>NC_056685.1:18355384-18665576 GCF_018350215.1 Panthera leo | reverse complement strand
GTTGTATTGGGTGGTTCTTATTTATGTTTTGGATATAAGTTGTCAGCTAGTCCTGTTGTCAGTGTTGTCCGTAAGGTTTTGGTTTTGACATCCAGTTTGTCCTGTTTGTATCTGGATGTTCTGAAAGATAAAGAATTTATGCTGCTACTGAAAGGGCGGGCCTACGCCTGCCGACTCCATCTTGTTCTGTGTCCTTCACCTTGACCACGCCTCCTCCCCTTGAGTAACCTCCCGCTCACCTGTCTAACAGGACTCGGACCCTTCCCCAGCCAATTGGCTAAGGCCACAGCCATTACCTCACCAACTGCCACTAGGCCCCAATAAAACCTTTGTCCTTATGAAACTCGCTCTCTCTCCCCGGTATCTCTACACTGCATTGGTGCAGGTAGGGGATTGAGCTCGAGCTAGCTCGAATAAAGGCTCTTTTGCTTTTACATCGGACTCAGCTCCCTGGCGGTCTTTGGGGATCACGAATTCTGGGCCTAACAGCTACCACCACTACAACTTCCTAGAAACTTCCATTAGTACTATCTTTTGATATCTAAAGGACTCTTTTCGCACTTACTGTTAAATTGCATCATTTATTGCTATACATCTATCACCATATTGATTTGAAGGAAAATATTACTGAGAATAATTTAGTGCTGTGTCTACTTTTCATCGGAAAAGAAAAAAAATACATAAGCAATTGTTCTCTGTGCTGAGATGAATGAATATACAAATACTGTAGTTCCATAAGGGCAGCAAGGCAAGGCAGAGATTTATCTGTCTCTCTATAACTTGGAGATCAATAAGAGATAATGATATACTTCCTTAAGTGGAGATGCATGGAGGAGAGCTAACCAAAGAGCTGCCTGGTCTCCTCCTGGCTCCTCCTGATCCAGAGTATGGATTTACATTCTGTTCTATGTCAGGGAAACAAATTTGCACCTGTCTGGAATGTGACTCAGCTTCATTATTTATGGAAACATGGGAGTTTCAACTTGAAGTCTGTGTTTGCTATAGCTAAGAGAATGGGTGAGAAGGGGGAAAAAAAAACACTTTGCCCTTCAGCAGTGATTATAATACAGAGATAAAAATGATCACAGATTTAAATAAAATAGGAATGGGAACGATGCCAAGTTAACTTTCAGAAAGTCTTCTTTAATGCAAATACTGAAAAACTCCCTCAGGCTGCTTGGCAGAACGTGAGAGGGAAGGAAACGAATAGCAGAAGTGATCTTGAGTGGCCAGGGCTTACACGTTACACCAGAAGTTCTCAGAAGAATCTTAGTCTTCCGAGAAAGGAAGAAAAAGATGGGGATAGAAAGAAAAACCACAAAAGCATTTATTTGTACGTGGAGAATGTCAAGGATGCTTTGCCTCTCCTACCTATTTAAAGAGAGCATACGTATATATTTAACTGTCAACTTCTCTTGGTAAAATTTAGGAAATGCGTTTGCAAAGAGGACTATCGGAGAAAACAAAGGATAGCACTTTGGATTTCTGTGGCTCTTTGTTAGTTTCTTCTGTTTCAAGTTAACCCCTTATCGGGAAAGATTTGTTTGAGGCACTTTATATCAGTTGATACTTTTCTGACAGATTCCTTTGTTTTTATGCAGACTTTTAAATCAAAACAAACCCATGCCTGGCTCCTCCTTCAGTGACATGAACATGAAATCTAAGGCATCACTCAATGCTATGAACTCCCTAAAAAGACAACAAGTTGAGTTCCCCCTGCAATTATGACTTCATAAAGAATTACATTCTCTGAATAGAGGAGCTATAGGCTTCCTTGCTGTATGGGTATGTTACTTTTTCACTTTGAGTTACTCAAAAAATAACATGTCTTCAGAAACTGTAAGCATGTACAATCATACTTTTTACTTTACTTTGCTATTTTTGTACTGAAACGTATACAACTTTGGGGGCGGGAGGAAGCCAGAACATCCTAGACTTACGGGGACAGAATTAACTTTAAATTCATTCTAGTTTAAGCACTTCTATAATGCTTAGATACCCTCTACTAAGTCTTCAACAAAGGGCCCCTTGAATGCTTAAATATATGTGGTGATGAAGAACTCATCACTCAGGAGCCTCTGAGAAAAGTACCTTTTCTGATTATTAGAAAAGCACTACCTCAGTACCAGAGTACCTGTGATTAACAGAAGGTGATTATATTGAGCCCATATTTGTATCTTCATAGCTTCTCCCTGACAATCCTCATATCCATCTCTCAGATCCATTTAGAACAAGTCAGATCTGTTGTTCACAGGACAGCCCATTAATATTGGTGGGGAGCTAGAATGCTTCTCCTTCTACACTTTCTCTGCTAGAACTTCTCTGTCCTTCGACCATTCCTGCCATGAATTTCAAGTCCATAATATTCTTCATGGCTCTCCTCCGAACCCATTTTAGGTTGACCGTGTACCTCTACAAGTATAAGGTGAAGAATGAAGCCTACCCTATTTGGTGAGATGCCATCCTGCTTTTCATGAAACATACCTTTTTAAATTGACAGCTACATACTATAAATGATAAATTTTGAGATTACTTTTCACTAAAATTCAGCGTTCTTTACTTAACCTCATGCTACATTAAATGTTCTCCATATTAAACTATACATGCTCAAGATTCAAGTCCAATTACAAGCTAATGAATCAGAGGTATTTCAAGATCAACAGCAAGGAAAATTTGAAAAACAAGAAAAAAATGATGTGACTTAAATTCATAAAACAAAAAATCTGACATACAATTAGGAGATTCGCCCTTACTAAAACCCTAGTACTTTATAGTGCAGTGAGATTTGAATAATTATCACAAATTTATTTTCTTTAGAGAAGAAAAAGTTTTCTCCTTTTAATACAACAAACATCATTTCTCCTTCAAAGTTTGTGCCAAGGATGATACTTGGCACAGAGTCAGGGTTCATTAAAAAATGTGTTTTTTTTTTAACAGATGAATGGCTTTTTCATTAAAATATAAATATTGTAATTAACTGAAAGTGAGAAGGTACAACAAGAACCAATAATTCTGACTCTATATTCCCTTATTATGTGGTTTTAAAAAAAGCTGTTTTAATTTTGAATTAAAAATTATTTTGTTTATATTGAGAAAGTTTTTATAGACTTACCACCTCAAGAAAACAGAGCAAAATAATCTAACGCCTTTGCAAATTAAAACTACCTTTGGCTAATTACTTAAAATTTTTTTTTAATGTTTTTATTTATTTTTGAGAGAGAGAGAGAGAGAGAGAGAGAGAGGGGCAGAGCAGAGCACGAGCCAGGAGGGGCAGAGAGAGAGAGAGAGGGAGACACAGCATCGAAAGTGGGCTCCAGGCTCTGAGCTGTCAGCACAGAGCCGGATGCGGGGCTCGAACTCATGAACTAAACAGTGAGACCATGACCTGTGTGGAAGTTAGCCGCTCGACTGACTGAGCCATGCAGGCGCCCCTGGCTAATAACTTCTAATAGAATAACAAAGAGCATGATTATGCCTATTATTTATAATAAACACATTTCTTTACATTTGTATTCCCTAGATTCTGAATATTTTTAACGTCCTAATTCAAAGAGTTTAATTTTCTTACAATTCAAGTCATTCTAGTATTATTTACAAACCAAAGCATGTCATAATAATCAACTTACGTAGCTTAATTTTGTATTTTCGTCAGAAAAAAAATTTATACTATGTGAAATTGGTGGGAAAGATCTTATAATACAATAAATTCATTATTATTGTGAAGCAATAATTATAGCTAAAATTAAAGTTCCTATTTTCTGCTTCCAGAAATTGAAAAGACGTATTTAGTTTTAACAAAGAACAGTTACCAAAGTCACAAGGAAGAAATTACTCAATAGTTGTCACTGTAAGTGGAATAATCTTTTTTTAAAGAGGTAAGGGGGGGCATGTCTGGGTGGCTCAGTCAGTTAAGTGTCTAACTCTTGATTTCTGGTGAGTCTGAGCCCAGCATTGGGCCCTGTGCTAACAGTGCAGAGCCTGCTTGGGATTCTCTCTCTCTCTCTCTCTCTCTCTCTCTCTCTCTCTCTGCCCTTCTCCCACTTGTGCTTGCTCTCTCTCAAAAATAAATAAATAAAAACATTTAAAACAGTGGTAACAGAAGGAGAGGATTAGAATACCTAATACATATATCTTGTACTCAAAATGACATAATTCAGGTTTACAACTGCCCGTGTGAATTATAGCTCTGCAGGTTTTTATTTATTTATTCATTGGATACGTCCATCTGCTAAGAGCTTCCCTGTGGAGATTTTATATGTAAATATATATATACACACACACACATAACAAACACACACATACACATATATATGATTTATTTCATGGCCTTTTGCACCATTAAAAATAACTTAGGGAATGGTAATTAAGAAGGAATTTGAGCAGAGAGTTCAGTGCAATCTAAAACATTTTATTCAGTATTTTTAATAACTCTTCCCAATGAAGGGAAGAAAATATTTCATTAAATTAGAAACATTATTTTAGTTTTAGGAATTTAAATTAAAATGTTACCCAGAAGAGTAAATTAAAGATTGACATCTGTTTAAAAAATCTATATTTTGGTGATTACATATATAAGGGAATCACCATGAACTTGAACTGATGTCTCAGAAACATTCAGCGATGTACATGAAGAAAACCCCAGCATTTTAGAACAGAAAGAGAAGAAAACCAAAGACATACTAACAGTGCCCTAATTTTTTAAAAGCAAACCAATTTCACTGATTTTCCCCTATATTTTGCTATATTTCTGGAAAGCCGCCATTTAATAAGGCAGCTTTTTCAACAAGAGTGTCAAACCATCTTAAGTTTTGCCTAATCTTTCCTTCCTCATAGCAGTTCATTAAAAGTGAATGCCATTTTCTGCCCCCTTTACGAAACGAAAATAAGAAGTAGTTTGTTTCAATGAATTCTTTTTCTCCTTGAGTTTTCTTTAAGACTGAAATAAGACCAAGGAATACCTGTGGGTAAAATTTAGTTTTAAAAAACATGTGACTTCCAGATTAAAAAAAAAGACTCATGGGTCTATGAAATAATTTGTCTTTTTACTACATAGATTATTCAAGGGATCGTGTCTTCCTGATCCCCAAGTGCTATCCAGCTAGCAGCTGCAAAGCAAGATGCCAAACTTTCAGTAAACACTCCCCAGCAGCAGCCTTTGAATCCTTGCCTGGCTCCTGTCCTCTGGCTTCTTTCCTGGATGTGCGATCCATTGCCAGGAAAAGTTGAGGGCTACAGCTGCCTGTCTTTCTTTAATCATATTCTCCACTGGTCCTTGTTACTCACAAATATTTGTTGGGATGGGGAATCCCTTGAGTGGCAAACTGCTTAAGAGACTTGTTACCTTGTTGCTGTAGGCAGCACAGCCTGCAGCCCAGAAGGAGGAATCCTGGGTTCCAGTCTTAGCTCTGAAACTAGGCTTTCTGTGACCCCAGCACATTATTTCCCCCTCTTGGGATTCTATTTCTATATTGGGTCTAACTCTAATAAAGGTGTAGAAAGGACACTGCCCACTTAGGTTCCAGGGACAGAGGGTTTTAGTGGTTTGGATTTATCTGGAGGGTTTTTGTTTTTGTTTTTTTTAATGTTTATTTATTTTGAGAGAGAGAGAAAGAGACAGAGCACGAGCAGGGGAGGGGCAGAGAGAAGGAGACACAGAATCTGAAGCAGGCTCCAGGCTCTAAGCAGTCAGAACAGAACCCGACAGGGGGTTCGAACCCATCAACTGTGAGATCATGACCTGAGCTGAAGTCAGATGCTTAACCGACAGAGCCACCCAGGCGCCCCGGATTTATCTGAATTTTATAGTATCAAGAGCTATGCAACTGGGGTGTCAGGGGCACACAAAGTTAAAGAGGAAAAAGAATCATCTTTTGGGATGTTGACTTTGGTTGAAGGTTGGGCAAAGTCATTTTTTTAATATCAAACAAACATGTCTACATTATAGAGGATAATGCAAAATTCATACACATTTTTAAGATAAAACATAAAACCCCAAGGAAATGTATTTGAAGTAGATACTTAGGGAATTCATACACTTTATTCAGGAAAAGTTATAGAATCCTGGGTTTGCACACATGCTGAGGTGTCTTTGTTTTCACATCCTATGATTTTGATGATAAAAATACTGGGTACTTCCGCTGAAGGCAGACATTTTGGTCCTCTAGTAATAATATGAATTTCAAAGTATGATGTGAACATTGACTGGTATTTAGACATTTTGTCCTGGTTTTATTGTGAAAGCTATCATGTGACTTCTAATGCAAGTCAGTATGCACCATTTAAGAATGATGAAAATGTTTTGTCCTTCAGGAACATTAACTGAGAGAACAGTATGCCTGCCTGCCCTTTCCTTCCTCCTTCCCTCCCTCCCTTCCTTCCAAATATATATCTAGAACTCTATAAAAAGTCTTAGATGATAAAACGATGAGGACAATGATTGGCAAATTGAAAACTCAGGAATAAAGGTCATCACACTCTTATATCCTTGGTCATTTGGTTAAATATCTTACTGCTCAAAAAATGTAACGTTTTCTTCAAGCATTACATAAAGGTTGCATCTTTTGTAAAACTAAACATTCAACTTGACATCCACACCTAGCTTAAAATATGCTTATCTGTCTCTACCCAGTAGAATGTAAGCTTCATGAAGGCAATGATTTTCTCTTGTCTTTTTTGCTTATCTCTGTGTCTTGAGTACCTGGCACCCAATAGGAGGTCAACAAATTTGACTAAATGAATGAGTGAGTGGACAACGTATCAGATAGCTTTATCAGCCATCTCCCTCTTCAAGTTTCCAACCTTCTCCTCTCCCCTGTGTTAAAAATTACTTGTCTTTTTATGTTCAAAAAAAAATATGGAGAGATCCAGATTTTCTTTCTAATCCCCTCTTCTCTGCAAGATTTCCTCCAAATTCAGCATTGTCCAATAGAAACACAGTGTGAGTCATATACATAATGTTAGAACTATCTAGTAGCCACATAAAGAGTAAAAATAAGTGAAATTACTTTTTATTGAGGTATAAGTGACATATAACGTATTAGTTTCAGGCAGACAACATAATGGTTGGATATTTGTCTATATTGTTAGATGACCACAAGTAAGTCTAGTTATGGTTTGAAACCATACAAAGTTACAAAAAATTTTTTTTTCTTGTGATGAGAACTTTTAAGATTTACTCTTTTGATAACTTTCAAATATACATGACAATATTACTGACTATCCTCACTTTGCTGTACACTATATCCCCATGACTTGATTTATTTTATAGCTGAGAGTTTATATCTTTTGACCCCCTTTACTCATTTCATCCACCTCTCAACTTCCCTCCCTCCTGGCAACCACTTTTTGTTTTCTGTATGAATTTTGTTTTCAATATGAATTTTGTTTTGTTTGCTCATTTGTTTTGTTTTTTAAATTCCACTTATAAGTAAAATCATATGGCAATCTGTCCTTCTCTGTCTGACCTGTTTCACTTAGCCTAATACCTCCCATCCATATTATCGCAAATGGCAAGATTTTAATCTTTTTTTCAGGGCTGAGTAGTATTCGTGTGTGTGTGTGTGTGTGTGTGTGTGTGTGTGTGTGTGTAATATTGTTCCTTATCCATTCATCCATCAATGGATACTTAGGTTATTTTCATATCTTGGCTATTAGAAATGATGCTGCAATAAATGTAGGGTATTTTCATTTTCTTTGGATAAATAACACAGAAGTGGAATTGCTGGATGATATGGTAGTTCTATTTTTAATTTTTTGAGGAACCTCCACATTGTTTTCCATAGCGGCTGCACCAACTTTTATTCCCACCAATAGCATGTGAGAGTTCCCTTTTCTCCACATCCTGGCCAACGTCTGTTGTTTCTTGTCTCTTTTTTTAAGTCTAGTTTTTCAGTTTGAAAGAGAGAGAGAGGGTGCACACGTGTGAGCAGGGGCGGGGCAGAGAGAGGGAGAGAGAGAGACTCCCAAGCAGGCTTCGTGTTGCCAGTGCAGAACCCGACGGGGGCTCAAACTCACGAGACGTGAGATCATGACCTGAGCTGAAATCAACAGTCAGATGCGCTTAACCCACTGGGCCACCCACATGCCTCTATTTCTTGTCTTTTTGATAATAGCCATTCTAACAGGTGTGAAAGGATATCTCATTGCGGTTTTGATTTACATTTCCCTGATTAGTGATGATGAGTATCTTTTCCTGTTGGCCCTCTGCATGGTTTCTTGGGAAAAATGTCTATTCGGGTCCTCTACTCACTAATCCGACTTTTCTCTTTATTTATTTTGGATATTACCCCTCTGGTGGATATATGATTTGCAAATATTTTCCTCCCATTCACAATAGGTTGTCTTTGCACTTTGTTGACGGTTTCCTTTGGTGTGCAGAAGCTTTTTAGTTTGATGTAGCACCACTTCTCTATGTTTGCTTTTGTTGCCTTTGCTTTTGGGGTCAGATCCAAAAAACCATTACCAAGAATGATGTCAAGGAGCTTACCACCTATGTTTTCCTCTAGAAGTTTTATGGTTTCAGGTTTTACATTTCAAGTCTTTGATAAACGAGTTAATTTTTGTGTATTGTAAGATAGTCGTCTAGTTTCATTCTTTTGCATGTGGATGTCTTCAATAATATCATTTATTGAAGAGACTGTCCTTTCTCCATTGCATATTCTTGCCTCTGTTGTTCTAAATGGACTATATATGTATGAGTTTAACTTTTCTGGCTCTCTAGTCTATTCTATTGACCTTTGCGTCCTTTTTTTTTTTTCTTTTCTTTTTCTTTCTTTCTTTCTTTTTTTTTTGCCAATAACACAGTGTTTGATATGATAGCTATGTTATAGAGTTTCAAATCAGGGAGTGTGACGATTCCAGCTTTATTCTTCTTTCTTAAGTTGATTTGGCTGTTCAGGGTCTTTTGCAATTCCATACAATTTTGCTTTCTTTCTGTGAAAAATGCCTTAAAATTGACATCATATAAGGATTGCACTGAATCTCTAGATTGTTTTGGGTAAAAAGGACTTTTAAACAGCATGAATTCTCTTAATCCATGAGCACAGAGTGCCGATCCATTTATTTGTGGCTTCTTCAATTTATTCATCAATATCTTATAATTATTAGCATATAGGTCTTTCACCTCATTGGTTAAATTTATTCTTAGGGCTTTTATTCTTTTTGATGCAATTGTAAATCTCACTGTCTTCTTAATTTCTCTTTTTGAGAGTTTGTTGTTAATATATAAGAACACGACATATATTTGTGTATTGATTTTGTATCCTGCAACTTGCCTGAATTTGTTTATTAGTTCTAACTTTTTTTGGTGGAGTCTTTAGGGTTTTCTATATATAAGATCATGTCATCTACAACTACTGACCATTTTACTTCTTCCTTTCCAATTTGTATGCCTCTTATTTCTTTTTATTGCCTAATTGGTCTGGCTAGGATTTTTAATACTATGTTGAATAAACATGGCAAGAATGGGCATCCTTCTCTTGGTCCTAATTGTAGCTGTGAAGCTTTGGCTTTTCACGTAGAATATGATGTTAGTTATGGGCCTGTCGTATGTGTCCTTTATTATATTGAAAGATGTTCCTTCGATAGCCACTTTTTTTGAGGGTTTTTATCATAAACAGATGTTGAATTTTGTCAAATACTTTTTCTGCATCTCTTGAGATGATAGGATTTTTATCCTTTGTTTTGTTAATGTGGTGTATAATGTTGATTGATTTGCAAATGTTGAACTATCCTATATCTCTGGAACAAATCCCACTTCATGGTGCACGATTATTTTAACATATTGTTGAATTCGGTTTGC
This sequence comes from Panthera leo, assembly GCF_018350215.1. Taxonomy (NCBI): domain Eukaryota; kingdom Metazoa; phylum Chordata; class Mammalia; order Carnivora; family Felidae; genus Panthera; species Panthera leo. Next base: position 18,655,777 of record NC_056685.1, on the reverse strand, counting down.
TAATATTTTGTTGAGGATTTTCGCATCAGTGATCACTGGAGTATTGGCCTGCAGTTTTCTTTTTTTTTTTTTTTTCTTGTGGTGTCTTCGTCTGCTTCTGGTATCACAGTAATGCTGGCCTTGTAAATGAGTTTGGAAGCATTCCCTCCCCTTCAGTTTTTTGGAAGAGTTTAAGAAGGACAGGTATTAAATCTTCTTTAAATATTTAGTAGAATTCACCAGTGAAGCTGTCTTATCCTGGACTTTTGTTTGTTGTGAGAGTTTTGATTACTGATTCAATGTCCTTACTAGTAATTGGTCTATTCAGAGTTTCTATTACTTCATGATTCAGTCTTTGAAGACTGTATGTTTCTAGGAATTTATTTATGCCTCTAAGCTCACGTATAATTGTTCACAGTACTATCTTAGGATCCTTTTTATTTCTGTGTGTCAGTTGTGAATTCTCTTCTTTTCTTTCTGATTTATTTGAGCCCTCTCTCTCTTTTTCTCAAATGATAAAGGTTTATCAGCTTTATTTATCTTGTCAAAGAACGAGCTTATTGATCTTTTCTACTGTCTTTTTAGTCTCTCCTTCATATTTGTGCTCTGATCTTTGTTATTTCCTCCCTCCTAACTTGAGGCTCTGTTTGCTTTGCTTTTTCTAGTTTCTTTAGATGTAATATTAGATGGTTTACTTGAACATTTTCTTGTGTCTTGTGTTAGGCCTGTTTCGCTATGAACCTAGAATTTCCCTCTTATACCTGTTTTGCTGCAGCCCAGAGATTTTGGTATGTTGTACTTCCGTTTTCATTTGTCTCAAAGTATTTTTTTCATTTCTCCTTTGCTTTCTTCATTGCCCCCATTGGTTGTAGAGTGGCATGTTGTTTAATCTTCACACACCAATGATTTTTCCAGTTCTTTGTTAAGGCTGCACCCGAGAGTGCAGGGGTGGGGCATGCCTACCGGCTTTAGTGGGGGTGGCAACAAAGTGCATGCCTGCTGGCTTCCCGGAGGAGTGGAGCACGGGACCGGGACTGGGGCATACCTGCGCACTTGTGCAGGGGAGCGGGAGAGCGCAGGGATTGTGGACCCCCACTGGCACCAAGGAGGTAGTGGGAGAGTGCACAAATGGTGCTTGCCAGTTCTGGAGAGAGTCTCAGAGGCTCCTTCCCCTCCAGCAGATGCATTAATAAGATTAGCAAATGAATCTCCTTCGCATATAGTTTAGGTGCTTTTCAAACTGCTGCTTCTGCACTGGGCCCTGGGAAGGGTCGTTCTGCCCTTGAGCCCTTTAAAATTAGTACCTTAGTACCTACAACCTTTTAGGTCTCCTGGATGGCAGCCCCATTGTTTTCCAAAGATAGACATTTTGGGAGTTGGTCTCTGTGGTGCACCTCACAAGAACTGGGGAGTGGGGGGGCTGATGTGGGGCAGAAACCCCTCACTCCTCAGGAAGAAGCTCCAGATTTGTGAGATCCCGCGTGACTCTGAATTGCCATGTGCGGATGGGGCTTTTGGCGAGACTGCCTCTCTGCGTCTCCCACCTGTCTCCATGTGGCCTTTTAATCATTTGTTATGAGGGAGCTGTTCCACTGTTTTTCAGCTCTTTTTCATAGGGAATTGTTCAGTATGTAGGTGCAGATTTGGTGTGTGCGTGGGAGGGGGTGAGTTAAGGATCTTCCTGCGCTGCTATCTCGGACTGCTCCCCAAATTAATTTTAATAATATATCTTACTTGACCCAATATACCCAAGATATTTTCAGTTACACATGTAATTAATAGGGAAATAATTAATGAGCTAGTATATGCTCTTTTCATGTACTCAAATTTCAAAAACTGGTGGGTATTTTATATGCATCTCATTCTAGACTAGCCACATTTCAAGTGCTCAGCAGTCACATAGGGCTAGTGGCTTTCACACTGACGGCTCAGCCGTCCATCCAGTCTTTTCTCCAGTCATTAGGGTAAGAATTATATCCTTTAAAAAATGTTTTTTCCGGGGGGCGGGGGATACTCCTGGGTGGCTCAGTCGGTTAAGCGTCACACTTCAGCTCAGGTCATGATCTCACAGTTGGTGACTTCGAGCCCTATGTCGTGCTCTGTGCTGACAGCTCAGAGCCTGGAGCCTGCTTCAGATTCTGTGTCTCCCTCTCTCTCTGCCCATTCCCCACTCACACTCTGTCTCTCTTTCAAAAATAAATAAACTTAAAAAAAAAATTTTTTTTTTCAAAAATTTTTTTCCGGTGCAGCCTGGTATGAAATTTTTTTCATACCAGTGGAAACACTGGTATGGAAATCACGGGTATGGAAACCAATTTGACAACAAATTTCATATTAAAAAAAAAAAAGTCTTTCATTAAGATTGCTAGTCTAAATTATTTTATTTATAGTCCACAAAGAATCCTCTCATAAGAATTCTTTTCCATTTCATTACCACTTTCTAATATTATTTTCTTGACCTTCAATTAGATTACATTTTATGCATTTTATTTAGAAATCTTAAATTATGATATGTAATAGTATTCAGCAGTATAAATATTTATCCCTGTAACCCATATTCATGAAACAATGAAATTTACACAGAATCTATGCCTAGAAATGTTCAGCAAACATTAAATGTAATGTAGAACCTAAGGTGTATTTGATTATTCCAAAGAGACAGTGGTTTTGTTAAAATCTATCAAAATTTTAAGGAGCATGTGAGTATTTGAATATTTGTTCTCTGCTATTTTATTTCAAGATAATAAATCTAATTTTTAGAAAGATTTTAAAATATGTTAGTTATTCTTGTATGATATTATTTGGGTCAAAATCAGGTATCTTTTTGAAAATTCATGAGAAAAGTCAGTTGGGTAAACACAAAATTAAAGCCATCTGGTAAAACGTTAAAGAAGGGGCACCTGGGTGGCTCAGTCAGTTGGGTGTCCAATTCTCGATTTAGGATCAGGTCACGATCTCATTGTTTGTGGGCTCAAGCCTCACATTTGGCTCTGTGCTGATGGTGCAGAGCCTGCTTGGGATTCTCTCTCTCTCTCTCTCTCTCTCTCTCTCTCTCTCTCTCTCTCTCTCTCCCCCTCTGCCCCCCCCCCAAAAAAAAAACAAACAAATAAACAAATAAAAGAAAATGCTCAGGATAAAATCTGAAGAGGATGACAGATAAATTCATGAAAAATAGACTATTCTGCCAGACTGAGTAAAGACTGAATGTCTTAGGAGAATGAAAATCTGTACTTGATCCTGTATATGAAGACACAGGGGATGAACCGGCAATTTAATTGTCGTTTAATTGCACAATATATAAGGTGCTGCTATGCTTTATCACAAGGTTTCTTGACTCTTGTCTACATTTCTCTTTATTTTTGTCATTTTATTCCCTTTTGTCCCATTCACTTAGCATTCCATATAAGGATGTAGTTGTAGAGTTTTAATTCCCATTTTATCCAGTTTTTCGCTACAAACATTAAAAATCTAAGGCCCATTTACATATTTTTTATGAGGAAGAGGGTTGGTATCCATGAAATGTACAGTAACTGGTGTATATTTTCTGCAAGAACAAAACACAGAGACAACAGTCACTGTCATTATCTTCACTAAAAATTGATAATAGCAACAATAGCTACATAAATTGGTACACAACTTTGGGCAATGATTTTGGCAATATTTAAGTGCCATTAAATACTTTATTTCCTTCCATTGACTCTACTTTTGAGAATCCTTAGATATATATCCTCCCATATTTTTACATACACTGCATAAAGAAAGCCCCTTTACATACAGAGAGGTAGCATGGCCCAGTGGTTAAGGCTATGGTCTCTGGAGAACCAGGGCTCAAATTCTGACTCCATCAGTAACTAAATTCATGATGTTGAGCAAGTTACCTAAATATTGTACCTCAGTTTCTTCATCTATGACATGGAGATAAGCTTAGTACATCCTACAATCTTGGTGAGAATTAAATGAGGTAATAAGTATAAATCACTTCCACTAGTGAATGTAATAAATGTTCACTATTACCATTATTATTGCCATGATGGGGCTAATTATAATAGAAAAGAAAAAGGAAGAGCCCCAGTGCTCCACAATATGAGACTGGTTGCATGAACTCTGGTCTATCTATTCAAGGACAAAGTCATTAAGTTTCACCACACTACACACAATGTCTAGCACAGGAACTAATTCCTACAAGTGCCGTATGCAGTCTGGATTTCATCGTGAAACACACAAGAAATACACTGGATCACATCTCGCAATAATTGGAAGGTGTCTTATGGTCAAGGACCAGTTTAATGGGTAGTGTGTGATGCATCTTACATTTGATGCAGGTTGTGGTTGGTAGAATGATAGCCTTCCGATGTCCCCGTCCTAACAGCCAAAGCCTGCGAATGTCACCTTCTATGGCAAAACGAACTTTGTAGATGGGATTAAATCGGGGAGTTTAAGATGGGGAGATTATCCTGGATTATCCAAGTGGGCCCAATGCAATCACAAGGGGCCTTACAAGGAGGAGACAAGGGGTTTAGAGTTGGTAGAAGACGTGATGACAGAAGCAGAGGTTGGAATGATTAGAAGGGACCAGGAGTCAAGAAATGCGTGCAGCCTCCAGTAGCTGAAAACGACATTAAAACGACTTCCCCTGAAACCTCTAGAAGGAACCAGCTTTGCCAGCACCTTGACTTTAGCCCCCTGACACTAATTCTGGACTTCTGACCTCCAAAGTTGTAAGATAATAAGCCTGTGTTTTTTTAAGCTACTAGGTTTGTGGTAATTTGTTGCAGCAGCAGTAGGAAACGAATACAGTCAAATTGGGTGAAATAAGGTTCTTTTTTACTTTTGGCAATGTCAGGCCCTCAGTACTTTCTAAATACCACTCTACAGCAGAAGAGGCAAATCAATCTAAAGCTTCTGAATGAACGTTGAATGGAATAGTATACAGCCATCACAATGATGCTTACAAACAGGAAAGTGTTATTTGAAAAAAATACCAGTTTGCACTTCAGTGAAATCACAGTTATACTATGTGGGCAAACGTCAAACTATGCATACAAAAATTTCAGCAGAAAATAAAATAGTAATAGTGATTATTTCTGCGTGTTGAGACTATAAATGATACTACTTTTTCTTCTTTCCATTTCTGCAAATTTTCTATAATGAACAGTATTGTTTTCACAATGGGAGACAGTACATCAACTTCATTTAAAAAGTAGATAGCAGAATAGTGAAGAATATGAAAAGCAATTTACACGATACTGGTAAACTCAATTTCTTTATGTGCCAAAGCCTCTAATTTAATCAGTAATTCAGAACTTTCAAATTCCTGGATCTGGCATGTCAGTAACTGTGCAGTCACCAGGGATCTGTGTTTTAAGTTTGTCAACATTTGTGTTTTTTTTTTTTTAACGTTTATTTATTTTTGAGACAGAGAGAGACAGAGCATGAATGGGGGAGGGTCAGAGAGAGAGGGAGACACAGAATCCGAAACAGGCTCCAGGCTCTGAGCGGTCAGCACAGAGCCTGACGAGGGGCTTGAACCCACGAACCGTAAGATCATGACCTGAGCCGAAGTCGGACGCCTAACCGACTGAGCCACCCAGGCACCCCAACATTTGTGTTTTAATAATAGTAAAGTTATGATTATCATCTTCAAAAACCACCTGCTGACCAGTCACTGTGAGCTACATGGAGATAGCAAGCAGGGGTGTTGAAGAGGAAGGGATTTGAGTAGGAATTGGCCATTGACCCCAGTGGGAAGGAAACAGGCAGAGGGGAGAAAAACCGAGGAACCTGCAGAATGAGTCTGCTTATCGGAGTGTGGAGAGATAAGAGGGTTCTTTATGAAACTGTGGCGTTTTGACCTTGGAGAAATCACTGCCCCACTCTGAGCTTCAGTCTCTTCCTTTGTTTATGAGGGTATAGAACTAACTTATCTATAAGATGAATGCCAAATGAAAAAACAAAACACCATGCTTTCGCTATTCTACAGTCTCACCTTGCATCCACACGGGGATTGCTGTGAACTGACGTGAACTAGGCCCTCAGCCCTGTGCAATTTGCCACCAATGCCATCACCATTAGGTATTTCACAGAATCTTCTTTATTACAATGTCAGAAAATAAACTTCCCAGTGCATTAAAAGGCTTAAACATATAAGGGGTTATAGCAGCAGCCTGATATCTGATTAGTCACTGAAGGCTGGCAGCTCATCACATGTCAGGGGTTTGAGGAATACATCCACGACCCGGGAAAGTTTTTGGCTTTCTTCCATGAAAAGCATGTTGGCAAAACTTAAAAACAGCTTTCTAACGAAATGAAACATGTGGCTGTTTCTCAATTATTCTGGTTTTAAATGAGGACACCATTTCTGGAATTCATAATTGTGAAACTTGAACGGAAGTTCGAGATGTCGAAGGATATTTTTTCCAGAAAATATTGATAGAATACCTATTTGAAAGAAACTTTGTGATTTAATCCAAATCTTAAGGAACTTCTAAGTCTGTGGGGGGGGGGGGGAACAAATCATGCGCGTATTTATTTCTAATGTGAAACAGAGAGGTAAATGCTACAGAAAGACACGGATGGATTACTGTGGATGGAATTTCAGAGGAGGACGAGAGATTATGCTCAGCTGTCCAGACAGAGAGATGGTTATGGGCATTGAAGCCTGTTTGGATCCTGAATTTAAGAATTGGGGTGGAGAGGGCTTTGTTGGTGGAGGAAACAGAATGAGCAATGTCTTGCTTATGCGGCCTTAAAAATTTGAAGTGTGTATGGAGAAGAGCACAACATGAAATATGATGGTATCGTCACCTCCAGGTTGAAGAACCATGAGATAAAGATCGAAATGGTAAACAAGATACAGACTGCCAAGGCCTTGAATGCTGACCTCAGGAGACTGCACTTTATTCTACAGACGCTGAAGATCATGTAGGCCTTTTGAGCAATTATTTAATTCATTAGCACACATCTCTCTCTATTATACAGGACAAAGGTAATTCTTTAGTTTAAAATTTATTATAATTTCTCACCCAACAAGTGAACAAAATTCTAAGCAACCTTTTTGTACGTCACCCAATGAATTGGAAAAGATTTCAAATTTATAGGTTTGAAACTCTAAGTGGGAATATTTCCTTCATTGCTCTAGTATTTATTTGGGGTTGGAATAGGAGTCGCCCCATTAAGAGGCTGGAATGAAGGCTGCACAGGTGGCGTCCCAGGAATTCCAACTGTCTGGGGCACGGAATGTGACATGAACTTTACCCAGTGGCCTCCTGGCATCCCAATTTCAGGCCTTCTGGTCATCAGAGCTTGGCTTGGTCCTCCTACCTGATTGTTCTTGGGAACTGGAACTAAATCTACATTCTGAACATGAAAACAGAACACCAATTCAGCATAGTGTTCTCTTTGTGTCTGTATGAGCGTGTGTGTATGCACGTGCACATTTATATGTAAATATCTCCATATACACACATTACACAAAATGGTGATGGCACATCCATTATCTTATTGTTATAACTGTTCTTCCGTAGCGAAAGCTATATTTTCCCTAAATGGCTTGGGAGCATCTTGAGAGCAGGCCTACCCTATTGTATTGTACGAATACTCAATTAGTATGGAGTACTAATAGTCAATTAGTATTTAATCATCCACATATTTAAGCGAAGTAAGCACATGCTGACTTTCCTTCTAGGATCAGGAGAACAGCTGGTTAACATACTTGGTATCACAGGACAAAAAAGTTATGGTTTCGATTTTTCTTTAGATCTGTGAAAAGCAAGAGGGCTTATTTCTTTAAAAGCTCCTGAGATAAGTGAACTGATCATATGAAAGCAATCTATGAATACGTGTGTGTGTGTGTGCGTGCGGGCATGCATGTGTGAAATCTGCCAGCTTGCGACTGCAAAACGCAGAAATCAGGAGCTGAATATGAAATACAGGTGGTGTGAACAAATGCACAGAGTTCACCAACCAGCGTGGTTTTCATGTGTCATTCTCGACACTTACCTCAATAAAGAAAATGCTGGCTGCTGACGTTGGATGGTGATACATGTAGACTGTCACAAGAATGGCGGCTACTATAATGAGGACCAGGATGAGAATTCCAACAATGAGGCCAGCGTGAAGGGTTCCCCCTTTCTTCTCGGCTGCACTGTCATCTGTAGAAGCTGAAAGAGCAGCACAGCTGTCAGAACATTCATGTGTTCTCATAGGTTTGCATTTCCATTGGGGGGGATGTTTGTATTTTTAATAAAGTACCATTAGAATTTTTCTTTCACTTTCTGTACAACTTTTCCTCTCCAGAACACCGATTGTAGAAAGTTGGTGCTCTTTATTTGGGGCCATGAAAAGCCGTAGTATTAATGATTAAAAATACATTTGTAACTGTGTTTTAATTTATAGTTCAATAAACAAAATTAATAGCCTTTATTCTGAAAGTACTGTGGAAAATCTAAAACTCTAATTAACTATATAATAAATTTAACTTTGCTTTTTCTCATTAAACCACTGGCACTGTTACCCATGGAAAAACAGATTACTTTTTGAAAGCCTCTGTCATTTTCTTTTGGAAATTTTAAATTGAAGAGTATCACGCTTCTTTTGGTGGGCTAGACAGGCATTTTCAGAAAGTCTATACATGAGTTCAAAGGCTAATTTTCAAAATCTGTTTTAAACTGAAATGCTCTTTAAAAGTGTACCAGATGGATGCTAAATGACCCTCAAATAGTTTTATCTCCATCTGAAGGGAACACACAGCATATCGAAATATTCCATCCACTATGCCACAAACCAATGTCATTTTATCAGACTTCTACTAAGATGTTTTCCACTGTAATACCCATCTTCAGAGAATTAGGAAAAAAAATTAAATTTCTAAAGTAATAATTATCCAACCCAAAGTCAGTCAAGCAAATAAGACAAATCTCTAAAGTCTTCCCTTCTAAAATTCTGCAATCTTTGATGACTACTCAGGTATTTAAATAATGTGCAGCAGGTAACTATGTTTTTTGTGCATACTATGATTGATATTTTGAAACATTAGAAAATAACTTAATATTCATAAAAGTTCTACAGCAGTGATTCCTAATCTTTTCATTACTAATTTGTGTCTTTGTTTTAAACAATTATTTTTCTCTATTAAATCCCATTTATTAAGCACTGATTTATCTCTCTTATTTTAGATTTTTGTTAATAAAAAGCAAACACAACTGCCTATCAGAATGTGTGGTCAATACGAAGTAACAGAATTCCAGATAAACCAAAGAAACACGACCTTCCAGTTTTTCCTACCCATCTCTTAAATGTTTGTTGCTGGAGAGCCTGGCTCACTCAGTCGGTTAAGTGTCTGACTTTGGCTCAGGTCATGATCAGGTTTGTGGGTTCAAGTCCTATGTTGGGCTCTGTGCTGACAGCTCAGATTCTGTATCTACCTCTCTCTCTCTCTCTGCCCTCCCTCTTTTGTGCTCTCTCAAAAACAAATAAACTTAAAAAAAACCACTATAAATAAACAAATAAGTAGTTTGTTGCCATTGTTTGTTCATTCTCTGCTTGAGACCCATAGTTGGTGTTTGGTAATTCTTCTCCAAATCTAATAAAGCTCAAAATCCTACAGCTTTCGTTTACATAACTAACATTCATTAAGGAAAGAATACACAATATAAACAGTAATTCATTATATGAAAATTCACTTATAGAAAGGATTCTGGGAAGATGGAAGAGTATGAAGTATCAGAACCTGTCTCTCTACACAGACAACAATTGTACTGGTAGAAGGTGTCTGACAACTATCTTGGAACTCTGGACTCTACTGAAGGCTTGCAACTTTCAGGAGAAAGGCTTGGACTATAAATTGTGGTGAATTTCAGTCAATTTCAGCTCTTAGCCCAGTAGTGGCTATCCACCCTCCACCCCTCAGTCATGTGGCAGGCAGCTGTACATGGGTTCCTGAAGTAGCCTCCAGGAACCGGGCCAGGTGAAAAGTACCCGTCCTCCAGTTAGCAGGGATCTGTGCACTGGCCACTGATTGGTGCTTCTCATCACAGAGGCACAAAGACGCAGCCATTGGTTCTTTGTCTCTTCCTCTGTTGTTGCAAGCCTCTGCCCCTCTCTGGCTTAAGTGACTTCTAAGGGATTTAAAGAGCCAGTGCCCTTTTCGCCCTCCCCCCACTTCATTTCCCCCTTTTCTTTCATTTTTGGGAGCTAGATAGTAAAGACTAGGACATTCAGAAACAACTGCATGTATGGGTAAGATCAGAAAGTGAGTGTATATGCCCAGGGAATAGCTCAGAAAAGACCTGAAAAGACATTAAGATTATACCTCAGGCTGATCCTCAGCATAGACAGTCTGAAGCAACACAAAACCAAAACAATAAACAAAAATAATATCAAAAAGCAGCACACCCTGGGGAAGGGGGTGGTAAGAATCTGATTTCCAGAGTTACCCCTTTATTAGATTCAAATGTCCAGTTTTTAATAAAAATTCACAAAACATAAAAAGAAACATGAAAGTATGGCTCATTCAAGGGAAAAAAAATCAACAGAAACTGTCCCTGAAAAAAGATCTTATGGCAGTATAATAGACAAAGAATTTAAAACAATTGTCTTAAAGATGCTCAAAGAACCAAAAGAAGATGCGGAAAGAGTCAAGACAACAACGTGTGAATAAAATGGAAATATCAGTACAGAGATAGAAAACCCAAGAAGAAAACAACAACAACAAGAATTCTGGAGCTGCAAAACTCAATGACTGAAATGAAAAATTCACTAGGGATTCAAAGGCAGATTTGAGCAGGCAGAAGAAAGAACCAGCAGACTTGGAAAAGAGGACAATGGAAGTCATTGACCGAGGGACAGAAAGAAAAAGGAGCCAAGGGGCCATCAAGCATTGCAGATGTCCCGGACAGAGGGACAGAGAGAGAGGCGGAGAGAATATTTTAAGAAATAATGGCTGAAAGCATCCTAGATTTGATGAAAGACATGAATAGAAGCATCCAAGAAGCTCAAGGTATCCACTAAGATGAACTCAAAGAGATCCACACTGAGATGCTTTCTAATCAAACCTCTGAAAGACAAAGTCAAAGAGAGAATCCTGAAGATAACAACAAAGAAAATAGGTATACTATAAACAAAAGGCAAGGAGTTTAAATATTCCATTACAAAAAATCAGCCAAACACAAAAGAAGACAGTAATGTTGGAAATAGCAAAAAAAAAAAAAAAAAAAAAAAAAAAAAAAAAAAGCTGTAAGGCACAAAGAAAACAAATAGCAAAATGATGAAAATATGCCCTTCCTTATCAGTAACTGTTTTATGTTTAAAGGGATTAAAGTCTCCAATGAAAGGACACAGATTGTCAGAAAGAATAAAAACACATGATTCAACTATATGCTGTCTACAAGATACTAACCTCAGATCCAAAGACACAAATAGAAAGTGGAAGTATGTAAAAGGATATTCCATACACATAATAACTAGAAGACAGCAGAGGTAACTATACTAATATCAGACTCAATAGACTTTCAATCCAAAAGGTTGTGAGACAAAGAAGGACATCATGTATAAATAAAAGGTTTCAATACAGAAAGAAGATATAATAATTATACACATGTATGCAGTTAATGACAAACCATCAAAAAATATGAAGCAAAAACTGACAGAACTGAAGGCAGAAACAGAAAGTGCTATAATAATAGTTGGAAATTTCGATATTCCACTTTCAATCTTGGAAAGAACAACTAGGCAAGAGGTAAGTAGAGAAAAAGACTTAACACAATAAACCAACTAGATCTAACAGACATATACAGAACACTCTACCCAACAACAACATACACATTCTTCTCAAGGGCACATGGAACACCCTTGAGGAGAGATCATATGTTAGGCCACACATTAAATCTCAACACATTTAAAAAATAGATATCATGCAAAGTATCTTCTCCATTCACAGTGGGATGGAGTTAGAAATCAGCAACAGAAGTAAGATGGGAAATTCACAAATCTGTAGAAATTAAACAACATACCCTTGAACAACCAATGTGTCACCGTCAAATCACAAGGGAAATTAGAAAGTTAGGTATGAATGAAAACAAAACCGCAACATACCGAAACTTTGGGGACACAGCAAAAGCAGGGCTAAGGAGGGAGTTTACAGCTGTTCGTGCTTACATTAAAAACAGGAAAGATCTTGAATCAACAACCTAACTTTACAAGTTAGGGAACTGGAAAGAAAAGAACAAACTAAACCCAAAGTTAGCAGAAGGAAGAAAATAATCAAGACAAGAGCAGAGATAAGCAAAATAGAGAATACAAAAATAATAGAGAAAGTTAATGAGAGTTGGTTCTTCGAAAAGATCAATAAAACTGGAATGGGGACTCACGCACAAGTAGTCTGTCCCCAGAGTCCACACCCTAAGCCTCTGGTCACTAAGCCCTCAACTGACGCTGGACTGTAGGTACTGCCATTTCTTCTGATTTCATGTTATCAATTCTGGCAAAGAATTCTCAGTAGCCTTGGTAATTTCAAATAAAGAAAAATCAGCCCCCAATATGGTTAAAGGATTAACACTGTGCCCTCAAGAAGGCAGGGGCTGTGTCTGACTTGTCACTTCTCTGGGACTAGGGCTTCGGTCAGTGTCTGCCATCATATGCACGTAAAATCCACGTTTGTCGGAAGGGAAGGTGGGAGAGAGGAGGAAGAAAAATGAAAGAAAAATAAAGGCTACTGAAAATGGGTTACAGGTATTGGAATGACCACTTCTCCAACAAAAATCAAATGAAGTTATAATAAATTACTTCACTGGGTCTTCAGTTATCTCTACAACGCAATCAGTAACAGTAACTACCCCATAGGGGTGCTGTGAGAATTAAACACCTAAAACATATAAAGTACTTAGGAGAGTGCCTGGTATATAATAAGCACTTAATTAATGTGGCTATTATATTATTCTTCATTTTAATATGAGGGAGGTTGAGGGAAATTATGGTGTCAGATTCACTAGACCATATAAACTATGTGTTTGCCCTTAACATTTGTTGCTTTTTGAAGTTTGGCATTACTATTATTTTCTAAATGTTTGTTTATTTTTGAGAGAGAGAGAAACAGAGTGTGAGTGGGGAAGGGGCAGATGGAGAGGGAGACACAGAATCCGAAGCAGGCTCTAGGCTTTGAACTGTTAGCACAGAGCCCGATGTGGGGCTCGAACCCACAAACCGTGAGATCATGACCTGAGCTGAAGTCGGACGCTTAACCAACTGAGCCACCCGGGTGCCCCAAGTTTGGCTTTATTCTTAAGTATATTGTATTGCTGTACTTGGCGCACTTGGCCTTTTTTCTTATTTGTAAGAGTATGATACATTACTGTCATGGGAAAATAGGATTAATTTAAAATGCTGCTTTGGAGAAAGTGTGGCAAAAAATACCTACTTGAGTCAAGCAGGGAAGCTTTGAATGTTTCTTCCAATCCCATGTGTAATTCCGTTCATCTATTCTTTTTTTGGGTGTGTGTGTGTGGCTTTTTTTCAAAACTTGTTTTATTTTTTATTTTTAAATTTACATCCGAATTAGTTAGCATGTAGTGCAACAATGATTTCAGGAGTAGATTCCTTAGTGCCTCTTACCCATTTAGCCCATCCCCCCTCCCACAACCCCTCCCATAACCCTCAGTTTGTTCTCCATTCATCTATTCTTTCATCCCTCCCTCCATCTATCCATCCCCTGCACCCCCAAATCCATCCATCCAGACAGCATCCGGTTCTCTCTCTGATATCAGTAGGCTTTTAAAAGCAGCATGTCAAGATTCAGCCTCACTTTCTTTGTGTGTGTGTGCAGAAGAGGGAAGGGAAGAAGCAGACACTTGTGAATTAGCCTCAGGCTGCCACTTCCCACGTGAACCAGAACCTGTGGAGGAAGCAGCAGGCAAAAGACAGTCTTTCCCAGGAAGAAAAAAGAAAGCCAGCAACATGTTTTATTCAGTAAGAGCTCCGGTCAGTAAAATTAGCTTTGACTTGTAGGACATAAATTGTCAATCTTTAGAATATAAAATCATAACCAGGTTGATATCTTGAAACCTCTCTCACTGCCTTTACGTAGGCATAAATGCTTACTTTCTCACTTATTACTTATTTATATTTTCAATAATGGTTTAGTTATAGAATCTCCTTTCTAAAACATTCCTTTGCTGTGCTGGTATAGATGTGAAGACACCATTTCATGTCTAATGAAATCTGTACAGAGTCTAGTCTGTTACTAGCCAAATAAATATTTTAGAACAGTTTTGGATGATGATTGCAACAAAATAAACCATCTTCACAGACTCTCAAAATATTGCTAGCCAAGAGACAAAGTAAATATTTAGGGATCTATGACTGTGCATATGACTATACACTGTGGTATAATTAGGGCAAACCATTTAAGGAGAAATACAACAAATTAAATTCCAAAATATTACAGAGGCATCTTTGTGTCCCAAGCAAGTGCTATTTCCAAATGCTTCAGAGTGGTCATCTTAATGGAGTGGCCAAAATTGCACAAATATTTCTGGAGAACCTATTTTCTCATTTTCACATTATTTAAGCAAGTTTTCTACTTCTCTAGCTGCGTTCTCTACTAACAAGTATTATGATGGCATATTAAAAGGTTGAATTTGGAGATGAAGTGATCACTCCCTTGATGTGTTTTGATTTTAAATTCTTTCACTATTTGGTTTCCAGTTTAATATCACTGCTCCATTAAATGGCACTGGGTTTGCACACTCATGGGTACCTGCAAACAGGTTTCGGGAGATCATTTATGTTAAAAATGATGATCACCTCAAATACAAAATTGAAATGTACAAAGTGTAAGCAAGTGCTAGCAACTTCCATAATTGAAATTTAGTTCATTCACGTAGAGGGCAGACGGCTGAAATGAGTTTCAATCCTTTAGAAGAGACAATAGGCAAAGATGTCAATTTTAGAAATAGTCATTCATTCCTGTGGTTTGACTGATTGTTATTAGACACTGGCATATAGAATTGGGTCAAAGAAAACCTTGAATCTATTTCAGGTACAAACTTAAACTCATGAGAGCCCATGAGGAGTTGGGAGGGATATTCCAAAAGGTCACGAGAAACCTAGTCTGAAGACTCAAACTCTTACTCTATTCTTAGAAATATCTTACCCTCCCCTCCCCCTTTATTTTGGGAGAGAGAGAAAGAGAGGGAGACAGAGGGAGAGGGAGAGAGAGAATCTCACACGTGCTGGGCATGGAGCCTGATGCGTGGCTCCATTTCATGACTGTGAGATCATGACCTGAGCCCAGATGAAGAAGAGTAGGACGCTTAACTGACTGAGCCACCCAGGTGTCCCCATTCTTAGGAATATCTTATGCTCTTTTGTTCATGTCCGAAAGTGAACAAAAAGCCAAAGAATTATCCTCACACACATACAGTATTATGCATAGGACAATTCAAATCTTTAGCTTTTTTATCTTTAATTGTGTATTTAAATAAGACAAATTAATGATAAAGGATAATAAGATACAATAAAACGGAGCCTCAGAGCCAAAAAGAGGAAGTATATAGATACATGTGAAAAGCCTATCCAATCAAGGCCACTTTTTGCTACTCTACTGAAGACATAACTTAAAACATAAATGAAGCACAGAAATCAATAGTATCAAAGATAATATACTCTCATCTGATCCACTGAATGACCTATGAGCTCCTAGCTTTTTAATACTTTATAAAATGCAGATCAATATTGGCACACCGAAAAGACTGTGAGAATTGTCCAGTTTATCTAAGCAATCTGCTATTTTGGGGTGTGTTTTAGCTACCATGATAGCAAAGACAACAGATTTTTAAGAAGCATTAAATACATATTAAAAACATTCAAGACCTCATGCAAATGTGTTTCATTTGCTACTCTCCAAGAAAAGTTTATAACCTATTAATAAGAGGAAAGATGAAAGAAAGACGAAGATAGAAGAAAGAAGAGGAAAAAAGAGAAAAAAATGGATAGGTTGTCTCTTCAAAGTGTAGCATCAGATTTTAAACCTCTACCTTTCCTTGTTCTATGACTGATTATTTATTTTTTTTCAGGATTTACATGCAGGTGACACTGATATTTGGTATTTAGAAGTATAACTCTTCAATATGTTAAAAAGATATTAATACATTGCTAAAATGAGTTGTACCCACTATTAAATCTTGCCAGTAATTAAAATCCAAGAATAAAGTAAAACTAAAATAGAAATACTCCTGGTCTGAAATTTTATTCACTTTAGAACTAACTATTCTCTTGGCTTTAACATCAAACACTACAGTCCATAAATTCCTCAATGTATTAATATCCTTTGGGGACCAAGAGGCTCATGGGTTAGATAAAGTCTTGCACAAGTTTGTGCAAAATGCATAAATCTTATACATGTGAAGTCAAAATGTTCTTTTTTAAAACTTCGTAATAAAGTTAAACTACGAGTGCTTACAATGTTAGTGTTCCATTTTTGGATTAAAAACACACACAGAGACACACAATTTTCCCTGTGGAATATTATCTAACCCATTTATAACCTAAAGCATGTAATGGAAGAAAATCAAGTGATAACATTTTTAGCTAAATTGACTTTCCTTTGGAAATTTCCCTTGTAACTGATCTTATTTTGTAGCTCATATATTTTTCCTCTTAACTCTTTGATATTTCTACATCCATGATCATGACCCCGACTTCATTCAGAGTTTCTTCTGGTGTTACTATTTTCTTGATGCTTGTGAATCTGTCGATACTAGTCAGGTATTAAGAATCCATCAGAACTATTATACAATTATTATACATCATCCACAATATGTGTCACTGGGACAATACATTCAGAATTCACATTATGACATCTCCATAGGAAGGATTTGGGTAAGAACTGTGAAAAGATATTAAAATGGGTGCACAGAACACAGCTAAGTGCATTATGTACGGTGAGGACAATATCTGGCAGGGCCAGCTGGCCCGGCTTCTCTTTTGCAGCCTGTGCTACTACAGGGCAGCTGTGAAATTTCATTCAGGCAAACATATAAAATATTCTGGCCTAAAAGAGCTTAGGGGATGACAATCCTTTTTAAACAATAATCCGCTACCTTTTATCTTAGGAAAAGGAAGCTAAATAAGATTCCCGTGAAATCATATTAAAAAAAAAATGCTTGATTCCATCAAAATGAGGGATTTGGGAAAGCAGTCACCACCCAGTCTGCTTGTAGCTTCATTATGTGATTGGTGCTTTAGTGTATGTATATGTGAGAGCAGCTAAAAAGAGGGGATTTATAGTGATTACAATTGCCATAAGACCCAAAAAGTCAGTCTCTGGAATGATCCATTATCACTTTTCACTTCTTATGTGTATGTACTACTTTTTGAAAACAGTCTGCATATGCATCTAATGCTTTCAGCAACCGAGATCTTTATAAAACCTAACTTTTAAGCTTTTCTTACCATCAGCTTTCTATACAAAGCTGTCTTTGTATAAAGTTGTCTTCTCCATCTAAAAATATATTTAAAAATCATTTTTGAAAAATACAACGTGTCTCTACTTCTACAAAGTAATCCAAAGAAAAGAGATCTTAGCACCTAAGTTGCCCATCCAAATGTTAAACTAAAGAGTTTCACAGAAATAGTTTCTCTTTTAATTCCATGCCAAGCCGTTGCAACGGTTAAGAAATCAGGGTTTTAAATTACAGAAAAAAATTTAGAGTTTTCCTAATGAATGTATTCACAGTGAATACAAAATGCCAAAAATACGGCTGACAAAAGTACTTTTAAGATCGGGGTGGGGGAGTACAGGACAGAGTGACTCCTCAAGCCATTAACCCCATCCATTCCAGAATGAGGTCACTTATGTTAAGAAAGGTCATTTACATACAAACCTATGAGTACCATAATGAATGTTTACTTCCCTACCGAATCCATCAGAGTTTCTCAGCGTGGAGGAAAAACTCTCCTCACCTGGCTCCTATCAGTGTGGGAAGACAAGTGTGTGTATATATGCCACTTAGCTAATATAGACCCTAGGATCTCCACTCCTCTTAATCATGGCTGCACTGGCAGGCCAATGCCAGGCCTTCTTGAAATTATTTACGGAAATTGGATCCATTCTCCCACTGAAGTTCAAGTGTATGAATCCAAGGGCATCTCATCAATAGCTTTTCCAGCGGAGAGACCAAGCTCTACCTCCCATGCACCTGCACTGTATACCCACCACTAGGAAAACAGGCCACCAAGGTCCTTTAACTGTCCATCCCCAGACCACAGCAGTAGCTGGTACATGGGGCATGTAAGATAGAACCTGAAGCCATTATTTGAAAAACAAAAAGCCCGGCTGCTGAGGTACAGTATACTATCTAAATGCACACTATCTAAATAAAATCAACCTTTCAGTGATTATTCATAAGCAACTTCTATTTGTAACAAACGTTTATTTATTTATTTTGAGAAAGAGAGAGAGCACACATGGGAAGGGCAGAGAGAGATGGAGAGAGAGAATCCCAAGCAGGCTCCACACTGTCAACGCAGAGTCTGACGCAGGCCTGCAACTCCCGAACCACAAGATCATGACCATAGCCGAGAGAGTCGGATGCTCAACCAACTGAGCCAACCAGATGCCCCATAAGCAACTTCTTTTCAAAAGTGCTGACTTTTAATTCAATATTATTAAATAAATCCCAAGTTCTTTGACATCTGAGTTTATGCTCAACATTAATGAAAATCTTTGGGTTTCCTAAGAAACTATGTCTTAATTTAGTTGCTAAAGATGTCATTTTGGCCTGTGTGTCTGCCCCAGAATTAATTAAAACCTTAGTCCTTCATGTTCTTTTTTATCTTTTTAAATTTTTTAAAAATGTTTTTATTTATCTTTGAGACAGAGAGAGACAGAACATGAGCAGGAGAGGGGCAGAGAGAGAGAGGGAGACAGAATCTGAAGCAGGTTCCAGGCTCTGAGCTGTAGGCACAGAGCCCGACGCAGGGCTCGAACTCATGGAGATCATGACCTGAGCTAAAGCCGGACGCTCAATCGACTGAGCCACCCAGGCACCCCTTAGTCCTTCATGTTCTTAACAACCATACAACCCTTTTGTTATTTGTGGTGGTTTGATATATACAGTCCTCCAGGAGGGTAAATGGGTGGGACTACAGGTATGTGCTATGTATCTTAAAGAGCCAGAATCAGAAACTGGAAAAAAGGTTAGGTTAAGCCTGGAATTTCATTTTAATTTGTGGTAGCAGATCTAACAAACAGTGCCCATATATCAGGTAGAAAGAAAAAATTAAAACCTCTGAGAGCCAGTTTTGCATCAGTGCTTAGCATCCATGTGGACAAAACTTTGCGCACATAATGCCCCTAAGAGGGACAGAATCAGGTAGACTGCTTGGGAAGAAAGACACTATGAAATTGTGTTTACCATAAATGCCTGTTCCTGAGGTCCGGGGATATCAAGTTTCTTGAAATATAAAGTTCCACCTGCTCAATGTGGGGTAGAACACGGTCAGTCCGGGAGGTGAGCTCTAGTCTCATCCTAACGTTTTCCATGAAATCAGCTTTGTAAAATGCCCCCCTCTCCCCATATTGGTATGTGATACTCCCATGAGTTTTACAGTTGCAAGGACCTTGGTCTCAAAATGTTGGGGACAGAGGAGCCATAACACTCGTTGTGACTGTGATGGGGCAGTTGGTGCTGTTTCTGTTTGCTGAGATGCTGGGTAGCTTTAATAGGGGGAGAATGGCAGACAAATGGGTACACAGCTGACTGTACAACATTTAGACCACTCTTCCCTGCAGGACAGGGGGGCATTGGGGAGCACAGCCCCTGCTCTGACACCAGATCACTTAGTGGTGAAGCCCAGCTGTGTTCCTTACAAACCACATGACCTAAACAGGTTGTGTAAATCCCTATGCTCCCAATGCTTCTTGAGTAACACGGGATTACAATAGTACTTTCTTCATTGGGTGCGGAAAAGATTAAATGAGACAACATGCAAAACCATCAGAAAAGTGCTGGGTATACAGAAACAGCCCAATCATTGCTAGACAATTTTACCATTATTAGCAACTACCTGGGAAGTTTCTAAGAATAATTTAAAGCAAAACATGAATCAAATAATCAGAAGTGTTAAATTTAATGTCTACTAATTAGAGAGGCTGGTTTGCTAAGGGCAAGCCTTTTTCCTTTCTTTAGTTGAGAGTTTCAAGAAGCTGGGAAGAATTTATTCATGAGAATTTTCGGAGAACTGTATCTAGTTTATGAGCAGCATATTAAAATTTCTCTTTTCTCTTAAAGGAGGTAAAACTCGTGGCCTTGACATGCACAGATCTTAAGTGTACAATTCAACAAATTTTAGAAATTTCCATGCTCCCAGAATGTTCTCTTTTGCCTTTTCCAGTCAGTTCTGACCACACCCCATCCCACCCCATGACGGGCAACCACTATGCTGATTTCTATTATTGTAGATTAGTTTCACCCGTATTAAATTTCATATAAACCAAATCATACTATATGTACCCTTTAGTGCCTGGATCTTTTTGCCTAACATGATGTGTCTAAGATGTATCTGTGTCATTGCATATATCACTAGTTTGTTCTTTATTTCTGCTGAATATTAGTCCATTGTATGAATATACTCAATTTATTTATTTTTCTGTTGCCAAACATCTGGATTATTTTCAGTCATTGGCAATTACTTATACAGTTGCTATGAATATTCTTGTAAATATTTTTGTGGATATGTTTTCTCTTGGATACATAGAAGTGGATTTCTGGATCAAAAGGAAGATATGTTTAATTTTATAAAATTGTCAGTTTTGGGGCACTTGGGTGGCTCAGTCAGTTAAGCATCTGACTTCGGCTCAGGTCATGATCTCATGGTCCATGAGTTCGAGCCCTGCGTCAGGCTCTGTGCTGACGCCTCAGAGCCTGGAGCCTGCTTCGGATTCTGTGTCTCCCTCTCTCTCTGCCCCTACCCTACTCATCCTCAGTCTCTCTCTCTCTCTCTCTCTCAAAAATAAATAATCATTAAACAATTAAAATAAATAAATAAAATGGTCAGTTTCCCAAAGTGATTGTACTATATCACACTCTGATGAACAATGTAAAAGACTTCTGACGCACCATAACCTCATCAGTATTAATGTTTTGTCTTCTTAGTTTTAAACATTCTCGTGGGTGTGAAATGGTATCTCATTGAGGCTCTTGCTTTTTTAAAGTCAGCCTGATAATCTGTGCTTTCAAATGGAGTTTTTATTCTTTTTTATAGTTAATATAATTATTGGTCTGGCTAGATTTGATTTATTTTTCTGTTTCTCTTCTTCGTGTTCATCCATTATGTGATCCATTTTTCCTCCTCTCTTGCCTTCTGCAGCCTAAACGAATATATCTTAGAATTCCATTTACATTTAGTTCTACATATTTTGTACTTTTTTTTTTTGTTTGTTTTTGGTTGTTGAACATAATGTTCACAGGTGCCGAAGTCACTTAGGGTTGAAATTTTATCACACAAGTTGTTAACTCATTACTGTAACTGAAATAATAACATCTGGTCACAGCAACTTACTGCACTGTTATGGATCAATGTTAAATAAGGACTCCTATCCTTACTACCCAAGATACATTTAAAATCTTGTATCAAGCATGCAGTATAAAACTAAGGTGAAAATTAGTCTTAATGGAATAGCAAGTCATTGAAAACCTATCTATTGAAAAAGACTGAGCTAAATTTAGTATCTAATGGATTAAACTCCTTTCTTTAATCATTATGTCTTTTTAATTAATTAATTAATTTTAATGTTTGTTTATTTATTTTGAGGAGAGGAGAGAGAGAGAGTACACACACACACACGCACAAGTGTGCGAGTGGGGGAGGGGGAGAGAGAGAGAGAGAGAGAGAGAGAGAAAGAGAAGCCGTAGCAGGCTCTGTGCAGTCAGTGCAGAGCCCAACATGAACCTTGAGATCATAACCTGAGCCAAAATCAAGAGTTGGACACTTAACCAACTGAGCCACCCTGTGGCTCTCAATCATTATGTCTTTTTAAAAATAGCATATCTTTTCTCTTTTTCTTTTTCTTTCTTTCTTTCTTTCTTTCTTTCTTTCTTTCTTTCTTTCTTTCTTCTTTCTTTCCCTTCTTTCCTTCCTTCCTTCCTTCCCTTTCCTTTCCTTCTCTCCCTCTCTTTCTCTTTCCCTCTTCTTTCCTTCTTTCTTTCCCTCCCATCCTCTTTCCTTCCTTCCCTCCCTCCTTCCTACCTTCCTTGCTTCTTAAACTAGATCAGCATATTATAGGAGAAATAAGCATTGGCAATTGAAACAAATGTAAGAAAAATAGTACTTAAGTCACAAAACCTTTAAAATGATAACCAAGGTCAGTGGGCTCCAAACACACTTTGGCATGACCTTTACACATTAATAGGAGGCCTCTTTTTTCCATCCCCCTTGGGAATGTTTTATGGATTCTCTCCACTCGTAGACACCATACTCTGACCTCTCACACTTACTCTCCCCATGTTACTTTGTCTCCTACTACACTGAGACAGCAGGAAGCACAGATGAAATTCCCTCAACTTCTGCCTCTTCTCATCCATGCTGACTGATCCATCCCTACTTGAGGATACATCAAATACTCTCGATCATCTTTTAATTCCTTTCTTTATGTCTTCTTTCTACTCAACACCTATACCATGTAAATAGGCTCCTAAAATAAAACAACATAATTAACAAAAGAAGTCTCTACTTTCTTTTTCATTAAAACTTCTTGATAAGTAGCTTGTCCTTGTTGACTTCAATTTCTTAATTCATAGTCTTCTCAAAATCTATCTGGGGGGGTGCCTGGGTGGCTCAGTCGGTTAAGCGTCCGACTTCGGCTCAGGTCACGATCTCGCGGTCCGTGGGTTCGAGCCCCGCGTCGGGCTCTGGGCTGATGGCTCAGAGCCTGGAGCCTGCTTCCGATTCTGTGTTTCCCTCTCTCTCTGCCCCTCCCCCATTCATGCTGTGTCTCTCTCTGTCTCAAAAATAAATAAACATTAAAAAAAAAAAAATCTATCTGGGGAGTGTGTAACTGTGGACTGTAGAACTGCTCAACCAATGTTAACATATTACTTAAACTAATGGTCACCTTTCTGTTCTTTTTTCTTTTTCTTTTTTCGTCTTCTTCTTCTTCTTCTTTTTTTTAATTTGGCCTGTCTAGAGCATCACCATAATTCACTACTTCCTCCTTGAAATTTCCTTCTCTTTGGTTTTATGATAGCAAATTCTATTGGTTTTCTTGCTATCTCTTTATCTGTCTTTGCAGTTTTCTTCACAAAACCTTGTGTTCTCCTTTCTGTACTGTGCCCTTTTCATTTTTATAGCATCCTTCAGTGATCTCATTCACTTTCATAACTTCAACTGTCATTTCTATGATGATGATGATGCCTAAATTTATATCTTTTGCTTGTACTACTCAAGTGAATTTCAGATTTGCAGGGAAGAATGCCCATTATATATCTTCATTTGGATGTCCCACAGATATGTCAAAATCAATAAGTTCAAATTCAATTCATTGCCTCCCCCACAACCCGTCCTCTTCTGGTATCCCCCATTAAACAGCACTGTCACCCACCCAGATAACTAAGCTCAAGTCCTGGGAGACATCTTAGTCACTTTGTATCACATAAGTCACACATCCAATCAGGTATTAGTTATGTAGCTTTACTTCATTCAAAGTGTTTCTCATGCCCATTTTCTCTTCTTTATTTCTACCGTCGGCCACTACTTTGGCTTCTCAGCATTTCTTTTATGGATTACTAGTACAATCTCCTAAGTAGTTTTCCTGGCCTCAGGTTCACTCCTTTCCCATTGTTCCCCACAACCCCATAATTTACTGTCAAATTGGTTTCCATACAACACCCAGTGCTCATCCCAACAAGTGTCCTCCTCAATGCCCATCACCCACTTTCCCCCTCTCCCCCACCCCCCATCAACCCTCAGTTTGTTCTCAGTATTTAAGAGTCTCTTTAAAAAAATATTGATGCCTGAATCAGCTCCAGAGGTTCAGATTTAATTGGTGTGAAGAACAGTGTGACCACTGGGGTTTTATAAGCTGGAATAATAAAATCAGATGAGAATAATCAGATGATTCCAAGGTACAGAAGAAGTTGAGAACCACTACTCTGGATAAAATTTTACGAAAGCAATTCTTAATTCTAGGGGATATGCAAAATAACATTCTGAAGTATAAGAAATGTTCACTATTATGGCATACATATACTTAGAATAGAGTTAGTGCTACCATGGAAAGTAGCCAAACGAAGCAAAAGATAAAACCAAATGTCAAGATACTTTACAGTTGTAGAGACAGAAAGTGATAGATATTCAATAGCCCGTCAAGAGGAAATAACAGTTTCCCTTTGCTTATGAGACTGTGATCTATGTGAAAGAAGTAGGTGAAAAAAATAGCAAGGGAAGGTGGGGAGAGAAATGAAAGATATGTTACTTTGATGATTTATGTATTAAAGTCAAAAAACAATTCGACTGAATGATAAATGAAACACTAGACACTTGATCTGTCACCAGAGACTAGGTAATAAAAATACAACCTTAGAAGTATTCTAGTGGAAAAGTCAGAATAATGTTGTAACACTTTATCTTTGGCTGAAAAGTCTTGGGGTATGTCCAGAAATAAGAAACTAACACGACCAAATCAGAATTTAGACCAGCCATTCCACAGTAGTTCATTCAAAGTGTATCTGTCTTAGCTTTGTGAAATCAACCGCTTGGCAGATTTGTACCTCAGAATGAACTTGATCATGTTGATCATGTTCTGCAAACCGCTTAATGTGGCTATTTCAGCATCTCTGATGGGTGACACCACCTTTCTGACTCAAGGATGCAGCCTTTCAGGATCCAGGTTTAGTAAAATGCCCGGCAATAAGAAGAAATGAGAAGCACGGTACCACCTGCGTAACACATCAGTGCTCTCTGGAGTGCTGTTACTTTAAAAGCTATTAGCAGCTAAGCACTTATATTCAAATATATTCTTAAAAAGACACTCTATCAAAAAGAAGAACATTTAGAGGAGCCAAGAACAAGTGCAGTTTTGGTACTTGGAGAAATCTCAGTCAACAAATTTTATTTTTATTTATTTATTTTCTAAAGTTTGTTTGGATATTTTGAAAGAGATAGTGAGAGCGGGGGAGGGGCAGAGAGAGAGGGCGAGAGGGCGAGAGAGAGAAAGAGAGAGAGAGAGAGAGAGAGAGAGAGAGAATCCCAAACCGGCTCCACCTTGCCAGTGCAGAGACTGATGCAGGGCTCAAACCCAGGAAGCTACCGTATCATGGCCTGAGCCAAAACCAAGAGTGGGATGCTTAACTGGCTGAGTCACCCAGGCGCCCCTCAGTCAGCACATTTTAAACAATAAAATCAAATCACAGGATTTTAGAGCTTACAATAATTTTAACATCTGCAGTGTAGCAGAATGGCACGATTCAATCTGCCAAACTGAGCTGAATCTGGTTGAAGGCTTTCCTTCTTAATGAAGAGACCCTGCCATTGATTCAACTCGCAAACCTCTTTTCAGCGCCGGATATAATTTTATCCAGTTCGCATCTTGAAGACATTTACATTTCTATTTAGGTGGTGAGTGTCATTTGGAAGCAACCTAGTCAAATGCCAAAGAAGGCATTTAATAGTTGTACCTACTCTAATATATAGCTAGGTCATTCCTTTGAAATGCACTCCTCTAATAAGCTTTTGCCAGGATTTGAAAAGCCAAAGATGTGATTTTAAATGCTTATAACCACCATCCACAGAAATACATACATTTAAAAAATACATCCTAGAAACCCCTTGATGGTGAATTAAACCTGAATTTCTGGAGAAACCAAGAAGGCTGAAAGGATTTTAAATTAGATTTTGAACATAAACACAGCGTAGCCCTATAGTTTGGAGAATGCGTGCCAGTGATTCAGACACTCCTCAATGACACAGGACAATCGATGTGTTGTGATTTTCATAGAAAGGATAAGATGGAAACTACTGCATAATTACATGGGAAAAGAAAATAAACTCCATTTCCAAATACTTACAAGTATCATCAGTATCCTTGTTAGATAAGTAACAAGTATCCTTGTTAGAGAAAAGGGAAAACAATACGGTAGAAGTAAGCGGAATACTTTAGACTGGCATTTCCTGTTCGAAGTTTGACTGTAAGAGAACAGCCATACTGAGAGGCTGTATTAAGGCCCAAAAGACTCATACCCCCGGTCTGCCACGTACTGGCCATATAACCTTTCTGTACCTTTGTTTTCTCAGCTAAAAAATGAAGATAATAATAGGAACAACTCACAGGGGTGTTGTGTGAATTATACGAAGTAATAAATGACAGCATGTAGAATGGGGCCAGGAACATAGTAAACACTCAACAAATATTTCTTTTTCCTCTTCTTTTTCTTCTCCTCCTCCTCCCAACTATTTGGAGATCGTTGTATAGTTGGAGATAAAAGGTCATGTTTATACTCGCTCTTCTGAGTTTTTGTATTCTATCACTTACAACGGTCACTCAATGTTATACACCTTACTGAGGAGGCCTATGCTCATTAGATACCATTTTCTTTGTTTAGGTTTGTTTACATGTTCTTTTCGCCAAATTATTCTTAGGTCTTAGAATTTCCACTCAGCCCATAAGGCTAATAAAACTTTCCTAAACCCAAAACTATCTTGAAACTTCCAGAAGCTCTACCTAGTCTTACTCTAAATGTAGCAGGAAACTCAATTCACAATTGAAGATTCATCAAGAGTGATTTAGCAGACTGTAACTCAGTTTGGGTCCTGTGAATGACAAACCCTGTTGTGTGCCTTCGGTGTCCAACTGCTCAGAAGTATTTTATACTTTCATATCAAAGATGAAGGAAAATCTCCTGGAAAGTGAATGTATAATCATGTCAGCTGTGGATTCCGCTAGAAAATCAACTATTTTAACCCACAGAAATGTCCCAGAAAGACTCAGCCCAAGTAATCCAATATCTAAAGCCAGCATCACTGGCTTCTAGCTACATATTGACTATTTTGAAAAATGTCACCCTTTTTCATCAAAAACTACAGATCTCTAAATTCAAATGCTTTTTAAAACCAGCCAATTAAATCAAACCCAGAAATAAAATGAGCTAAATTTCTTTGCAACAATATATAGCAATTTACAAACATTTATTAGCTTGCATTAAAAAAATTAACGAATGCGAGAAAACACTTAAATTAGGCATCCTTTTTCATTATTACCTCCATTTTGCAAAAATGTTAACCTGGATGTGGAGGGGCTGGACAATTCTGAATTCTATTCTCAATATGTTTAATCAACTGATCAAGTTAGATTTAAAATGGCAATCTTTCCTGCATCTTCAAATTCGGTAAGATAAAAACAATGACAAGTATGCTATCTTGATGAAGGTGCTATAAAAAGTAATGTGTAATTTCCCTTAAGCACTGCTTTGAAGGAACATTTATCTGAATACTGACCAGGATGGTCTGCTCCAACTGTACTTTAAGAAAAAGTGCCCTATAAACAATCCTAGACATGGAAAGAATTCCAGTATATAGACACAATTAAAGTCTTATTGTGATATTTTGGAGTCCTGATGGATTCATGGCTGCATATTAATGATCTAAATATCATCTGAAAATCCATCAGTCAACTTCTCCAGTATGACAGAAAGGAAAAAAAACACCTTACATTTACATCAGGAATTTACTCCACTTGGTTTCTCAATATCATAAGGTATTCTAATGCACTGCTTTAAGAAAATCTTCTAAGTTTTATGATCCCTTGATGCATTGAATAAAACTAAAGATTTTCCTTAGGATAATTGGTAAGATCCTAGGGAACTACTTCCCAAAGTGTATTTTGCAAAGCATTAAGTCCATGAGATGCAACTTATAAAAAGGTTTTATGACCAAATAATGGAGAAATGCCAGATACTAAATCTTTATTGCCATCTTGAAATTTCTTTAGAATGCATGCTCCCCGAAAGCAGGGAATTTAGCTAAATCTCATTCACTTATCATGGATCCAAGCCTGTGACAATGCCCTCCAATTAGCAGGCATCCAGCAGGAATTAATGAATGAATAAATGAATGAACATTAAAAGCTTTGAACAGCTCTCTAGCAAAGAAACCTCTTTCATTTTCTTTCACCCAGAGTATCTCATACCTATTTGATCACAGGATTTTTTCTGTTAGCACTACAGAATATTTATTCTAAATAATTAGAATATTAAAAAGAGACAGCATAGAAATAATATAATAAACACACATGAAACTACTACCCAAATTAATAATGAAATGTAACAAATACAACAGAAGCCTCTTGGCGACTCCTCCTCCAACTCATTTATCTCCCACTTCCCTCCCTCAAAATAACATAACACCAAATTTAGGACTTATGTTCACATGAAACTAAACAGCGTCCTGTTCTGAGAAATTCTCAACTGGGGGATTGCTAAAGGCCCTTCAAGTGCTGAGATTTTAATTGATTTCTAGCAAGTATATACAGGCAAATGGTCATCTGTAAAGCTATCCACTTATAGCATTAATACTATGATAAGTAAGAAATGAACGAAATAAAACACTATTATACAGACACAAGACAATGGAGAATTGATGTAATAATGATATATATGAAGAGGCTAAGCAGCTTATCTTTCAAATGGATTGATATGAAATTAAAGATGTATACAGTATGTATCTTATCATACAGTGACCTAAGAAAACATAGATGTATTTTTGTTACTTAACCTGGACTAATTTAGAAACTAATCTCTACAATTACTTAAAAAAAAAATCCCTAAGAATGTATACATTGGATTTTGACTTACAAAATCAGCTGGGGCTGCAAAAGTAAAACTGTGTCTAGATCAATGTCACAGTAGGGCCACATTTACATGAAAGAGGCTGCTAAGAAGAGGCCCCACCTTCCCCCCCTCCCCCCCCCCCCCCCCGCCACTTCCTGAGTTGAATAAACAGTTGCTGATAAAAAAATCTCTTTTATCAAGATCCAGCAAGCAATGATAGAGAAGCACATCTGAGCTAATATAGTTTAATAGAAAAAGAACTGTCTTCAAAAATTTTAGGCAATATCTTTCACAATCTTATTTTGGTAAAACTTTTCTTCCTCAAATTTTTAAGTATCAATATAGGTTTCTCTAAAAATTGTCTTAGAAAAACCTGAAGTATGCAACTACTTAAAAGTTCTTTTTTGCATGTTTAATTTTTGTCCCCTGCTTGACATAAGAGACAGAAGGGCCTATAAAATATATTTCCATATTGGTCTAATTCTTAATTTTATTTATAAAGAATGTTGAGTAGTCAACTTAGAGAAAAAAAAAAAAAAGAAAACATTTGAACCCAATACCTGCTCTGTGTAGATACTCAATACACAATTAAACCAAGGAACAGTACACGAAAAAGGAGAGCAAGGTGTGTGGATAAGTTTTCACGTTATAACTGGTCATTGGTATCCTATAGTTTTATCGGCAAATATGAGGGTTAGAATTTCATTCTACCATTGAAACCATTTCAATTTTCAAACCACCCATTGAATTCTCCCCATGTTAAATACCAACAGGGAGTGAAATATAATCTCACTGTGTATTAGAAGCCCACAAATCCTTTCTCATATATAAATGAATGAAATGAATTAGCATCTGAAAATATTTATAAAAGAAAAGTATCAACTCCTACCTCCATTATCTTTTAGATGTAGTGCTATCTTCGTATCATCTGGAAGAGAAATTCAAAGTTATTGTAACAAAAAAAATTTTAGTGGGGCATAAATATGATGACCAGTCATTGTCTCCTAATGCTTTCTCAGAGGATTCAAACCTCAAAAATACTTCACAGGCTATATAACAATCCAAAATAATATGTATTAAAATGCAGCACTGGTTTCAAAAGCAATAAAATGATTTAGCAGCTTCCTCATCTCATTTTATAACTTTAGTTAACTTTTAATATCCAATTAAATTTCAATTAAAAGTAAAAGTTTCAAGTTTAATTTATTATTCAAACGAAAGCCAGGTTTATGACCATAAATAAGTAAGACTATTTTTTCTCCATCAGAGCCTACTCTTGGCCAACTGGTCTCACATTTCTCCCTAGTGGTGTCATTTAGAATAAGTGGTTATATTTTGGCTAATATACCTTCTTCCCTCAATGAGTTGTCCCCTGCATCAATATTCTCTTGTAGTTTTGTCTTCCCTGACAGAGGAAATGTTTTTCAAAGACAATTTCTGTGACATACACAGTGTCCCTCTACAGATTATAGACCAACATATTTTACTGACTGTATTCAGGTAAATATTAGAATGGCATTTAAATAGAATTATCTATTTTCAGAAGCTGAAATCACTGGACATTTTATATGCATTTTGCCTTTCTCTCCTGTGACTGAAATGTTGAATTCAGTTACGACAAAATTTACCGATATAAAAGGAAGTCTGTATTTCTTTTCTATTGAGGAAAGTAGCCAAGATCACTAATGAAATCTAAGTCTTAAGAAAAGGTGCCATACGTTACAAGAATCCCAGCACATCTTTTTCTTCTGTAATAATTTTGTCTTTTCCCCTTTAGAAGTCCTTTAGAAATCCAGTTTGCCAAAAGATAACTTTCTCTCTAGAGAGCTACTCCAGTACATGTCAATACAGTGACTTTCCCCTCCTTCAGAAAAAAGCAAAAATATCTAGAGCACCTTCTGTGGGCAGACTGGTGGGCAGCTGGGATGTCGCTGCTCTTCTGGTGGTTGTTAAGACCCTGAATTTTGTGGTTGTTGCTTGTATAGTTGTGGTGGTTTGAGAAGAACTTTCCATTGGCTCTGTGTTCTCACACATCTTCTCTTTTGACTAATAAGAGAAACAAATAGGAAAACAATTTAAGAGTGATCACACATGTATTTAAAAAATTACATCAAAGAAGTTGGGCTGTGAAGCATTAAGGGCTTTCATATCAAGATGAGGAATACGTTATTTTTTATAGAGAACAAAATTTATAGATTTTAATAATTTACAAAGTATATAAAAGATGAGAAAAAATTGGATGTAACAAAGCATTTCCATCTTCAGATATTTGGATTTCATCATTTCTGTTCTTAATCTTTCATACTACTATTTATCTTGCCCTAAATCTTATATCAATCTCTATATAAAAGACATGATGTCATGAGGAAGAAGTTCATACAAGAAGAAAAACATGTTCATACAGATAAGAATTAAAACATGCTTGGGTATGTGAAGAAGGCGCTTCAAACCAATAATGCCAAGTTCTAAAAATTTGGTAAAGTGCTCCATATTCCCTTATTGTTTCAAAACTAATCCACCACACATTGAATGAGTATTTAATTTTTTTGTTTTCTATTACAAAATATTCAAAATCACCCAAACGAAAGATTGGATGGCCCTCATGTAATCACTTAGCCTATTTCTCCCTAGCAGAGCTAGACTGAAGACACCAGGAAAAGATATACATTTTATTTTTATTTATAGCCCACAAAAATAAATCCTACAACATTCACCAGCAACAATTTCCACCACCCAAACTTTTATGGTTTAGAAGCTGGTGTTTCTCTCTCAACCTCTTTGTTCTCCAAAGGACATCATCCCTCTGGTAGGGTCTCAGGTAGAAGATAATCAGTCTGCACATGGGTGGTACTCACCCCACTTTAGAAAATTGTTATTAAATAAATTCCTTTCTTAAACTTCTCTTGGCATTAATGAAATACAAGGCACTTATTACTAGTTCAGCAAGAGTTCCTGAGATGGCTTCCTCTTTTACAAAGGGTGAGATACAGATTTCTTCTCCACTGCAATTCCCAATACCCTGGGGGTCATTCAATCTTCAACTGTTGGTTCCCACATCTTCTCAGCCCCAGTGACCTAATGATCTCCTTGCTAGCTCCACATCAGTTCTTGCCCCCACAGTCTGGCCCTCATCTGCAGTTGGAGATGTTTGTGTTTTGAGATCATAGATCCAGCTGTCCTCTTTCCAATCTCTCCATGTATGTGCTCACTCAGATTCTGCTTCTCCTTTGACTATGCACAAAGTCCAGTCTCCTATTTTTCCATCACTTCAACCTCTCTTTTCAATTTCTTCACTTCTCTTGCCCCGTTTTATCTGTTTTCCCACAGCATCCTTTCAGAAAACCCCCAATACTAAATGGAATAAAAAACCTGCCTTTTCCTTGCCTGCAACAAAGCCATGAGCAGCTGGAGAATGATCACACAGCCTCTGACTGGGAGCTCCATAAATTTACCTCCCACCACCTCAGTAGGCCTTCCGTGCTGCCTGGCAACTCTGTCCTACTCTGCTGGTCTCTTCTCCCACCACCTCAGTAGGCCTTCCGTGCTGCCTGGCAACTCTGTCCTACTCTGCTGGTCTCTTCTCCCATTGTCCTCTGTATCAATTTCAAACCCACTCCACTCTACCAAAAACTATAATGCCTGTCCCAATCTTACTCCATGGGCTCACCTTTTATTTCTTTGATAAGAATCATAAGTGAGAATTCTCTACATTTCTTTACAAATCAGCATTCTTGCTTGAATCTGTACTGACCTACCCTTCTTCCTTTCTGTTGTAATGGAAGAGGCTCAGTATTTATAGCTATTCTCTCAACCTTTACTGTGGCCCAACTCAGCCCACTTTTCTCAGGCATTGTGAACTTGCTCATTTAATACAATCCTTTCTCTTCAATGTTTACAATCTTGAGTTTTCCACTGCCTTGTTCCCATTAGAGCTTAAACACACTCAAGCATGTCCAATCTTACTTTAAAAACTCAGTCCTCCTTCTCTACAACACACCCTGACATTTCCCCACTTTCCCTTCCATTCAGTCATCTTTCCAGAGAGATTGGTCTGTCCTGGTCTTCGCAAACTCCCACTTTCCCCGCTTGTAAAAATCTTGTTTTTACTCAATACAACTTACTGGAAACTTCTCGTGCTGGTGGTCCTAATATCTTCTTATGCATGAAATTGTCTATATTCTTGATATCTCATAGCAAGGGGCACACCTGTCCACTTCCCAGGGTTCTGTGACATTTTTCCTCACCAGTCTTCTGATAGGTTTCTAACAACTCCCTTATTTCCTTTTACTTGTCTCCCTGTGGTGTGTTGGTAGTTCTTATGGATCTTTCTTGACTAATCTCTTAGCTATATGCATTCTCACTAGCAATTTCCACCACACCCATGATTTCAATTCACATCTTTATATTAATTTACATAAATCCATACCAACATTACATATGTCTCTCTTGGATTTCTGACCCAAATATCCATCTACTGACTTAACATATGCATGTGGATATCACAGACATCTCCAACTCAATAAGACTGAAATGGAACTTGCCACATATTATTCTCCTCCTGTGTTTCTATTGTAAAAGAATACTATTAGTAAACACCCTGATATTTAAGGTAACATCCTGGAATTGTTTTGCTCAGACCACTAAAGGCAGACTATGGACTCTAAATGGTCTTCCTTCTATAAAACAAGGAGATTCTGGATAAAATACGAATTTTAAAGCATTACTAGGATTTGCAGGACACAAAGAAAATCTCCAAGAGTACCTTTCTATTGTCTCTCCCCCAAAACAAAATAAAGCAAAAGCTGTGTGCAATGGAGTAGGAGTAATATACATTAGACAAAGTAAAAGAGTAGAATTTGCCTATAGGGCAAAACATGTCAAAAATAAATATTTCTCCAAGGAGATTAAGTCTTGTGCCAGCAGTAGATGGGGGAGATAAATCTTAACCTCTCCTCACATATTAAATAGGGACATATGATATCCCCTAAAACTCTCAGGTTCTCATCATCAAACATTCTTTGGTAGAAAGTACCATCTATTTAGGTCCTAGGGATTCCCATGGAATAAAATCGAATAAAAATGCAATTCTAATTAAAGGACACAAACAGAAACACACAAAGAAGAAGCACACTCTGACAAAGTTAGCAAAAACAATGAGCCATGTATTTAAACTATGAAAATCTTTAGATATTGTGATCATCCAATAGAAGACAGACAAAAAATCATATATGAAATATTTTAAGGAATGAAAGATAAAGTTTAAAAATTAGTAATACAGACAATAAAAATGTCTTGGCAGATTTAATAAAATGTAAAATTTAAATTTTAGAAATGAAAAATACATTTTTTGCAATGACTACTTCAATGGATACGTTAAATAGTGGACCAAAAAAGATGAAGACAGATTTAATAAACTGGCAAACTGATCTGAAGATACTCCCCAGGATGCAACACAGAGAAATAAAAAGGTAGATGATATAAAAGAAGAGGTTAAAAGATATAAGGAAGTGATAAGAAGGTAACTCTATCTCCAAAGAGTTCAGAAGGTAAAAATAAAGAGGATGGAGAAAAGTCTGATTGAATAGTACTTAGTAAACTTGATGCCTGATCGGTTAGAAAACACACATTTTTCTAGAGAACACGCAGATAATTTGTACAAATTGTCCATGTACTATTCCATGAACAAGTTCCAACCAATTTTAAAGAATCAGTATCATACAGAATATGCTTTCTGACAATAATTGAATCAATTATTTGAGGTCAATAATAAAATAAATTTTAAAACTTTTCACAAATTGGAAATGTGCTATAATTCATAATTCAATGTAAATCCAATAAACATATTAACGTGTTGATTGATTACAGATCTAGACATACTGAGTCTAAATTTACTTAAAGAACAAAAGTCCCCTAATAGTCAAAATACTTGTGAAGAAGAAAAAGTAAGACTTGTCCTATAGATAGCAAGATTTCTATAAGAGATGATGATAATTAAGACACCGTGACATTAGTGAGGGTTTTGACAAATTGAGGATTAGAAGAAGAGAGCCCAGAAAACAACTCCCTGGTTATGTAGAAACTAGGAAAGAGGTGGCTTTGCAAGAAATTGCCAAAAGGAAGGACTATTCAACACACAGTGCTTGAAATTATCTATAAAGGGGAAAGCTCCTCACAAAATTGGATTCCCATTGTACATCATACACAGATACCAATTCCAAATAGAATAAAGACTTTGATGTAAAAAAAGATAAAGCTTTAAGATATTTAAGAGAAAAATGCATGAAAAATGACTACAAAATTTGGTAGGAAAGGGCTTCTTAAACAAGATAATATACCCAGAAACTAACAATAAAAGACTGATTAGTTTGACACCTTAGATTGAGAATAGATGTTAACTAAATAAAATAATGAAGTAAATGAAGAGAATCCAAAATCTGGGGAAGATATATATACCTAGAGAAACTAGCTAGAGCAATAACACAGCAGAAATAAGTAAAAAGGTATAAAGAATAAGTAAAAAGGAATAAAGTAAAAAGGTATAAAAAGTAATAAGCAAAACTCTTTTATTTATAGGTGGTAAGATTGTTTAAGTAGAAAGCCACTAAGAATCTTGATATGTATTTTTTAAAGTAGTAAGATAATTTTATAAGGGGGTTATATATCACATGTATTATGTCTGTTACATATAATCAATGGAGACCTATGGTCTAGAATAAAAAGAAAAAGAGAATTACTCAATAGAAAAATGACAAAAAGACATGAACAGGAATTTCACAGAAGAGGAAAGACAGAAGAAGAAACACAGAAGCCAAAAAGAATACGAAAATAGATTCAACTTCGCTGATAACTGGTGAAAGACAAATGGAGTTCCCAATAAGATACCAAATTAGATAGCGAGTAGGTCTGCAGAAATGAAGAAGTCCGACAAAATCAGGATCGTAGCGACCATGAAATAATGGGAACCTGTAAGAGTTCCAGCGTTGTGCTGGTCGTGTACATGGACACACTGGAAAAAAATTGGCATTATCTTTCAAATTTGAACATTTGTCTGACTCACATTCAGCAATTCCACTTTTGGGAATATTAGAGAAACTTGTGTACATTTGACTTAGGAGACACGCACAAGGCGCTTTTGTCAGAGGAAAAATCTTGAAACAAATGTCCATAAGACTGAGTGAAGAAAACATGATTGTGAGAATATAAGCTTCAGGAAGGCAGAATTTGGTGTTTTGTTGTGTCAGACTATTTTTTTACCATCCTATTCCAGTACCTAAAAAAGTGCCCGTGACATCATGGGCACCCAATAAATATTTGGTAAGTGAATGAATGACATATTAATACCATGGAATATATAACTATAAAAGTGAATAGATCACCATCACGGGCACCAACAGGGATAAGTGTTATAAAACAAAATTCTGAGTGATAAGTTAAAGATTCCAAATAGCTTTATTTATTTTTAATAGGGAAGGGCACAGATGCA
Organism: Panthera leo; assembly: GCF_018350215.1. Taxonomy (NCBI): domain Eukaryota; kingdom Metazoa; phylum Chordata; class Mammalia; order Carnivora; family Felidae; genus Panthera; species Panthera leo. The sequence goes on along the minus strand of NC_056685.1, from coordinate 18,619,501 downwards.
ATGGAGCAGAACAGACAACCAGCTTCCTAGTCACGGATAATCTAGTTCATAAATTGGGTAGCATGATCCTGGGTATTCATTTTCTTACTGTTTTTCAAAGGTACATTAATGTTATAAAATGTTAAAAAGATATTCTAAAAGCAAAGGATAACAAGAATTTTAAAACACGTTCACGGTCCTCATTTCCATTCACCCAACCACCTTCGGATCCTTCTACCACCCCAGCTGTGGTCACCATGACCCTTCCCACTGATTTAGGCCAGATCATCAGCATCTTTGGCTGGGTTATAGCTACAGTCAATTTATCGGCCTCCTGCTTCAAGTTATCATTCGCCCCATAGCTAGGGTGATTCTTCCAAAAAGGCCTGATTAAAATCCTTTCCCTTGCCATTATTTTTTAATGGAGGTATAATATATACATATAGCATTATATTAGTTTCAGGTGTACACCATAATGATTTAATATTTCTATATGTTGTGAAATGATCACCACAATAAGTCTAGTTAACATCTGTTGCCACATATAATTACAAACTTTTGTTGTTGCTGTGATGAGAATTTTTAAGATTTATTCTCTTGGCATTTTCAAACGCTCAATAGAGTATTATTAAGTGAAGTCAGCATACTGTACATGCCTTCCTCAGGGTGTATTTATTTTATAACTGGAAGTTTGTACCTTTTGGGCCCCTTCTCCAATTTCATCCACTCAACCATCAATCTGTTTTCTATCCACGATGGTTTTTTTTTCCTTTGGTTTTTGTTTTGTTTGATTCCACATATAAGTGAGATCATATAGTATTTGCCTTTTTTGACTTATTTCACTTAGCATAATGCCCTCAAGGTCCATCCATATTGTCACAGATGGCAAGATTTCCTTCTTTCTTTATGGCTAAATCATATTCCAGTGTGTGTGTGTGTGTGTGTGTGTGTGTGTGTGTATTCATACGTATATGCCACATTTTCTTTATCCATTCATCCACTGATGGACACTTAGGTTGTTTCCATATCTTGGCTATTGTAAATAATGCTGCAATGAGCATGGGGTGCTATTATCTTTTTGAGTTAGTGTTTCCATTTTCTTTGGATAAATACCCAGAAGTGAAATTGCTGGATCACATGGTAGTTCTATTCTTAATTTTTTGAGGACCCTCCATACTTCCCTTGCCTTTAGCATAAAGCCTAAACTCCTTCAACTTGTCACACTTGGGGGTCTGTTGACCTCGCCAATCTCATCTCTCACCACTCCTCTTCTTAGCTCTATTAACCTTCAGGCATCATCTTGAATATCTCCTCCTCAAGCAAGGCTTCTCTTATGTTACTTAACAAGACCATGTGCTTACAGTTACTCTCTACCCAGGTCATTCTCTAAAAGCAGTCCTTGGTTCAGTGGTCTAACTACCTGTTGGACACACTTCTTCCATTTTTACATTATTGGTGCTTAGAACAGTACATAGTAAGTGCTCATATTAGGATTTGTACTTATGGAGTAAATTTATCTCATAGGATCAGAAAGATTTAACTCTAGTTTTAGGCACAGAAGATGGACTGCAGTTGGTGGCTTTGTTTACTCACCTGTAAAAGAAGGTTAGAATTGCTCACCATAATTAAATGTATGTAATTAATATAATGTAAATGACAGTTTAATTACATAATTGAAAGGAAACACTGGATATTAAAAAATGTACTTGACTCTGAGATACTTGGGAATAGGGGGTCATTTTTTAAATTTTTGTAATTTCAGCGCTCAGCACATTCCACAGAACATACTTAGGATATGTTCAGGGGTGTTTAAAATAAGATGGATTCTTCCTATTTCCTTGGTTCATGGTGGGCAAGAAAAGTAAGATGCCTGAATTACACTTTTGATCTTTGCACAACTACAGCTATTCAACTGCCATGTTTTCATGGAGGCAAATGTGACTACATGAAAGAAACATCAATTGGAAAATACAACTATGGCTCCAGGAATCTACTTTCATTTTGAATGATGTTGTTCCGTAAGTGAAGTGAAATAGATAGATTAGTGTATATCACTCTAATCCCCCAAATGAATGTCAAAGAGTTGATGAAAGCTGTGTTGGCAATACGGCACTTAAAATTCAAGCATATTCTCAAAGATGTTTGTTTCAAGATATTTATAAGACATCATTATAAAACCTTAATTTTTAAAAAAGGCTTTAGTAACCATTGGTCCCCTAACAGTTTAAAGAGAGCACTTTGACATGATTTGCTTTCCTGAATGAGAAAACGTGTATAATTGCTAATAATCTTCATTCAAAATTCACACTCTAACACTTAACACAGGGAGAAAAAACAAGTACTTTTCTTTGTGAACCTGATAGGATATCTTTATAACCTGAAATGACAATGTAAATGCAATTCACTAGAAAATTATGGACAGGATAAAACTGTTTCTGCAATTGCATGCACTTGCTTGAATCGTTTCATTGCATCACTGTCTCTATCAGGCTTGCCTTGGAGTTACTGTTTCCATGTTATACCATTTCTAACTTATATTACATCAATTTGCTGCAATCAGTCTTTTCCTCCAGACCATCGGTTTTGTTATTTGAGCAAAAAAGATGAACAATGGCTTCCGAGATCTTAGAAAAGCTGCAAGTGTTTAAGAGAACTGCCTTTTGCTTGTGAGATTCAAATTCTGGTTCTATTTCCTAGCCACACACCTAACTCTGTTCCCTCAGGGCTTCCCTCCCCACCCCCTTCCCTCACCCCTCCCTCTTCTCCCCTTGGTAATATGGGGGCAATAACAGCTCCCAGGAAGGGAGCTCCCTTGTCACAGGAAGGGTAGGAGAATCAATCGAGATAATACATGTAAAGAGATAAGCCCCCTGTGTGGCATATATTAAGGACCCAACAATTGCTGGATATCTTTGTTAAATTAGATGCCATTTTCATTAAGATGTAGCAACCCTATAGGACAGCTTGGTCTCAGGAATCCTGTGGTTATAAAGCACATGTACCTCTTCAGGGCATCCACTGTCCACCCAGTCCTGCCGATGGCGGTCAAATCCACTGGAACATCTTTGGAGAGGACGCAGTGTTCAGAAAAGAAAATACGGGGTGCGGAGTGCGGGGCAGAAATTAAAAGAAAAAGATTGGCAAGTTAGTTAATTCTCCAATTTTCAGTTTAGCATTAACATGAACTTTCTTCTATAGAACTGTTAACTGGAGTAGCAGGGAGGTATGTACGGGGCGGTGAGTAAGGACTCGTTCCTCAGGTAGTTGTGCAATTAGGGTCACTCATGGCAGCAAATTACTCCACTGACGCCCACTACTCTCTGCAGGACACCTGGGTCCCAAGCAAAGATAAAACCAATTGCTATTCTATGAGGTTAGTTTTCTTCTCACTCATATTTTCTTTTTCTCATCATCAAAACCAACGGTTATACACAAGTTTTTTGCAGGCATCATTTTTTAGGATTTCAGGTCTTTTTATCTGTTTTCTCTAAAAAATTTTTTTTTTTTTTAAATTTAAAACCCACAGTCATGCAAACTCTCTACTGTGCAGTAAAGGATTAACTCAGCAGGTTTGGGGTGTTGAAACTCTCACATTCCAAAGAAAGAACTGGCCCTTGTCTGGCTCCTGGGAGAAAACCTCTAAGCCCTTGGAATATCCCACCTGATAAGAGTGTCTTTGTATATCGTGGGTCTTGGATTATGTAAGATAGTTTATTCTAACAATATGATTTGTGTCTGTTTTGATTCACCTGGAGACTGGGGCCATGCTGTATCAACATGACCTCGTGGAGGGGCTAGAGACTAGAGATGAGAATAGTCACAAAGAAATTCATACCTGCGTGACCGACCTCTGTAAAAACCCTCGACACCAAAGCATGGGTAGGCTTTCTTGGTTGGCAACACTTGGGCGTGTGTTTTCACAAATTGCTGCTGGGGGAATTAAGTGCCTTCTGTGCAACTCCACTGGGAGAAGACAACCAGAAGCTTGTCCCTGGTCTCTTGTGGACTCTGCCCTATGTGTCTTTCACCTGTATTGATTTTAATCTGTATCCTTTTGTTATAACAAATGGGAACCTTGAATATAACAGCTCTTCAGAGTTTTGTGAGTCCTTCCATTGAATCAGTGGACCTGAATATGTTCTTGGGAACTCCTAAAAACACTCCAATTAGGTCTTCTCTAAAAGGTCGATTTCAGCAAGCACCGGGTTAATAAGATTTTGTTCACTCCTACTGTCTTCCTTGACTGGGATGATTTTCTGCCCGCTTTGTCCATTTGTTTTTTTTAAGACCCAGAAATTACTATCTGGTGCCCATTCTGATAAAGCTTCAAAATTGCTGTGATCACATTTTACTTTTATTATTTAACTTTTCCCCTTTATATAAAATTTCATGTGCTTATGTATTATTTACCAAACTTGATTGTGAACATTTTAAAGCTAGGATTGGTATCATATAAAATCATACCTAGTATATCTAAAACATAATTTCTTTTCATATTAGAAATTCAAAGTATTTTTGCTAGTCTGTTAAAATTAAGGATTTGCATAACCCCTGAATTTCAATATCTATGTATATACTTATATATAATATATATGAATCCCTATTGATAAATATTAACATACACACTTACACATTTTTCAAAATAAATGGACAGCATTCAACTTTTGTCATATTTTCTTATAGTACTATTCTGCAACTTTTTTTTTCACTTGCTTTGCGATGAGTTCACATGATGACTTTTTCTAAGAATCCTTGCCAGAGATTATGTACCATGGCATGGATGAGCATAATTTAATTCAAGTGGAATGTGAAAACATCTCTGTCAACAAAGAAGACCGTATCTATCATTTTGCCCAGACACGATCCATTAGAGCTCAGCTATTTTATGCCTACCATCTGTGTTGAATAAGCTTAAGTGTGGAATAAACATCAGTGTGTGATCTGCCATCCCAAGTTTGAGAATCCCTTGTTGGTCAAGGCCATCTCCGGTTACCCAAAGAGATTTGACATTTGGAGTCTGTTTAATTCCAGATGAATTAGATGACTGTTCTTCTTGTCCTTTTTTCTTTCACGTTTGTTTAAATATTGAAACGCGTATTGACATTCTCTTTTGCAATGGGGATTATTGATTTTCTAAAAAAACATATTTTGGGAGTCACCTGATCACAAGCCATTTTGAGAGCTATAAGTAAGCAAATGGAATAGATAATTTTTAAAATGTATTCACTTACCTCTTCTAGATGTATTCAAAGCCAGTGGGAATTAATAACTTTTACCTTATATATTAACTAGGCACTACCAGATCTTAAGTTACAGGTCAACTGAAATTTCATCTTAAGTAAGTAGCCCTTTAAATTGTTAAATTAATCCCAGGAAAAGTACAGGAACACTGCATTTTGCTTGATTTATTAACTAAGCCCCCAGTTATATTGTGTGAAATTAGGTCCTACTGAAAATATACGATTCAGTTAAGAAATTCATTCATTGATTCACAATTGATTCCCTATTAACTGATCTGCAGTTTACTAATTGCTAGGGTACGAAGGATTGAGAATGGCAAAACACAAAAACATTTGACTTGAAAAGCCCATGCAGTTTTGTAACTTGCAGTGCCTTAAAAATGAGCACAAATGGACGCTGACTTCTTAGTAGTTTGCATCCACAAGCAATTATATAAACAAAAGGGTATATTATATGTGTATGTGGGCATGTGTGTGTTTGTTACAATCACTAAGAAAACCACCCTTACATTATCTCTGAATTCTTAAAAAAAAAAACCCAAAACCTAAATATCCCTTTTAAGAACACCTTCCTCTCTCCACTGAGCCGCTGCGTTGTTTTTTCTAAAATCCAATGATATTAACCATATCATGCTCCAGCGTATTGATTTCCTGACATTCTTAACAGTGTTCGCAAAGAGGCTCTCTCCTACCCTGGAATCACCTGGAATTCCTGTTGAAAGCAAATTCCTCAATGTAGCAGAATAAGATTCTCTGGCAGTTTGGGTCCAGCAATTTTCATTGCAAATGAGCACCCCAGGTGATGCTTACTACACTGAAATTTCACAACTGTGGACTTCCTGTATGAAATGTTGATATGGCAGGCACCTTCTTACCCTCCCGCCCATCCTCCCTGTTCTCATGCCCCTTGGTGCCCCTGCCTGAATGTGCTGTGTTCTTTCATCGCTCTGCCTTTGAACATGTTATTACTTATGTCTGGAATACCTTCTTTGTCTCTAATTAGTAAATCCAATTCAACTTAAGCTTATCTCTTCTAAGAAGCATCTCTTTTTCCCACTCAGAAGAGTTAGCAACCCTTTCTCAGGGCCCTCCCCCAAAATCAAACACTAGTGTCTATTCTTACACTCCAGTTGGCTGCTTTTAGTTCTTTTTAGACTTCAGGGGTACATGGGTCAAAGAGGGGTTGGAGTCAAACTGCTTGAGTTAGAGTGGTGGCTTGGGCACAAAATAGGAGTGAGACCTTAGGCAAGTTATTTTTCCTATCCAAGCTTGTTTCCTCATCTGTAAAATGAGGTAAGGGAGGTTATGTATGGGCTAAAAGTAGTGTTTGGTACATAGTCAACATTTAGCAAATATCAGCTGTTTTTAATCCCCCTATATGTTTTTGAAGTAAACATGCAGCAAGGTCGACAACTGTTGAAAATGAGTAAGTGAGATTCTCATTTTAGAGTCAGCATTTTGGAAAATGTGTAGGAGTTAATTCTGTGTCCCACATCAATGTGAAATGTGTTGTATACTTAAAGTCCTTCATCATCACCTTTGGGAATTAGTATTACAGAATCTTATGAGAGAACATCTAAGTTGCTCTCAAACATGGGTCAAATCTTTATCCAATATTTATAAATAGAGATGACGTGGTTTTGCAAATATTCCTCAAAAATTGATTTCAATAAAGTCTGAGCTCCTAACTATGATGGGTTTCCAATGTTTTTATTTTCAAGTTATTCCTCTCTTCTCAGTGTTACTTAATTCTAAAACAAATTGATAGAGACCTGCACTTCAAATTGATTGTACTATTCTCCACACAGTTTCAATGGGGTGCTGATTTCAAAGGACCCAGGAACCGTGTTAAGTGAACCCCATTAAATAAGGCAGCCTAGAAAACACACAATACTCTCCTGGCTTGGTAACCAATCAAGAGATTAAAGTGTAAATCTCATCTTTAATTCATCTCAGTTCTATAGAAAGGGTTTCAGAAATATGACTCATTTTGCAAGGGTAATACATTCAGGCAAAGGAAATAGAGTAAGTGTGAGAATGTATACAGAAAGGCTGAGAATGAAGCGCATCTCTTGCTGCACAGTTAAACATGTGCCTTTCCACCACGGAGATGAAACATCTGCAAAAGAGAATTTAGGGAAGAAACTTCACAGAATCTTAAGACTTGGTTAGGAGTCAGTTTCTAGATCAGGAGTCAGCGAATGTTCTCTTGAAAAAGCACCAGAGAGTAAATATGTTAGGCTTTGCAGGCTATATACAGTTTCTGTTCTACCAGCTTACCTCTGCCTTGTAGCTCAAAAGCAGCCACAAATTCCTAAAGAATGGGTGTGGCTGTGTTCCAATAAAACTTTATTTATAAAAACAGGAAGTGGGTCAAATTTGGCCCATTTTCTGTAGTTTGCTGGCCTCTGTTCTAGATTATTATATAAGAATAAGGATCTGTAAAATAAAGATCTGAAAACTAGAGCAAATGCCTCATCAAGCTGTCTCATGATTTAAAGGGTCCTTGCAGCTTTATGTGTATTTAACAGAGTGTGCTATCTTAATGGAAAATTCAATTGTATATTTAATAAATTTTCTTGCCACAGTCTTCAAAAGTGTAAAAAATGATCCTCCAGCCTCAAAACATGGAAAGTTGCTTTAAAAAAGCAGAAACATTTCAGCTTATAATTTCAGCTTATAATTATATGGTTATAACTAATAAGACACTTTATCATTAGATAAAATAGGTGATAGGTAGTATGGAGCTGTAAGAGATGAGGAAATTATTTTATTTTGAAATATAAAAACTTTAATTGGAAAACTAGGTCATAAAATTGAAAATGTTGATTATAATAATTATTCTCAATTAAAAAATAGTAAAAAAAATCATATTTTATATCCCATATGGGTCATTCTTGTCGTTCCCAATTGCCTCAAGCATGAGAGGGATGATTTCACTTCTAAAACCACTTCTCCTAAAATTGAGAAACCTGATCTTAAAATTTTCCAGAATTCTCATGCCTGAACCACTCATTGCATAGAGCTCTGGGAATGACAGATGAATCTAACTACACAGTAATCTATTACAGAGACAGTATTGTAAGGCAAATTATGAAATTTTACATCATTCTAATACGCAAGGATGTGGAGTTTGTTGTCCTTTCATGAAAGCTCTTGATATTAGGGGCAGCTCAGAATCATAATCCAATGCCAATAAGAATAGCGATCCGCAAAATGCAGACATTTTGTTTTGTAGAGGAGTTTCAGGTGGAAAACTGGGTTCAAGTCCTGTCTGATATCTAATATCCATAATTTTGTCTTTCATACATGTGGCAGAGTAGGTGTTATCCAATGCTAAATTATCATTAATTTTATTTCCCACCCAGTCTTTATTGAATATATATTTACTTACACCTATGTATTAATCAAATTGGAATCATAACATGTGATAGCTTGCTTTTCCACAGTAATAACAGAGTCTGGGCATTTTTCCATGTCTGTAAATATCCCTTGAGAGTTTATTTTTAATGACAGCATATACTCCATCATATGGCTTTATGAAAAATTTATTCAACCTACATATGAGAATACCCATGTCATTTTAAACCTTATAAAAATATTCATCATCATCCTTTCTGCAATTTGATAAATTAAAAATGATATATCTTACTTTAGTGAGCATTTCTTCCATTACAGGTGAGGATAAACTTTTAAAACATGTTTACTGGCTCTATGTATTTCTAAATTTTTGAACAGTATATTCATTTATTTTCCCTATTTTATTTGATTATGTTATTCATTTTTTTTTTTTTTTTACAGGATTTCTATGAACTGAGAGCAGTAAACTCTGTTAGATATATTGCCTGTTATTCACCTTCCTATTCTAAATATGATTTTTTTTTACAGGAAACAGTTTGTATTTTTACATTGCAATGTTTGCTTTTCAACCTTTCCTTGCGAGGTTTCTTTCTTTGCTTTTAGGGTCAGAAAGGCCTTACTACTTGACTTGGCATTAAGTAAAGTTTGCCATACTCTCTTTTAGTTAGTCCATTATTTATTTCATTCCTTAGTTTTAATTCTCTAATCTATTCTAAATTTATTTTGATACATGGTATAAAGAACCACATCCAAATATACAAATTTTATTAATACAGGTGGCTGAGAGTCCCAGGATCATTTGTTGACTAGATCTTTAGCCATTGTTTGGAACTGCACATTTTCTCACATAATAAACTCATATGCTAATGTCTACTTCTGAAATGGTATACCTTTCCATCGATTGCTTTGTTCTTTCTTGTACAATTCCTATAATGATTTCATCATTATGGTTTTATATCATGATTAACACCTAATAGTGTAACTGTTCCATCACTGATCTTATTTATATTATTTCTTGAGTAGTTTCACTCATTTATTCTTCTCTGTGATTTTTACAATCACAGTCTCATATTCCAAATAACAGTCCTATTGTGAATTTGGAAGAATATGGAAATAAGTGACATCTTACTACATTCTAGCTTTCCATCCATTAAAATGTTTTTTCAGGTGTTCTTTTAAGTGCCTCATCAAACTTATTTTTTTTTCCTTATATAGGGACTACATATTAAATTTGTTAGTAATTATTTTATCTAATTTTGCTACTGTTAAAGGGCTTTAATCATTGCATTTTCTAAATGGTTATTTCTGACATGGAAAGTTATTGATTTCTGTGTACTTATTGTGTAACTGGTACCTTTATTTACAGATAATGATGTTGCTTCCCCTTTCCAATAGCCGTGTCTTATATTTATGTTTCTTTTCTCTGTGCGTTAACCAGAAATACAGAGTTCTATTACAAAATAGTAACAGTCACATCTTTGCTTTCTTCTTTATCTGAACTGGAATGTCTCTGGGCTTCAATGTTCAGTATATTTTTTTCATGGTTGTGAAATAATATTTATTATTGTATTAATACTCATCCTTCTATGTCAGTCTGTTTTTTTACTTAGGAAAGAAATGTTGGATTTTATCAAATATTTTTCCCATCATTTTCCAAGATGAGCAAGTGATTTTTGCTACTAGCGCTCTTAACAGCATTAATATATATCTTTGAACTATGGAATAAATTTATTATTTGGCTATGTTTTCATTATTTTAATTCTGGGGGTTTTGATTCTTGGGTTCTAAAATTCTGTACTCCTAAATAGTACAGAGTATCTATGAATAATCTATAGCTAACATCACACATAATGATGAAAGCCTGAATGCTTTCTTCTCAAGATCAGAAACAACACAAAACGGTTACTCTCACCACTTCTAATCAACAATGCACTGTGCCGTTGAAGAGGCAAGGAGAAGTTAGTACGCTAGAAAGTGAAGCTTTGGGAGACTCTCAAATCGTAAATTGCTTCCTGCTTTGTGTGTTTCCTATAGAACTGCAAAGTAAAATGAGAAGTCAACTTGTAGCTTGATTAAGAGGCAAAAACAAGGCAGCCACCAGATTACAGAAGAATTAGTAAACGGCCGAGACTCATAACAACCCTCATTAGAGATACAAAGCAATATACATCATAATTTTGGAAAGTTTAAAAGTAATGCTTTTACTGAAGAATGACAAAATCCGCTAAAACCCAAAGGGTATCTTAGGGTTAAATGTGTAGAGTTAAATGGGTCAACTTTCTAAGTGGGGTGGAAATTGCAGGCTACTGGAGGTATTCCTCTTTTTAAAACCCTGGGATTAGTACATATTACTAAATGAAAGCAGACATCGATAGTCCTAGAGCATCTGTCCACATGGTCAGTTTCAGAAGCCTGCTCTAGGATTTGAAGACGAGAGTAGCCAGTGGGGTTTCCTTGGTGTTTTCCCTTCTATGAGATCTCACCCATGCTGCCTCCTGAGGGAAGTGCCTGGTTCCTTTTCCCAAGCGCAATCAAGGTTGGAGCACCTTGCCTGATGACACATTTGTTATCCAGTAAAGGTTACACAGTTAAAGATGAAGTCTTCAGTTTACCAGGGGTTATTGACGTTTAAGATCAAACTTGTTATCCCAGCACCATGAAGGCGATATTTCTTCATTGATTGATCTTAAATACGGCTCTGGCAATTAATCTGAGTCTGGCCAAAAACACGTTTTGACAGTTTGGCTCCTTATTTATGAAAGATTTTCAACTCCTTTGGAAATACCATCACTCTTTAAAGAAGATAAATGATAATCTGAGGCTGGGAAATGGTAATTGAAGGAAGGCTATTAAGACAAATAGTTTCAATTTGTTTCCTCAAATGACATATGCACGAATAAGATGTCATGTGATTTTTATTTTAGAAAAGAGAGATTGTATTTCTTGGTAGTTATTTCCAACCGTGAAATCAATAATTTTACAGCTTTTAGAATGTACGCATTCCATTTAAAAAAACAATGGTATATTCCACCCAACTAAATGTGCAGCTTTGGGATCTTGTATCTGGACATCATACTAGCACTTCCCCAAAAAACTGGGAGCACAGCACATTGTATGACATTAGAAACGAGAACTTCCTTTGCCTTACTAAACTCTCTTTCTGAATCCTGGCGCTAAGAGCAATGGAGCCTCTCGACCTGAATATTAATAATTGATAACTTGATTAATCATTTTCAACGGGCTGAGACACTGCCCGAAAAAAACCGCAGCAACATTGTTTCATTTAAAATGGCTATAATGGGGAAAAACAGGGGAGGAAAGTCGAGGTCACCAACAGTGTCGGAGCAAGTTAATAGTTGACGTGTTTTCACACACTGTCAGGTACTCACCCTAACCTGGCAATCCTCCTCACAACGACTTGCATTTGAATACTGCAAAAAGTTATGGTTATGTTATTTCGTGGGAAGAGCACGAGTTTTAGAACCGCATACACAAAACTGGGTTCAGGGCTTGACTCTGACCTTGACTGTGAGCCATGGCAAGTAGTTACCAGAGATTTGGTTTCTGTAAAATCAACCTTCCTTGTGTTTCAGCGAGAATTAAATGGGATAATATGGATGAAGCTCTTCTGGTGTGTGACACAGCAGGTGCCTAAAAAACGTAAGCTATTTTATGCTTTTTTTTACCCTCCATGGAACCTAGCCCTGGTCAAAAGTGCTTATTGGGAAAGAAAAAAAGACCCTGTAATCTAACATATAATTGAAAATCTATAGGATATTCTCCAAGTCCTGACCCAGCTTCTTTAGCCACTTCTTTTTTAGCTTCTTAAAAAAAAAAAGAGGAGAAATCCCTTCAGGATGCATGAATTTTTTCAGAATTTAAAATTCCTTGCCAAACATTCAACTTTGCTATCTTGGTGCAACAGAAGTGAGAGCTGAATCTTGAGGGAAAGAAAAAAAGCTTGCTCCTCCTGGCTGCGAGCCACTGAAGCCAATAGTCACAAATAAAACTCCTGGATGTTTCAAGGATTCCAATTTTTCACGCCCTTTTAAAAATCTTCTTGACTTCATACCAAATGTTATACTTAAATGGCACTTTCAAATGCATAAAGGTGGACAGAAAGAGCAGTGACTTTTACTTTGTTGTTGGCTCGGGAAAAGGAACATAAAGTCTTGGGGGCTTAGGCGTGCTGTGCTTCTGTAAAATGCTATCCTTTCGCCAACAAATTTTTATTCCATGGTGCTCAGATTAATGGCCTCCTGGTCTTTCAGAGTTGTCTGTCTTCCTTAGGAACATCAACGATGCATGGATCAAGTCACCCATGTTCTGGCAAGATAGCAAAGTTAGACTCTGGCCAGGAACTAGAAATCCCATTGATGAGCCAATTGACTCATTAAAAAAAAAAGAATGAAAGAAAAAAAAGGTCTTTATCCTAATTTAACTTTTGATATATAAATAGCTTCAGAATTTTACTTAGGATGCTAACATTTGCAGAGAGGTGGGATAAAGGTGGTATTTCTACTTTCTCAGAACCATAGCATGAACTTTACCCTCGTTCTGAACCATAAACGCTTAGGAAAGGACTATAACGGATACAAGAGACCATTCTGTTTGTCACCACTTCTTCAGAAAGAGTAACCAATAAACTGATCCAAATAAATGCCCTTCTCTCTCTCATATTCTCTCTCTCTCTTTCATTGCATAAGAGATAAAGTGTTTCTAATCACAGTGGATTTGGGTCCTTGCAAACGACCTGTAGAAAGAACGGTTGCATTAGGAAGGTTAGCATTTCTAAGTAGGAAAACCTGCATTAATCACAGATTTTCAAGTTCTGCTCAAGAGTCCAGGGTTCAGTGTTGGAGAGGGCTGCACTGTCTGATGTCATGGGTGAGAAGGAGTTGGGAAGGCATGGCTGTGAAACCTCTACCAGATATAATTTTATCTGTTTTGTATTTGGAGTTTCATTTTTCAAAACTGTTTCTCCTGCTTGAGAAGAAAAAGGTTGAAAATAATTTTATTTAATCATTTGTATACCTCACCCCATTAATTAATCTAGGCTCGTTATCACTGTATTTTACAATGTAATTAAATCTTTCAGACAAGTACTGTGAGCTCATGTAAAATATGATAACATAACATTGACAGGAACTCCAGAGAAGCAATTTTTTTCTTTTTCTCTCTGTATGCCTCTAGAAGATGTAATTTAAGGCATTATAATATCAGATGATAGTGCCTGAGTGAGTCTTATAATGACCAGCAGAACACTGTTTCTTAAAAGGATTTGTTTAATGATTTTTGGATAATGCACTTTTACTCTTCAAAAAATATTATATTTGTGAGATAACTTTTCCAGGATCTGAGCTAAATTAGAATAGCTTTTATACACCTGTAGTGGTCCAAATTCATTAATTTATATTAATCAGTCAACCTTGAAAAGTGTCATTGTTCCATTTCATCTATTTATTTTGGTTAAAGAACATTATATTTCTCCATTCGTATATTCAGCTCATGGTAAATTCAGTATCATCCTCTAAAGTCTTAAGTGTGATTATTCCAAGTAAAAGTAAATTGATTTTGGTGGAAACACTTGAATACTTCTAGGGTTTGCCGCAATATTATACAAGATGGGTTTTCTTATTATTTTAAAAATACATGTGAAAAAAAGTACATGTGAGAGAATTTTGAAAGATGTATGTATATATATGTTATATAAAATACTATGTATATGTTAAGCAGAGGCTTTTAGAATATAGAACTTTGTTTTCTTTTAAAATTTTTTATTCTCTCCTCATTATAAATCTGTGAGCTCACCTGGAAAGGTCTGTTTCTAAGATTGCACTTGGTCCTTCTAGATTACCAACAACGTATTAGTAAATTCATTTCACTTTAGGGAATGATTCCAGTCATAAAACAGTGTGCTGCTTCCTTATTTCCTTGCCTTATTCTACATCAGATTTGCCAGGCATATAAAATATCAAATTACTAAATGCTAATTCTATTAGAGTTTTATGCAGCTCATGTGTACAAATGTTCTATGTCTTATTAAAGGCAGCAAAAAAAAGAAGGATTTTAAGAATTTGGGTGTGAAGCAATTTTCTGCTTCATAAAATACAGTTAGTGTCACCTTATGTTAACAGAAATATTCTTGGATACGTAGTTTTTTCTCCTTCAGATTTGCTTTTAATGAAAGTGACAGTATTTCAGAGCACACCCCTTTAAGCCCGATAAAAAATATTTATGGCAAAAGCTATGCAAACATACACAGAATGGATATCTAGACCTGAATCTTCATCTTCTTCTTCCAGATCACAGACCCATCAATTCAATGTCTTTAAAAAATTTTTTTTTATGTTTATTTATTTTTGAGACAGAGGGAGACACAGCACAAGTGGGGGAGGGGCAGAGAGAGAGGGAGACAGAATCCAAAACAGGTTCCAGGCTCTGAGCTGTCAGCACAGAGCCTGATGTGGGGCTCGAACCCACGAACTGTGAGACCATGACCTGAGCTGAGGTCGGATGCTTAACCGACTGAGCCACCCAGGCGCCCCAATTCAATGTCTTAAAAATCTTTTTTAGTATTCATTTTAAAACACTAGGATGTTAGTTTGACCTGGTCCTTTATTTCCTGCCCGTGTTTCCTTAGGTGATAATCATTAGAATTATCTCATTTATCTCAGTGTCGCTGTTACTTCAGTTATATGACCAGATAGTCAATACTTTCTTCCAAAGCAATGTATTAGGAATACATAGTTTACTTTTTTTTTCATTAAACGTATTTGTAGTATGTCCTCCATTTATCTGGCAAACCTCTCCTGTTAAAGGCCAGATAATAAATACCTCAGGCTTGCAGGCCATTTGGTCTCTGTCACAGGAATTCCTTTATGGAGAATAATTAATTATTTATGGAGAATAATTAATTATTTATGGAGAATAATTGAACTAATGTAGGAATTCCATCTCTGCCTCATGTCCTGACTATACAAATGCAGCCACAAGGACTCCTAGAGCTTGGTGTTAGGTAGGCTGACCATACGATTTATGGGACAACAGCTACGCTTTTGAGAGAGGGAGGGAGAAAGAAATGGTGCATGGGGTCAACAGGCGTAGCCCGTCTGTCCTGAGAAAAGTGGGTATGTCGTTATTTGGAAATGTACCTGATGGTCACACTTCACGGACCTCTCTTATTTACAAATTTTGTGTTCGACTACGATCAGCCTTTTCAGTCAAGACTTCTTGTAATTTCTCTCTGTCGTGTGGGTATCTTTGCTCATTTTGTTGTTTTAGACAATCTAAGTTTATGTTTGTATACTGAAATTTAAGTCTCTGAAATATTTTATGCCCATGCTTTTGAAATATGGCATCGAGGATTACTGCCTCTTTTCGTAGACTGAGTGCATGAGTCTGAGCACACCCCTTTATATTAACACTTTATATTTATACTCCATCTTTGATATAGGAGTATAAAACTTGGCACGGAAAAAAAGCGATACAGGACCGATTTTCCTATAAGAAATGAACACTTTATACACCATTTTTGCTGTATGCAGTTTTAAAGGATTACTCACAAATCTTTTGGTTTTTTTTTTCCACATTGGAACTCTGTGTGCTAATTTTATTACCTTCTCCTAATTCATGGTTTTTATTTACTTATTTTTTCTGAGGACTTTATCTTGCCAATCGTGCACTTTGCGCAAATATAACCTCAATACTTGTTAAAGGAACGTTTGTATGTATCTGTTGCAACAAACTATTCAAGTAAGTGTTGAAAGACTTTAGTGTAAATAAGCTATTAAGACCCTTTTGGTAGGCAAGGGAAGGGCTTCTTCCCCTGTCCTGGTGGCCATCTGCTTTGGATTACTTGACAAAGCTGCATGTGCTAACACTAGGCATAGAACCCTACAGAAGAAATTCCAGCCCTAGCATTTATTTATTTTTTCTTCATCCCTACAAGCTTCCGTCCTTCACAAGTTTTTCATTTTAAATCCTGGCTCCACCAAGTTATTAGTTTCGTGACCACCAAGTTATTAGTTTTGTGACCTTGGCTCAGCTCCTCAATGTTCCTAATTTCTCATTTACTTAATCTATGAAACAGGGAACCGAACACTTACCTCCGGATGTGATTGCAGGGGCTGGATGAGATAAAAGAATTAAAAGACTTTAGGGGAAATGAAGGCTTTCCTGTGATGCCTGACACAGGGTAAATACCAAATAAAAGGTAGCTATCGTAATTACGTTAAGCACCTCCAGATGTAAGGCATTCTCACCCTTAAAACAAACCCTGTGTCCTTTCTTTCAAAGCTCATGGGATTCAGCAGCAGCAGCGGCAGCAAATCTGGGTAAGGATAAAATAAACCCATGTGCTGATGAAGTGCAGGGGACGGAGAGGTGAATTCTGATCAGGGCACAGGTCAAAACAGAGGTCTTCTCTGGTGGTCGGAGACGCTATTTTAGGAAAGTAAAATCTGTACTTTAGGACAACCTATCATTAGAAATCGTTGCAGCCAAGGTCACGATTCATGGAGAGAATCATTCCTCCTTGACTATGAATTGTCATTGAAGGAAATATTCTAGAGCTGAGAGGAAAGAGAAAGTGACTCTAGGAAAGAGGAAAAAATGGGTCTCGCTAATCCAGAATTGGCAAATCTCTCTATGGTATCCCAGAGAAGGAAATTTTGAATGCTAATCTTGTTTAACCAATAAATCTTATTTTATCCTGAAATACTTTCTTCTTTGTTTTCCCTAATAATGGATAGCAGCTCAGTCAGACTGCCCTGAAATCATATGAAAAGATACATCTCTAGAACAGCATTACCTAGATGTTCTTAGAACTAAAGAACTAACAAGATTATTACACACACGACTGATTTACTGGATTTCGTGCACTTTTCCACCAATGATAGCATTCTTATCATAAAATTTCCTTCAAAACTCTGGGCAGGGTAAACTTGGATCTCTGACTCAGGACTTGATAGTAAATCAACTCTTTTAACATTTAGACAATTTCATAAAAATCTTAAGTAAAGGAGTATGTTTGTATCTAGAAATATGACATAGTTATATTTCAGCTTTTCTCGGGATTAGATTTTAGCAGAAAGCAAAAAATCAGAAACTATCGCCATGACATTTCAATCATTTTCTTACATAAGTCTTTAAAGAGCTAGCTTGAGTATGAACATTGTATTTTGAATGTCCTTGTATATTTTCACATTAGATTCCTAGCAAAACAAAACAATTAAACCATAAACTACTAATTAAAAGTTTTCTCTTTTACCATATCAGTCTTTTCAACATGAATGTTAATCTAAGGCTCCTTGATACTCAGCAGTCATGTCAATTCTTTTTAACAGAAGCTAACTGTGAACTTTGTGTTTTGCTTTAAAATTTTTATTTCCTCGTCCTTTATGCATCATATTTTTGTCATAATAATTCAACACCTACTGTTTTTAAAAAACAAAATTGAACAAAATCAATCTCATTCTTGGACAATTAATTTCTAATTATTTCCAGGGGAACTTGTTATTATATTAGTGCAAGCAAGCTAAGGGAATGGAATATATAATTTAGCACTAAAATGCTCCCTTTTTGGATACTCCATACATGTTTTTAGCTCGCATGTGTTGACGTTAATAGTTTTCCAAATTATGACCGTATAAAATGCAGTTGCCACAGTCAGTTAGCACATAAGCAAAACTTGAAAATCACTTGGATACTCTTGAAAAAGCAGCTATAAACAGATGTGATACTAAATAATTCTACAGATTTTATTTGTAGCTTGCCAAGTGGTGCTCAGATGGAAAGCAAACACAGCATTCACTGCCTGGAAAATCAAAGACAGCTAAAAAGAATGCCTTGAGATTTCAGGTGGGACTTGGGAATCAGGAGACACAGCACCTGTTGCTTTCGAGTCTGGAAAAAAGAAAGCTGGTTCCTACTCTGTATTCACAACCAGCTTCAAAGACTGGCAGATGGCCAGTGGCAAAAAGGAGACAGAGGCCAAAATGCAAACTAGATGATTGACAGATAGATGAAAAGATAGATAAAACTACAGTTCAAGACTTAAAAAAAAAAAAAAAATAGAATTACATGCAGTTTATATCCAAAAGGCTGACGAATCAACACCATTTCTCCAGAGGAAAGAAATGCAGTCTATGTATTCAGAATTGTTAATTTTCTGCTTGTGAAATGTTCTTTAACTTCAGAGTTTTCTGAGAGAGTATCCAAAATTTCCTAATCTACTTTAATATATACATTTCCTTTCTTTGTTTTAAAAATATATATTTGCTTGTTTACTGATTGATTCAGTGTAGATACTATGTATGCGTGATAAAAATTCAAATGCTACAAGAGAAAATATGATGAAATGGCAATATTTTCTCTTTCTACCAATTTCCAATTTATGGCAGTTTCCCCAAAGGTCAACTGTAACTAGTTTCTTATGGATTTTTTCAAAATTATTCTCTATATCAGAATTTTTGCTTTCATGTAATGGATAAAATAACACCATAGCTCGTTATACTGTTATAATTAATTCACACAAAAAGAATTAGCACACTTTTGTTAAATCTAGACTTGGAATGCTCAAAAAGAAAAAAAACAGGCTTTAATCTTGTATTCTTAAACACAACTTTGTTTATGTCGCATTTCAGAACAAGCTCATTAATTGAAACATGAAGATTCTTTATTTAGATTTGAAAGGATTATAAATTGCACTAAAATAAATTCAAAATTCAATTAATCTCTCATAAGCGCTGCACACCTAAAACAATTATCTTGGCTGTATGGAATTTCTAGAAACACCATAAGTTCTTTTAGAACAGTGAATCTCTACTTTGATAGCGTAATTTTAAAAAAATTCAGCAAAGATGATCCGATGATTTTAACAAGCTAACAATGTTCCAAAATCTGATTTATTTTATATTCTGTACTTCTCTAAAAACTTCTTTTCTTTTATCAACATCTCTTTCATTAACTCGGAATATATTTTTTAAAAAATTTAATAATGTTTATTTATTTTTGAGAGAGAGAGAGGGAGACACAAAATCTAAAGCAGGGTCTGAGCTGTCAGCATAGAGCTCGATGTGGGGTTCAAACTCACAACTGCGAGATCATGACCTGAGCTGAAGTCAGATGCTCAAATGACCAGGCACGCCCTGAATAGATGCCCTGTAAGCTAAATGAACAGATGATAATGAGTACATTCTACCTTCAAAAAATTAGCTGTGCCTATGTAAAAAGGATTTTTCATCCTTAATTAATTTAGATTGATAATACATTTTATATCATTAGTGAATTATTCGCGACTATTTCTGACTGGATACACTTCACAATTTTTGAAGCCTAGTACATGTGATACATTTTTCTACTTCTCGTTTTGTTACTGAAAAGACATCCAGTTCATTCAGTAGAAAATAACAGCCAGTGCCATCGTGTTTAAGGAAATGCAGTAGAAATAACAGGTCAAGATAAATATAGAGCAGTTATGCAAAACTATTTTTCCTCATCTTATACATCTTCTTAAGTAAATATGTGATACTACTATTCAGGAGACACATGCCTTTACCATTAGTGGGGATTTACCTATTCTATTCATTCTTTTGATGGATGGAGTCACGGAGAGTATTCATTCTCCAATTTTTACCAGTAGTCTTATGACTTCAATTGGAGCTAATAAAATGTGGAAAATTCTGGAAAAGTGAGACACCAAGAGACTAACTCCCCAGTATGCAACATGCTTGATTATAAATGTTGACACTTTAGGCCAGGCATCAGCTTAGTTCTTTCTAGAACTATTTGGTTGATACTGAAAAAAGCCAATGGATGAAACAGCCAAAGTGACCAATTAGAATTTTCATGAAAGTGGAAATTCCTGGCCTTGATCATCTTCACGATCAGTTCAACTGTATGTGTTGGATTGTTGTATTAGTCCAGGCATGGTGTGCTGTAGAAGACATTAACATGAGTAAGACTACATTTCTACCCTTGAAACAATTTACGTTCTCTTATTTCTCCTTTGTTGATTCCTCCTTTTTGTCTTCAACTCCGTGTGGCAAAAATTCTAATTATGCACAAGAATACATAATGAAAAATCATACTTATTCTCATGTCTGTGTCTGCTCACTAGAAACAAATATTATTATCAGTCTCTTATGTATTTTTTCCAAGGTATTCTTTGTCTATGCAAACAAACATGTAAAATAATTTTATATGATAAAATTAGCATATTTCATACCTCAGACCTCATTACACTATGCCAGAGGCTAGCTCCTGGAATCTCTTCTTTTTTCTTTTTTTAAAAAATTTTTTTTTTAACATTTATTTATTTTTGAGACAGAGAGAGACAGAGCATGAATGGGGGAGGGTCAGAGAGAGAGGGAGACACAGAATCCGAAGCAGGCTCCAGGCTCTGAGCTGTCAGCACAGAGCCTGACGCGGGGCTCGAACTCACGGACCGCGAGATCATGACCTGAGCCGAAGTCGGACACTCAACCGACTGAGCCACCCAGGTGCCCCTCTCTTCTTTTTTCTAAAAACACTTTCTCCACAGTTGATCTCATTCAGCCCCATGAATTTAAATACTATCTTTATGATAAAGATTCTCCAATCTGAACCTCAAGCCACAACTTCTTACTGAAATTTCTGTTTTCTATATTCCCATCTACTCAACATTTCTACTTGAAGTCCGATAGACAACTCAAATTGAACTTGTCCCCAGATAAGCTCTTTACTTCTCTCCACCTCTCTATTTCTTGTGTCATCTTACTTCTCTCAGGAAAAAAAAAAAAAAATGAATGTCAGCATCCACCAAATTACTCAAAGAAAAGTCTACAAAGCAGCCTTGATTCTTATCGTTCCTTCTTCCTTCACTTCTAATCCATTCATCTTTCCCAATCCCCATAATTATCATCCTTGTCTAAGCAGCTGTCATCCCTTCTATAGACTATTGCACACACTCTCTACTATTCTCTCCCTTTTCAATCTTTCTCCACACACACACACACACACACACACACACACACACACACACACACAAGCACATAAAAACATAACTATTCTCCTTGGAACAGCCAGAGTTTCATTTTTAATTTTTTAAAGTAAACTGGATGCCACACATGGGACTCAAACTCATGGCCCTGAGATCAAGAGTCGCAAGCTCTACCCACTGAGCCAGCCAGGAAACCCCAGAGTTTCATTTTTAACATATAATGAAACCACATCACTCCTCTGCTTAAGTTCTTCTAAAATCTAAAGGCTTCCCATCACCCTGAGAATGAATAAAACCCTTCCTGGCTTACAAAGCCTTCCATGTCTTGGTATTGTGCAACCTGCCTGACCTCATTTGATCCCATTCTCCCTTCATGCTCAACTCTCAACGCTCCCAACTCACTGCGCTTCTTCCTTTCCTCACCAGATTAAGCTTGAACCCATGGTAGGGCCACTGTGCTTGCCAGTCCCCTTGAAATGCTCTTTGCTTTCACCTTGCTATATGTAGTTGGTCCCAATCAGATCTAAATGTCACTTCTTCCAAGAAGCCTTTCTTGGTCATGCAGTCCACAGCAACCACTGGCTTTTTCAAGCTCAACAGATTACTCATCATCAACTGATTTTTTTGCTTATTCATTTGTTTGTTTTCCCGCGTAGTAAGCTGACCTCTACCCTTTATGAGGGCTTTGGCTTTAATACATGATTTCTGTTCAAACTACCTCAGTGTTTAGACTAGTGCGTGTTGTTTAGATTAGTGTAGAAGGTATTCAGTAAATTTAAAAAAAAAATTTTAATGTTTATTTATTTTTGAGAGAGAGACAAAGTGTGAGCAGGGGAGGAGCAGAGACAGAGGAAGACACAGAATCTGAAGCAGGCTCCAGGCTCTGAGCTGTCAGCACAGAGCCCGACGTGGGGCTCGAACTCAGCAACTGAGATCGTGACTTGAGCCGAAGCCAGACGCTCAACCGACTGAGCCACCCAGGTGCATGAATGAGTGCATGAATGAGTGAATGAATATTTTAAGAGCCAAAATATATTTTCAACTAAAAAATAGACTTTTGGATGATGAAGGCTAATGAAACTAAGGTCTCTTCAAAAAGGCGAGGTTTCTTAGCATGATACCAGCAAATAAACTCCTGTTATTAAGAGTTTTGCTGTATTTTCCCTTATAATGTTCTGTTTTATTTCTTTGGCCATAGAACTCATCACTAGCAACTCTATTTTCTGCACACCCATTTGTTTACATTCTTTCTCATCACACTAAAAATGTAAGCGCCGTGAGCAAAGTGATTTTCTCTTGTTTATCACTGAATTCACAATTTAGGACAGCAACCTGAACAAAGACACATTCAAAAATTTTTGTTGAATGAGTGAAAATAAAAGGTATTAGTTGAAAGTGGTTGATTCGTGTCCTCTCAATTTTTCAGTGAAGAAACAAAAGCATTCTTATCTAGAAGTAATGGGCCACCGATTCTGTGTAAATAGTTTCGATTATGGATCTCATTAAATGTTCTTATAACTCAAATTCCTTCAGACATGGGGTAAGCCATTACAAATATTTTGCCTTAGTTTTTGCTTCCTGAAAAATAGGAATTAGAGGAAATAAACAAACCAATTAAAATTATCTTATCTTTTTAGAGAAAGCCCAACTGGAGAGTTCAATAATCACCACCAACTGATTATCATTCAGGGGTAAATGAGCACAAATGAGAAAGTAAAAAGGATGGAAGAAAAAAATCTGAGAGGCACTTTTTGTGCTGCTTAGGATAAGGCTTCTCTTGTTTTATTGAACTTGTTAATAAAAGCTCCAAAGTCTGGGGAAAAGACTTCCGGGCAGCAAAAGCAAAGTTTTGAGGCTCACAGGTCTAAGGAGAAATTAATAAAATGCAGTGGGGAAATTAAATTGAACAAAAGTGCAATGAGCCATAGGTAAAGCAATTAATTAAGCAGGTTTTGATATGTATATAAGTGGGTTGCTGAAGAAGTAAAAATAAATCCGAGATTTTAAACCAGTGTTTGGTATTCAGCAGAACACCAAATGGTCACATGTAGAAAACTTGTAGTTTTTAAAGTAGTGTTCTTTGAGGACTTCCTTCCTTATTTATATGCATCGCCACCTTTCCTTTTTCCATTAATCTTTTAAAAAAACCTATGCTTTCAATAATATACAAAAGCCTTTTGCTTTTGCTTGATTCTCTTCCGCATTCTTTTTATGCCAATTTCAAAACCAGGCAATTTTCTTGCAGGCTCAATTATAAAAATATGTACTTTTCGGGAGTATGTCCACTACTTTTCAGGAAGCAATGAAGATTAACTTGGAGGTGTCACGACTGCAGGCTGGGAGTCACACAGATCTAGTGTCAATTCATGCTTAACCTTAAGTATGAATTAACCTCACTCATAACTCGTAAGAGCTATGAGACCCTGTACAAATAACCTAGCTCCTGTAAGCCTCAGTTTCCTCCATTGTAAAAAATGTAGTATGAGCTAAATACATTTGCTAATTCCTTGGCACAACGTCTGCCAGAGGAATACTTCAATAAAATGGAAGTATTAATATAAAGCAATTTGCAACTTGTGTGTGTGTTTTGATTGCCAAAATTGCTTGTTTATATATATATGTATGTATTTATATATATGTACTATAAATACAAATTTATAATATAAATATATGCACATAAATATTTGTATATTTTTACCAAAAATGTTTTTTTAAAAAATAATGAAATGATTGGTGGGAAATAGGTTTCTCAGCTAGTGTCCCGAATCTTCATTTACAAGTACATTATTACAGTTGAGAATTCGATTCAGAATCTGTCTGGGGCGGCTAACTCTCCTGGCTTTCCTCTGACTCTCCTGGCTTCAGCACTCAGATTCCTTCATCCTCGGAAACCCTTCCTTCTCAGACAAATCTAGTCATGAGTCCTTCGTTTGGAAGGTAATCATTCATTCATGCATCCATCCGTTTTTCTGTAGTACAAGGTACATTCTTATTCTGGAGATACGAAGGCCAATCGGCCTTAATAAAGCCACAGCCTAGAAAAGGAAACAAACCAGCAAGTGTCCATAAGACCTATGGTAGCTGCTGCTGATGGAGGTTTGCCCAGGACGTCTGAGAAATGCAGGTGAGGGGCACCTCACGCAAACTCATGGTTTCTGAAGACTTCTCAAAGGACGTGAGCACTGAACTGGAACTTGAATTAGGTTCACACCCTGCCAGGGTCTTCTACTCAATTCTTGTGGGAGTTTTCAGTATCACTTAACTATATATATTAAAGTGCCATCTTCTTAGATTCATTTTGGCTGTTATCTAAGCAGATTTTGAATAGCTTCTGATATGCAGGCAATGTTTATGGAATGTCAACAATATAGGAATATAAATGACCACAAACTGTCAGTTTGCAAGTAGTTCTTCCCAGGGTGTCTGGGTGGCTCAGTCGGTAACGCGTCTGACTTCGGCTCAGGTCGTGATCTTGCGGTTTGTGAGTTTGAGTCCCGCGTTGGACTCTGTGCTGACGGCTCAGAGCCTGGAGCCTGCTTCGGATTCTGTGTCTCTCCCTCTCTCTGCCCCTCCCATGCTCATGCTCTGTCTGTCTCTGTCTCTCAATCATAAATAAATGTTAAAAAAATTTTTTTAAAGCAGTTGTTCGCAACATGGAGATACAGGTAAGTTAAAATCGACTTTTAAGAGTAGTAATCTCCTGCTTGCTTTATCATTATGTGAAATTCATTGCGCAAAGGAAATTATTGGAACAGGCTATGCTGAAAACAATGCAGCGATTATAATAAATAATATTGTTCTATCCACAATACTGTACTGGTTGCCCCAAAGTTAGCAAGTTGAACATGCTTCCTAAAGCTTGTTATCAGGGAATTGACGTTCTATTCTTTATACTTCAATAACTTTTAAAGTATTCCTGAACATGCTGCGATCATTGCAGCAAGTGCTGCAGGAAGATGATAAGACATAGGAGGCTTTTACAACAGAAAGCTCAGATGCAAACAAGCACAGACGGGTAGCTTGAAGACTCGGTTCTTCACCTGCAGGAAGAAGCAGACTTTTCACAGACTCTGAAGGTGGAAGGGAACTTCCTTCTGAAAAGACTGTAAACTGCACGGGGGGGCAGTGATCACACCTATATCATTCGCTGCTGCTTTCCCAGCACTTGCGACATAATTGGTGCACCAGATGGTTGAGTAAATAACAAAACACATTCAAAAGTCTTCACCCTGCATTTCCGACAAATGATCATTCATTCTCTGAAAAACTCGAGGGACTAAAAACTCCTCTGCCATTCATGAAAATCAAACCACGCACTCTGTTCATGTGGAGGTCAGTTAGTGTCACTTTATTCCCTAACTTTAGACCACATCTCTAATCTTGGCTAGTAACCTTTGAGATATTTCCTGGAATTTACTAAGAATGTGCATGTGGTCACGCATAAACTGCCCTTGTTATAGTAATGATAGGTCATACCACGCTTTCTGAAGAATATGGACCAATGGCATCGATTTATAGACTCCTCAGTCATAATCACCCTCTAGTTTAAACCCCATAGAAACTACAAATATATATCAGGTAATGATGTTATTGACTATAAAGGTTCTTGGTAATTTTGAGTGATCAAAGGAAAATTTTAAAACTCACTAAAATTCTGAGCAGTTTTTGCATTTTGGTCACTTCTGCATTTTTTTTTTTTACACGTTTACATGTGTTCATATATACCTAATCAATATACCTGACACATCTAAAATTCAATGGAAGAGTTGGAAGCAACAAGTCTGTGAAATTTTTACATTTTCTGCATTACTCTTTTCTTTACCTTTGAAGTTTACTACACCAACTGCAGTTGAAGCCAATCTGAGAGGATACACAGGGGCCACAACCATTAAACTGGAGACATGCTAGGAAACAGGAAGAATAGGTTTATCAAGACTAATTGGCAGCATGGAGAGAAATTAAAAAAAAAAGAATGCTCAACCAAAATTAAAATCCCCCACCCATCCCTATATACACACAGGATCAAGATACCTATGCATAAACAGATCAGATCATGAAACTTTCCACCTAGTTCTGTTCACATGGTAACTTACTAGGTAATGGGGTCATCTCCACAGCTGAAATATTGGTAATTTTTGACATTTGTAGCTCTACTCGGTGGTATTCATAAATTGTTCTTCTCCGGACATCTGTAAAAACACAAATAGAAAAAAAAAGCCTTTCAAGATTTCTTTGCCTATAAAGCAACATTTAATAATGAATATAAAATGATATGCTTTTCACCCAATGTGGTTTTAAAATGAAGATTTAAAATAATCCCTGTGAAGAGAGTGGTTATTAAAAACAACCTGAAAATCATGTGCTGATATACCCAGAAGTCTTTTTTTTTTAATTTTAATTTAATTTAATTTTATCTTAGAGAGAGAGAGAATGTAAGCAGGGAGAGGGACAGAAAGAGAGAATCCCTTTTTTTAAATTTTTAAAATGTTTTCTTTATTTTTGAGAGAGAGAGAGAGAGAGAGATGAGTGGGGGAAGGGGAGAGAGAGAGGGGAAGATGCAGAATCCAAAACAGCTCCAGGCTCTGAGCTGTCAGCACAGAGCCCAACGTGGGGCTTGAACCCATAAACCATGAGATCACAACCTGAGGCGAAGTCAGAGTCTCAACCGACTGAGTCACCCAGGCGCCCCAGATAGAGAGAGAATCTTTTTTTTTCAACGTTTTTTTTTTTTTTTTTTTTTTTTTTTATTTATTTTTGGGACAGAGAGAGACAGAGCATGAACGGGGGAGGGGCAGAGAGAGAGGGAGACACAGAATCGGAAACAGGCTCCAGGCTCCGAGCCATCAGCCCAGAGCCTGACGCGGGGCTCGAACTCACGGACCGTGAGATCGTGACCTGGCTGAAGTCGGACGCTTAACCGACTGCGCCACCCAGGCGCCCCTAGAGAGAGAATCTTAACTCAGGCTCCACGCTCAGGGTGGAGGCTGATGCAGGGCTCTATGCCATGACCCAGGGATCATGACCTGAACTGAAATCAGATTTGGATGCTCAACCAACTGAGCCACCCAGGTGGCCCTCAGCCCTCCAGAAGTCTTTTTTTTTAACCTGTGGAGTTGAAATGTTGATTCTGGTCTCAGATATCTCACTTTGCTAGTGGGCTCCAACCCATTGTTACCCAGAATATACTGAAGAAGTTTTCTTGATGGATTTATATATTTTGAAAGACTTTGACATAAAATCATATGACTTCACTCATATGAGGACTTTAAGAAACAAAACAGATGAACATAAGGGAAGGGAAACAAAAATAATATAAAAACAGGGAGGAGGACAAAACAGAAGAGACTCATAAATATGGAAAACAAACTGAGGGTTGCTGGAGGGGTTGCGGGAGGGGGGGAGGGGGGAGGGGCTAAGTGGGTAAGGGGCACTAAGGAATCTACTCCTGAAATCATTGTTGCACTATATGCTAACTAACTTGGATGTAAATTAAAAAAAAAAATTAAAAAAAAATTAAAAAAAAAATAATAAATAAATAAACATTAAAAAAAAGAAATTATTATGCTAAGTGAAATAAGTCAGTCAGAGGTAGTCCAATACCATATGATTTCACTCATGTGTTGTATTTACGAAACAAATGACTCATCATAGGGAGAGAAACGAGGAAAAGCAACAGATTCTTAACTAAATTAGAGAAAAAATTGATGGCTAGCACAGTGGAGTGGGCAGGAGGATGGTTTAAATCGATGATGGGGATTAAGAAATGCAATGTGATGAGCACCAGATGTTGTATACAAGTAATGAATTACTATATTATACACCCACAACTAATATTTTGCTGTATATTAACTAAATGGAATTTAAGTAAAACTTAAAAAAATTTAAAAAAGGTAAGATGATACCATTTCTTTAAAACTCAAGCTAAAATAAGTCTTTTAGGAATGGGTAACAATTACAATTTTTTCACAGCCTAAAAAAAAAAAAAAAAAAAAGAAAAAAAATTCACAGCCAGAATAGGAGTCTGATTGCTTTAAAGGTTTAGATGGGTTTCTTTTAATAAAAGTAAAACAGAACTTAGGTCACTTTAAAAAAAATTAGTACTGATATTTATTAAATATGCAGCATTGTATCTGAGAAAGGTTAACAACTGGTACTTAGATTGTATGAAGGAGCTTATAATTATTCATCAGCAAATCCAACAGTCTCCCTGAGGAGTAGGCTAGATGGGAGACTTTGACATGAACTTTAATAATTAAATATCAGATAAATACGGCAAACATATTTTATTACAATTAAGACTGTTGACGAAATATATTTTAAAGTATATTAAAAAAAGACCTGAGTCTTATGCTCATGAGCTTGCCTGAGTTTGGTAAATTGTAATGGGTGAAGCAATGTTACCAGCATTTTATTTAGCTCTTGAAATGCTTGTGATGAAAGGAATGCATTTCCTGAATGCTATCTTATCGATCAGGAATTATTTGGGAAGCTATCAGTTTATTTAAAAAATATCAGAGTATCTAATCTTGGGAAGTCATATGTCATAGTGGTTGATAGAACACGCTCTTGAACAATTTCACGTGGGTCAAATCCCAGTGTTGCTGCTTGTATCTGCGTGACCCTGGGCTCCTTTGTTAGCCTCTCCCGCCTCAGTTTCCTCATCTCTAAAATAGAGATAATAGTACCTAGATCACTGAGTTGTTGTGAGAACTAAAATGAGACAGTAAATGAAAATTGGTTAGAACACTCTCTTTCACACCGCAAGTGCTCAATAAATGTTTAATACGGCAACCAGCGTCACACTGGTTACATGCTGCATATCATGGTCTATTTCTACAGATCTAAACTCACTGAAATCACACTAAGGTTCTGAAATCAGGCTTCTAGGAATTTATCTCCCACCTTAGCTTAGAGAAAGTTAAATTTTGATTAACATCAATGGATCCGACAGGATGCGGAGCAGGAAGATGGTGTACGGGAGATTTAGTACAAGTGTTTAGCAACTGTAGATATACCTACACATCCAGGGGCAAAGTCAAACATCTACTGAAAACCTACACGTGCCTCTACTTTTATCCACTCCTGTCTTTCCACTCATTTCTGATTATTCCCCGTGAAATACTACTCCAGAAGAGTAAGGGAGGTAGCCCCAAAAGAAATGTTTTGGGGCTCACAGAGGTTCTAGAGCCATTTGCTGAATATATGTTCAGGTTTATCAGACTGGAAAACACTGCTTAAGAACCATAATCCAATTAATTTCTTTTTGGTATAAACGAAAATGCATATATGATTTTCAAAGTGTAAACTTTATCAAACATCAGAGAAAAATGCTAATTTAATGGTATTTAGTAAGGTTTCTCAAGGGCAGGGCACTCTTTTCTTAAGTTGTAAGGCACAGAAGAAGACTCCCCAGCTTCTGCTTTATCTAAATAATACATCTTCCTATATACTGGTTTCCCTTGTTTTTTGCTAAATAATTTAGTTCTTGGAAATAAAGACATAACATGACTTTGCCATGAGATTACTGGTTGGGGTTTTAGAGTCTCCTTCATACTAAAGTTCACTCAGTATCTATCATATTAGTAGCTGCTTATTAAAATACTAGTTTTCTGTTCATTTCATATTATCCTTTGAAAACCTCAAACTACTGACATAATGACCGTGAATCCTCTGGAACTTAATTATTGATTACGCATATGGGGTTAAGGGAAAGTGACCTTTTTTGCTATGCTAATTCTATCACCCACTCGGACCCTTCCTACTACGGGGAGGAAATGAGTTTAACAAAATGAAATTAATGAGAATGAGTTTTGTTTGATGACCTGCCAATTAATGACAGCTTCCAAATGGTCATTTTTGTTGAATTTCAGAGATACCCCTGTCAAAAACAAGTAATTAGGAATGTATTTACTGGTAGCGCCTGCCAATACTAGAAGCTTTCATTTGATTCCAGAAATGTATTTAGCTCATGTGTCTTCTTTAGAAAGTCAGCCAAAACAATGCTGTCCCAAAAATTCAGTCTTAGTAGTGTTGATACAGCTTTAGCTGTTTTCTTGCCACTTTACAAAACTAAGTTTGACTAGAATACTCATTAAGGGCTTTTAAAAATTAAAAACAAAAACAAAAACAAAACACCTAAATCTCTGTGCAGACTAACACACAGAGGATAAAGTTTAGTAACCAAAATCTTGAGGTGATATGATTCAAAGTGTGACTAGTGAATTGCATGTTTTTAGAAAATCTGAGCAAATTAACAGGAGGGATCATATGGGAACACGAGGAATCCTCTCCAATCAATATTCACTCTGGCTGAAATAAAAACAGTTTAATGAGTTCTTTGTGGCATGATTAGCCATGATCTAGTTTGTCTTTAAAGGTAGCATTCACATAGAGAATGTGTAAGTAATTTTGTAAATTGGCTGATTCTTTCATTTATATGAATATCTTAATATTGTCTGAACTGTCAAATAAATAATTTGCTAACGTTGCCTTACTTACAGATTACTGACGCCTAATGACTGGTCCCAAATGGTTATTTCTTTTCCACTTCCAGTTGAGTCTGCCACCCAGCACCATTCACTGAATACTCTTTAATGTAAACAGCATGTATTGCACAACTACAAGTTCATTCCCAGCATGAAGACTTGGGGGGAAAAAAAGAGACTCTTGAGAAAAAAAGGGCACCATTAGAGCCGCGATAAGCCTCCCACACAATATGTAAGTCACTAACAGAAAGAGCTGGTTGGCGTTGTTAAATACAGCTCCTACAAAGAGAAGATGTTTTTGCTTCAAACATGTTTTATGCCCTCTGTAATTCTATTCTATTAAATAATAATGTAATAGGTTGGATAAGGCAACATAAAATTTAGAGGATCACGGAGTACTAATCTAAACCTCTTAGATTTTCTTCTCATCATTCCCTTGCGGTTCGTGAAGTTTCTGGACACTGCTACAACCTACATGGTCAGATTTCATAAGTTACCTGAGCATGCATAAAAAAGATCAGAAACTTCATCTAAAACCAAACTTTACTTTTCTCCTCATTCCACGAATATTTACTAATGGCTGAAACAAGATGTCCTGACTTCCTTTAGTAATCCCTTTGCCCAACAAGAGCACCAGAACCAGCACTGGATAGTAAATGGTCAAGGCAGAGTATCTTAGTGAGCTTGTGCGACATGTAGACAACAGCCCTAACACTATGGCTCCCATTGGCCTAAGGACTGTTCTTCTGGATGTGGTGTTTCTCCCAGGAAAACACATTTCTTTATTCCTGAGACTTAGGGGAGACTTTGCGATGTACATTGGCAATGTCATTATATCTCTACTGTTTTTCTGGGAGAAAAGAAGATTGTGACTTTATTAAATAAAGTTGGGTGAAATGTAGTAAGATACGTTTTAAAATCAAGTGTTTGAAAAGCTTTTAGTGCTAAATTATGCAGATGTTTGGTACTTAAGGAAGAAAAACCCCTCCATTTCCAAGAAACTAAACTTCCTATAAAAAAATTCAACTGGAAAAATTAACATGTGGGCATGTTTATAAAGGTATCCAACCAGTATTTGTTAAAAATAGGAATATTCTCTGTGTAATAGGGAAGTGTAGGTTAAAATAGAAATATTCGTGAAGTAATAGGGAAAAATAAAAAATAAGGCAAAGTCTAAATTTGAAGGCAAACGTGAGAGAAAAGTGGAAAATTGAATCTCTGAGGTCATAATTTAAAATAAATAAGGCAGACAGAACTTGATAGAAAACTCAATTTAGGTTATTTTTGAGAACTATTTTGGCTCCTTTCCTAGGCCTTCCATAGTAAGGTGACCATTGCAAAGATGAGCTTTTGATTCACTATATTGAATAAATAAAAGTACATTAAGATGGGTTTCTCTTCCTTAGACCAATAAATCCTGGCTTCATAGGTACTCAATAGATATTTATTGAATAAATAAATTTTTAAGTATGTTGAATTTTTAATAATGTATTGAAGTCCTTTCTGTGACTTTTAGTATTTTATATTAGAAATAAATTATTAAATAAATTGAGAGACTATCTCTATAATGGTAAAATTTTACCTTGCCTGATATTGGTACAGGATAAAAAGTCAATGAATAAATGGATGAATAGATCAAAAAACAAGAATTTAGCTACAAATACCTCTGAAATATGTTATAATTAACCAATCAGTGATTTCTAATATCCAGAAAACTCCTAAATATTTGCTTCTTTTTAAAAATCCAATCTAAAAATCAATCTTTTTAAAAAAGAAGCAAATATTTAGGAGTTTAGGAGTTTAAATATCTAGGATTAGAATCAAACAAGGGGTGTTTGAAATGTATGTAAAAGCATAGAGTATCACTTTGCATGATGCTTTCTATCGTGGAAGAGTTTTATGAGAGAATATTTATGGGGAAATGTCATGATTTCTGTTACTTTTTCCTTTTGTTGAGCCATGAGTGGGCAAATGCATACTTGGGAACCAAAGCACCTTATTAAGCTATGCTGTAAGGAGAAGCAATTTTTTATCTTCTGAAAAATGAATAATTTGAAGGGCTTTCCATTTTGAGAAGAAGGAAGGTAGGATTTACTAAAGGATTTGTGATCAATCTGTCCTTAAATGAATGAAAAGATCCTGATAACTTTGAAAATAACAAGTAAGGCTGGTGGCCCCTGGGTGGCTCAGTTGGTTGAGCACCTGACTCTTGATTTCAGCTCAGGTTATGATCCCAGGGACGTGGGATCGAGCCCAGTGTCAGGCTCTGTGCTGATCAGTGTGGACACTGCTTGAGATTCTCTTTCTCTCCCTCTGCCCCACTTCCCTGCTAGCAGCCCTCTCTCTCTCTGAAAACAAAACAAAACAAAACAAAAAAACAAGTGAGGCTCAGTTCTTCTAAAAGAGCTTTAATAGAGTATGAAAGAAAAATATCTTAAGTGTTTTCAAGATTATTCATTTCCTCAAAAGTCTGTCAACATGTTTTGTTTTTTTTTTTTAATTAGAGTTGCTAAGTAATTATAATGGAGCTGTCCTACAAGCAAACCAAAATTACCAATAGTTTTATTTAGGGAAAACCAGTTATAATGGAATGCTTATATTTGAAAATGTATTATTTAATCATATCTAAAATGCCAAGGCTTTTCTGAAAGGCAAAGAGGAAATAAAGAAAGGATGTTCTGTAAATATTATACCTGAAATTTAGTATTCCATTTAAATAGATGATATAATCTACTGTTACTCTGTCCAAGATGGTAACCACTAGTCCCATGTATCTCTTTAACTTAGAGTTAATTAATGAAATCAATTAAAAATTCAAATCCCCAGTGTCACTAGCCACATTTCAAGTGCTTAGTAGCCACATGCAGCTAGTGAGACTAATACTCAACAGTTCTGATTTAGGATGTCTTATCAGTGTAGAAAGTTCTACTAGACAGTACTGGTCTATGGTATTATGTTTTTGAGAATTAAAGCTTAAGACATTTTGAAGAGTAAAAAAAAAAAAATCTCTCTTTTTGTTAGGGGTTGTTTTTTTTTCAGTCTGTAAACATAATTTTGGTCAAGTTTCTTGAAAATTTGCTGCCTGGTCTGTGAAGCTTATAAAGAGACCATATATGATGAACTATATACAATGTTCCTCAAAGAGTTCTTTGACCCTCTAAGTATCTTTAAAATATATTTGTTCTCCAAATGAGTTGAGTTTTATCTTTGAAAACGGTGATGTTTCTTATTGAGCTGTGAATAATAATTAATCAACAAGGCCACGGCACATTGTAGCACCAATGACGTTAATAGATTTAAAACAGCAGATGCGGATGAGAAATAGATTGATGTTAAGAAAGAAGCAGATCATGTACTGCTGGTGGGTGAGAAGAACAGAGTGGTATGTTCTGAAGGATTCAGAAATAGCTGTTATCATAACTTGTAGAAGAACCATTTGAAGGAAGGTCAGCAGCTTTCCAGGTTGCTTTCTTGGACAAGAATTCTGCGCGTGTGTAAAACTAACTTTCACATGACGAAAATGGCATAGCTTTACGTTTCCCAATAAAAGAACCGCAAAGGCGAGAGTGGATTTTCTGGGTTTTCTTGCTGGAAATGTTATGCTCTTTAAGCTCAGAAGGCGGAGAAAAGGTGAGGCGTGAGGGAGAAGGTCAGCACCCTAGAGATTCAGATGGAAATTCAGACTGTTAAATTGGAGGAGAGGGAAACAAACAAGGAGGAACGGTACTAGTGAGAATTATACATTTATCCAGGAAGACCTTTGCACACTGTGTAAAGGATTTGGAGGCACATAAGCTGAGGCTGAGAAAGGATTACTTAATAAAGCTATTTGACAAGAAATTATGGAAATTACACATGACCTACGAGTACATGACAATGTGAAAACCTTCTGGTAATCAACAGAATATTAAAGCAACAATGAAATATCACGTTCTGCTTATCAAATTTTCAGTTTAAAAAATGAGGACAGTGTCTGGGAGCATCTGGGGAAATGGGATATCTAATAAAATGCTGGGGCGGGGGGAGTAAATTGCTACAACCTTTATAGAAAGCAATCTGTCAAAGTGCATAAAAACCCATTAACAGTCAATGGCTACATATTCGCTTATAAACAATCAGTTGTGTCAAAATTTGAAAACGAAGATGTTCAGCACTGTTTTACTGATAATTAATATGAAAAGCAACAAACATGACAAACTAATGCTCAGACAGGTTACATAAATTATGAAATAAAGGAACTTGTTGCAGCTATTAATGACCACATTTTAGACAGGTATTCAGCAGTGCAGAAAAAAAAATGTGTTATATATATTAAGAGAAAAATAGGTGACAAAAATATTTTAACACAATGCCAATTTTCTTAATGTGCATGTGTCTGCGAGTGTATATACTAAAAACAGAAGTTTGGATGCAGACACGCGGAAACATTGTTATCTCCCTGTGGTAGAATTACGGACCATTTAAATTTTTTTCTGTGCATTCTCTGTAATGTACAGATTTCTCTGAATTAACATGCGCTATGCTTATAATCACAAGTATGTTCTTCCATTTGGGTTTCTGTAATGAACAATCCAAGTCATTGTATGCAGACCTGTGTTTCACATCTGTACCTGTGGAGACTGAAGCCAGCTGATCTCTGTGTTCTTTTTGTTTCTAAAATTCTACAAAATATTTTATGAAAAATAGAAGGTGATGCAGACACACAGGTACACACAGACAGACAGACACAGCAAGACATCAAAAAGCAAACGCTGCTTAGCTAGGAAGAGTGAGTTTCCGAGTGTCAGGTGTTTCCTGATGGGAGTCTCCTGTGGCCCGAGTCTCACAAGCAATTGTTCTGGGTGTGGCATCTTAGCATCAGTGTCTTAAAGTGATAATGTTGATTATGATGAATAAACAATAAATACATGTACAAATACAGTGCTGACTACCTTGTGCCAAATACTGCATGCAACATACCCATTGTATCTTAGGTAGTAAGGTGACCATTTTGTCTGTAAGGGTATAGGAATTAAATAAAATGCTCAAGGCCTCATTATTAGTATTCCCATTAAGGTAACCTTTATACTTTCTGGACTGCTAACTAATTTTATCTTTTATTTTATTTTTTAGAGATAAGGGTTAATTTCACCATGGACTTTTTTTTTTGTTTGTTTGTTTTGTTTTGGAAGGAGCAAAGGAATTTCCTTTGTAACCTCAGAACTATTTCCTAACAATGCCTGAATTCCCTTTGCTACTTTCAACTGTCAGATCACCTGATCCCTTTTGAAAGATAAAGACTAAGGTAATAAACTATGCTTGAAAGTTACATTGAAATCATTTATTATTTGGAAGCCTTCAAAAACTGAGAAACAAGTTTTCTGTTGTTGATATTACCATGAAAGGGTGCGGAGAAATCTTCATGATAAATAACTTAAACTTACCTAACAGCTTTACAAATGCTTTACCAAAACTTGACCAACTGATAAGAATGGTGTAACGACCTCCAAGAATGGTGGTCCCACCGGGAAAAATTATTCTCAAGGTTACAGCTTGCACTCCGATGTTGCCATGAGATTAAGCTGAGGATCTAAGTGCTACATAAACCGTGTAACCAAAATGCTTAAAAGAACAGAAAATTGATCTTATGAGAACAGGGTCCTATATAACGTACCTTGCAATAGAGAAGAAATGAAACCACTCATTACTTATGATAATGATCAGTTTTTCCCTGAAATTCACTCAGGAGAAGAAAAAGGGGGAACAGAGATGAATGATTTAAATTCCCTGTGAGGATGACTCCTAATAGTGAGGGTTGTTAAATAAGAGAGCAGAATTTTGAAATGGATTTAAATGTTTTTCTAAATTCTGATTGCACAAACAGGTAACATACAGATCTCTAGGAATCATCTTATAATTCTCAGGAAAAAGTACTCGTTTTATAGCTTGTATTATGCTAATCTTGGGTCAGCCTAATCTCTGGCATATATGTGTGCTTTTTTTTTCTTTTAGGCTGAGAATGCTATGTGAACATATCTTTCCCTTTATACAGAAGTTCATGTAACAGACATTATTACACATAAATTTGGGAACAGATTTTTAAGGAGACTTAAATTTTTCTGTTCCTGAAAAGATTTTTAAATTCACTTTTATTATTATTATTTTTATTTTTATTTTTGAGAGAGAGGGGGTTGGGGAGGAACAGAGAGAGAGGTAGACAGAAGATCTAAAGCAGGTTCTGTGTTGAAAGAAGACAGCCCAATGCGGGACTCTTAACTCTGGAAACCAACCTTGAGATCATGACCTGAGCCGAGGTCAGACGCTTAACTGACTGAGCCACCCAGGTGCTCCCTTCCCCAAAAGATTTTTAAATAGGACACATCAATTCCAATTTTCTTATCGAAATATGGTCCCATCTACAGGCAGGGACGAGTGGATTAGAAACTCAGAACCTCCATTCTT
The DNA here is from genome assembly GCF_018350215.1 of Panthera leo. NCBI lineage: Eukaryota > Metazoa > Chordata > Mammalia > Carnivora > Felidae > Panthera > Panthera leo. The sequence goes on along the minus strand of NC_056685.1, from coordinate 18,582,014 downwards.
TCTCAGCTAATATTCTCAGGATGGACCGGTGAGGTCAACAGGAAATGTGAATGTTAGTCCAGCATGCAGCTTGCCTGAGAGACACTTTTCCCTGAACTCGAAGCTTGTGAAATTGTTTCGGATGAATGCTGAGTCTCAACTTTAGACATAATCTGTTCTCAAAATTCATATGAATTTTGCCAATTTATTCAATAAAATTTATATTTGGGAGGAATATTTTTCCTCAAGACATACTGGTTACCCTATTACATTATAGCAAGGGATGCAAAATCGTAATTTGTGAGCCCAAAATTCTACCGTGCCTCAGTTCTGAGACAACACTTGCATATTAAAATGCATTTGTGATTCTTTTTTTCTTTTGTACTTGGGTGAGTCTTTTTGTTAAAACAGTAACATATCAGAACATCAATATGGACCAAGCAGTCTTCTGAGGAAGCTGCAAACAAAATCCTTCTTCAGAAGAAAAGAACCCACAAATAAACTAAAACTGGTGTTTTCTCTTCCTTGTGTAATAACTGGCTCAAGTCACGCTTGATTTAACATCCCTGAAAGAAGGAATGTGAAAACACTCCTCAAACGGGAATCAACTTTGGCTCTCCCACGACATGGCCTCTTATTAAAGAGGATGTCGTTTTTTGTCTACACATGCTAACATATCCTTGCTTTGTTCATTGTACACTTTCCTTTCTGGAAAATCTGCCTTGATTTAACAGTTCCTTCGAATGTTACTTCCCACTAATTTTCCACTAACAAGGAGAAACCGCCATGAAAGACTCAGGTTCTTCAGCAAGCAGAACTCCCACATCTGAATGTCATTCTAAATTGTAGTTGTAAGATAATCCCTATAACGTTTCCAGCCAATCCGCTGCTCTGAAAAATCTAAATAATTTCCACTCCATTTACCTCCTCTGTATTTGAGAGATGATATAATTAAACAGAATTAGTTCAAGGGAAGACCAAATAGCATACGCATGTGATAAATTAAGTCTACCCCTATAGTGGAATATAAGGACTTTGAACCAAACAGGGAAACACATGATCTAATCTTGGTATTTCATGATCACCCCTTGCTTTACATATGCATGTTTAGGACACAAACAAACATCAGTACTAACACACCCAAGCATCCCTCAGGACTCTTCTAGAATAGTGAAGGTTTAAAACACAGAAACTTACAAATGATGGCTATATACGTGATCAGAATTACTACCAGTGGTGGTTTTCTGAATTTCTAATATGATTAATTTCTAATATTCTGAATTTCTAATATGATGAACAGCTGACTAAGTAACATATATGTATTTATTCTACAAATGTAAACTAGACTAGATAAGTAAAAATGATTTAAACAAACTATGTTTCTTCTCTGGTAGGTATAGTCCCACAAAAATTTTTATTTACTTCACTTTGTACTTTTTTCTGTCATCTTCTTTTAGACTATCAAACACTTTTGTATAAACATGATAGACATAAAACGGCGCAAATTGCTCTTTTGTTAGTAAATTTAAGCTACACAAATAAATAAGAGTCATATACCTATCAGTCAAATCATCTATCATTCCTTTATCTTCTTGTTATTAATGATAAAAATAGAGCTGTGTGGGGTGCCTGGGTGGCTCAGTCACTTAAGCTCAGGTCGTGATCTTTGGCTCAGGTCATGATCTCAAGGTTCTTGAGTTCGAGCCCCGCATCTGGCTCTCTGCTGTCAGCATGGAGCCCGTGTCAGATGCTCTCTGCCCCTCCCTGCCTTGTGCTTTCTCTCAAACATAAATAAACATTAAAAAAAAAAATAGATCTGTGCAACCAAGCTAACTATACCAAAGAATCCAAAATTACACACTCTTGGCTTAGCTATTTGATTTCACTTTACCTAAATTATTAGTTGAAGAGTAACAGAGAGACAGCAAATACCAATAAGAGTTATAAACCAAACAATAATCTACAAGCAGCAATCAGCTAAGTGGTTCTGTTGTTCAAACAGTCACATCTGCCTAAACTCAATCTCCTTTAAATTTACCCCCACAGCAGGCTCAGACTTTGCGATTACCCTTCTTCTACATACTGGGAATTTGTTGGATCCTGTGGACAACGACAAATGCATCAGACAGTCCCACTTTCACTGGGTGATTGGTCGAACTTATCTGTGTGACCAAGACGGGAATCTGGAAAAGAAAAAGCAGATTGCTACGTGTTAGATTTGAATTTCATTTCGGAGTGGCGGTGGGGAGCATGATCATCTTGTTTACTGAAGAAAATCAGGTGCTGGAGATGAAGGACCAGGGAGAGTGAGCAGGAAATATTAGAGAAGGAAGACATACAATACCAAAAAATAACATCTGTTTAGCGCTTTTGATGGGCTAACGTGACAAAAGAGCTCCTGGTCCAACAGACAGCTACTTGATGATGAAAGTAAATAGATTTTCTGAGGATCTAACTGGTGCCGAATGCTGAAAACATCACATGTATAGGCACACTGTAAACACATTTAGTGCTGGCTTTCATTTCGGGAATAGACTCTTCCTGTACCATTTGTTTTCCTAAAATACTGTATATTACTTTTCATGGGTTTTTAAAAAAATCCTTGTTTACAAGTGGCCTTATAGATCTAAAACCTAGAGAAGGACAAGTAAGTGCACTGCTAAATATATATTTAACAATATCACTGTTGATTAATAGATAGTGAAACTCGGCAAATGTTAATGGATGTTGAACTATTCTGATTGAAACTTACATGGAAAACTTTATGAATTATGATGGGTCATCTCAAGGTCACATTTCCTAAATTTAAATCTCAGTGGAACCCAAATCTGAATATGACAGCCATTTTTAATATTCACAGTTAAAAAAATTAAAACACATTGAGAATATATTAAGGAGTTACAAATGAGACAAATCCTTGGAGCCAATTTTTCTAGATTTAGAAAACAGTCACTGGAGAGATGATTACTGTGTTTATTACCAGTTTTATAGAAATAAAAATGGGCATGAAACTGTCTGCAATAAATAAAGGGACAAGAAACAACAAGGGGAGGATGGATGTACCGACAAATCTTAAGGTGGCATAAGCAGACTGTGGGCCATCTGCAGGTAATTCATTCAAGAACCTATTAGATCTGACCTTGTCTTATAAACCATAATAACCAGGGTAGCAATGAGAAGGAAGGAGAAAAACTTGGAGAGAAGATACAATAAGGGATGTACTGCTTATTTTTGCCCATGACATCAGGGAATTGTAAAAGGGCTATTTGGTCAAAATTAACCAATTAAAAGAGGAAATTTTAAGTATCTGAAATTTATGGAATTATTTCAAGTAAATGGAAGATGACGTTTTCTCTTTATGTACTAACTCATCCCTTTCTTAAACAATGTTAAGGTATTGCCAATTTTATCTCAGTATGTCCAGTTCTTAACCAGCCTTATGAAGTATTCTGATATCTGGACAACAGAAACAAACAAAGCAAAGCCAACATTTCTGTCCCTAAAGGTTTATTCACTAAATGAAACTCCGACATACTTTATTTAGTGATTAGTAAGCCATACTCAGTATCATATATGTAACTGCTTTTCTTTTAAAATTTTTTTAACGTTTACCTATTTTTAAGAGAGAGAGAGGAGAGCGAGAGTGAGACAGAGAGTGGGAGAGGGGCAGAGAGAGAGGGAGACACAGAATCCACAGCAGGATCCAGGTTCTGAGATGTAAGTGCAGAATCCAACACGGGGCTCAAACCCACAAACCACGATTTCATGAAATGAGCTGAAGTCAGATGCTAAACTGACTGATGCTAAACCGACTGAGCCACCCAGGCACCCCTGTAATTCCTTTTTTAGTGGACTCTATACTATTACCCAGTTTTATATGCCATGTTGAGGTAGAAATGTTAATATAAGTGTCATTTATATTTAAGATGGACACAATTAAAGACAAAAAGACAAAAAATTAGTAAAAACATAGAAAATATTTCCAATTCAAGTTATATTTTGTATGTCCTAACAAAACAAAGTCACAATTGCCAAATAGCATTAGTACACGCCTGATCAGGATTAAGTATGAGAACTTTGCTAACTTGTATTCATCACTTGCTTTCATTCTCCAACATCTGTGACTATAATTTTCCTCTGCAAGGTGAGAACTATTTTACCAGATAATTCTGTGTAAGTGATTGTATTCCTCTTATCCCATACTCAAAGCAAAACTTGAGTTCATAAAGCTCTCAACTGGAAAATCCTATTATATTGCCATGAATATTGTATTTTTATATAAGGTTTATTTTTTAGGTCACACGTTTTGTTTCTGCAGACCTCCTTATCATAGCTTTCCCTTCTTTTTAGATTTTCTATTCCACCTCTTCAATCTTTCTTCCTTATCACCTTCTTCACCTAGGCATCTTTCATTTTGATTTTATTGTCTCTCTCTCTTCCTTTCTCTCCCTTCCTTTATATTTTGTCTCTAAGTCAAACCCTCTCCTCCCGTGCTTTATACCTGTGGTGGACTGATTGTACTAAAGGCCTACATCAATGGCCTCCTTCTTTCCAAACCCTTTGCCTTGTCACTTTTGATCCCCTCCCACTTGGACTCTGGCTCAGTAATATGACAAAGGGAGATGACAGCAAATGTGAAGCAAAAGAGAGGATCGAAAATATATTTGTACATTTCCACCTTCTTTCTTGGCCTCCTGCCACTGCCATGAGAATGTATGCTGTTGCTCTGCTGAAAATATAGGAGAGGCATATGGAGGAAAGTTCCCTTTGCAACAGAGGTCCACTTTGACCAGCTAGCTCCTAGCCAATCCACCAGCTAACAGCTGACACATGAATAAGCCCAGTTGAGATCAAGAGAGTACAAACCAGATCAGTAGCACTGCCAAGCTGATCCATAGGTATCTTGTGAGACATAAGATATGGAGTTAGGTAACTACATTTTCGGGTGATTTGTTACACAGCAATACTAACCAATACATTTTCTATTAGAGATCTAATAGCAGATACAAACTTCTCTGGTGTTTCTACACAAAATGAAGTAGCATTCTTCCTCCTAGATTTCAGGGAATCAGATAAATATCTCTGCACTTCTAGGTACAATTAAACTTGAAAGATTGGAACGTTCCAGTAGAAAGTTCCATTTTCTACATCTTGCTTTCACTCTTCTAGATTTCTTTATTTCCTAGTTTATTCTTTTTCCTCTCGATTCCAAAAAATGAAGACCAATGTGTCTAAGTTACCTAGATTCAGACTCATTTAACCAAAGGAAAATCCATCTGGAACTAAAATGGGTAACCTAACAATGTAGACAGTGTTCTGTCACTGAAAACAATCCTATCATAAATTGGCCAAACCCTTTAGGAAGATAATTGTAGATCACCTGTAAAGACCCTTTCAAACCTCAATTCAATGGTTTCACTCTATTGAATGATCTTGACCTTTCCACGCTTCAACAAGTAAACTGTTAACAAGGGTGAAAAATTGTACCTGTTTGTAAGAGAACTGAGGTAGGCAGAAATCTTTGTCTGCTTCTAAGGGTAACATTTTAACTTGCTGCCGGTTTTCTAGTTATACTTATTCATGGGACAGTGACTTCTGAGGACTAGGTCAGACAAACCACCATTACCATAAATAACTCTACTATAAGTCTTAATATAATGTGGAAATATAAAGCAGAAAATAAATTTCTGAGAATATTACATACTATATAAAAATTCTTTTCTCCAAAAGGCATATATACTCTCCATGCTATTTGATAAGATAGAATAAATTTGCTCAGTTACTAGATATTAATTGAATATATTCTGTGTATTACTGTAGGCACTAGAATCATAGAAAGGAACAGAACAAAGACGCTGCTCTCATAGAGCTTACATTCTAGAGGGCAGGGGCTGATATTAAAAAGTGAACGTAAGAATTAAACTATGCTGAGCGGTGGTGAGTGCTAAGGAGGAAACTGAAGTGTGGCAAAGAGACTAGAAGGGCATGGGGGCTTCCTGAGGAGAAGGAGTCACAGAGAGGTTCTGTGATGAGATGATTTTTCTGTAGTAATGAGCCTGCCATGTGGATATTTGAAGAAAATTCTGAGTACGGGAACCAGTACAGGCAAAGGCTTTGACTAAATGTTTTTGGTGACTTTCAGAATTCAAAGGTTATCACTGGAGCATGAGAAGTAGATAAGATAGTTAAAGGAGATGAGAGGAGGTGGGGGCATGTCAAAGGGAGCACACATTCCCTGCAAGCCATGGCAATGACTCGGAATTTTATTTCATGTTATACAGTGATGGTTTAGAGAGTTTTGAACAGAGGAAAGCTGTTCTTTTACATCTGCAAAAGATCATACTGTGATCTGTTGTGTGGTCAAGACTGAAAGAGGCAAGGGGAGACAGAAAAACTAGTTAGGAAGGTATCACGATTGTCAGGATAAGAGATGGGTGGCATGGACTACACTGGAGTGATATGTGTAGGAGGTAGAAGGGATGGAAAGATGGATTCCAGGTGAATTGTGAAGGCACTGCCATCAAGACATGCCATGGGTGTGAGGAGAGTGGGAGAAATAGGAGAGTCAATGACATCGCCACGGCCTTTGGTCTGAATAGCAGGAAGAAGGGAGTTGAATAGTTCCTTAGGGCCGCCATTTTGTCCACCCGCAGGGAGGTTTTCACACCGCAGGCCATAAGGAGTTGTCTGCCTGTGCAGGTGGCCGCCTGTGCAGCACTGAAGAAAAGTACTGGAATGTCCCGAGATGGACAAAATGAGAAGAGGAAAGTTTGGAAAAGGACAATTTTATGGCCATTCCACTGGCCTCAAGTGCTTTCCTTTAAAATTTTATAGAGTTCATGAATAAAAGCACAGATTTTCTGAAACTATGGTCTTTTATCCTAATTAAATATTAAAGTGAAAATGTACGAGAAGCTTTTAATTCCCTACATTTTCTTAGAAGGCACCCAAGTCTTTTATGAAACAATTACATATCAGGTTTTTAAAAAACTACTTTTGGCAATTGAATTAAATGCTTAATAGTGTAAAAGATTAATGAGGAAAAGATGAACAATTCTAGGCTTTCTCACAGATTCCTTTCAGAAATAGTCTGGCTCTTTCCACCTGATATTGTCATATCCTTTTTACCTCACTTTCTTGGACTGTAATCTTTTTATTTCAAGACATCAAAGGCATGGGGCTGTTCTCCGAAAGGATTGTTCATCCTCTCACTTACTGCAGCCAAAGGAATTGGGCTGCGTCAGCTCTCTGTGAGCAAGTCAGACCAGTCTGCAGGTTTCCATATTAGTATTTAATTAGAGACCATTAAGATGAATCGGGAGTACTGTTAAAAGCCACATTTAACTGGAACTACTTTGCAACAAAGCAATTGTATGTGGTGTGTGTGTGTGTGTGTGTGTGTCTATGTATAAATAAACCATCTAGAATTATAGCTGATATTACACAGAATTAGTTCAAGAAAGGGTGTGTCATATTGTCACAATCATCTATTCCACAGACGACTCTTAATGCACAAAGATACGAAGTCGGAGAAGCCATGGCCAATGAGGATGTCCAAGTATGAGAACTCTAAAAACTTTGCTGTATGGGCAGCTATATTTTTTATTCATTCTACAAATTTACAGTCATTCTCAAAATATTTCCAAAGTTAGTTTCTGGGGTTTTCAGGAAGCCATCCTGAAACAGTACCAATTGTAAACTATAGATGCTTTAAGAAAAAAAAAAAGAAGAAGAAATGTAGCTTCATTATTTTCAAGTGCCTATAATAGTTGCCTTTTTATGACTGAAGCAAAGCTAAATTTTCACTTGGCCTCTGTATGATTTGTACTGAATCATAAATTTTTGAGAATGAGTTTCACAATTACATTCATTCCACAGGATAGTTATAGGAAAGGAACATTAGCACCCGCTAAAATATGCTTCCATTTCAGCTTACACAAGCATTTCTACATTCTTTAGGTGTTTGATTTTTGTTCCATTTTTACAGGACACCAATGAATTTATTATTTAAGTAAGTATAAATTTTTCTACAAGTGAAATAGGGAAGCAATATGAAGTACAGACACAGAAAAGATTTGCAGTCGGCAGACAAAATTAAGGCAGGAAAAAATATCAGGGGCGGGTAAAGGTAGAGCAGAGCACCCTGGTCCTTCAAGGAAGGTTCAGAGGCAAAAGCGGCTCTGTTCCATGCTGTGCTATCATTCTGCAGGACACAGAGGCATAAATGCGACACATACAATGTGAGCTTTTCTGTCTGCCTCTAAAGCAGTTAGGGAGATAACAGCATGCTGTTTGAGTCAGAGGTAATGGAACTTTATTTTCCTCTCTCTTCTGCACTGCAAACCTTGCCAAAACATTCATTTGTTTCCATTATGGACCCAGCTATCTATCTAATAGGCAGCATAGCATCTCAGCAAGGGCTTGATTGTTAAGTGTGGTGTTCCAAAGTATGAATCACATGCCTATCACTGGAGAAGAATTACCCTAAACTCATTTTTGTTCACTTGCTAATCAGCCACATGGTGTCTAGTAGCTTAATATATATACATTAAAAAAAAAAAAATCCAAAGCTTACTAGTTTACCCGTTCTCACCTGCATTCAACCTTCAGCTTCCTACCTCATCATCCTTAAATATCAGATCTGGCTTCTGTGTTACTCGCAGTAGGGTATCCAATTATAAAAAGCCATACTTTCTTTTATTACTATTAAAACAACACGAAGTCCTGGGTATTAGTGTTTAGTTGTCTGAAAACTGCATTTGAATAGAAAGGCTTTCCATTAAAGTTGACAATATAAAAATCCATTTGCTTTCCTGAATATTGTTAGCATTTTGCACAATTATTTTAATCCTGTTTTAGCTTACAGTTACTGAACTCTTTCCATATGCCAGGTATTGAGAGATAAAGTTGATGGCATGAAAACAAAGGAAAGTCACACGCTAAAGATACATTCTTAACATCCCTCCATTCCCCGTCTCCACTATCACACCCTATAGAAAATCTGGAAGGAGACAGCATAAGATAGTTCCTATATTAAAATAGGGGTTTCAGACTTAATCTCTACATAAACTGGCACCAGCCTAGGGTAAGAAAGAAGAAATTGCTGTGGGAGGGAACTGGAGGGAACATACCCTGAGTACATTTCCCAGCCAATTGTTGCTGTGTGGAAATGTAGGGCAAATGAGCTAGGGCTTCCAATTTCTCAAGGGGTGATACAAATCTATATTTTTATTTAAAATCCTCTGATATCTAAATGTTGACAACATATCCATTTTATATACACACACACACACACACACACACACACACCGCTGTGACCTGTGATTTAAAGACTGCCCCTTACTGAACTGACAAGTAGAATTGGAGCTTCCTATAAAATAAGACAATGAGGCAGATGCCTGCCTGTAGAAGGCTGTGAGACTGGGCTCAAGACAATAAGACTATAGTGAGGCCTTTATCTGGGACTACAGCTAGACAAGGGAGCTTGCATACACATGGCCTGGCAATCAAACACTAGGGGAAAAGGGTGGGGATTGGGAAACTCCTTGGGTTTGGAAAGACATGTAGGTTGCACAGACCTTTTACCTCAGGGAGGGACAAGAGAGCTCTTTGGTCTTGAAGCACCGAGCAGGGAGTCGGGCTGATATGGGCAAGATCAACATCTCAGTGACATCTCAGGGGTGGAAAGGAAGAAGGACTTTGAGGAGAAAGCACACCCAGAAAGATCAAATACGTTGCCCAAGGACAATACAACAGCTAGGGGCAGGGCCGGCATTAGAACAAGTTTCTGTTTCTAAAATTACTTCCTCTAGATAGATCCTTCTACCTTGCTACTTGATTGATTGATTGATTGATTCTTACCCACAGCATTTGTTATAGAAACATTATAAAGGGAAAGCGGGTCAGTCTGTCATCTTCTCACACTGTGAAAAGTAAAAAGAAACTAAAACATCAGGAAGTTTTATGTGTGATATAACTAAACCATCCAATACATCCACAAATGCAAATGAGGTAGATCCTAAATAAAGGCATGCTGATACAATTTTACATTTCATGTATTTAAAATACAGGATAATGCTATAATGTAAAATCATCTGTGTCTCCATTTTTTCATATCATTTCTTGAGAGTTATAATCAGCATTTTATGTCACCTGGGTTTTCTTAATCTCGTATCATAAATTTATTAAATAGATTTTATTTAAATAAAAAACATAAGTATATGAATATATAATGTGCATGTATAGATGTCATACATATATGTATGTGTATATATATATACACACACATATATATTTTTCTACAGGGAGAACTATAAAGTTTTTTGGATGCAATATATTATATAAACACATGTCCAACATTCTCACACACAGAGCAATAGTCATAAAGGCAAATTACTTCATATCAAAGGTAAATGTTTCACTGCTCAGTTCTTATGGCTTTCTCTTACTCTCTTGAATTATTTTTTTCCATAAATTCCACAAGCTCAGCAATTGTTCATCTTTTAATACTTTCGGGATGATTATCATGAATGAAGAATCATTACAGTTCAAATAAGAGAAAGAGTCTTGAAGGAAATTTTAAGAATGCATTAAGGGTGCCATTTAAACCTATACCAAATAGGCAATGCTGATTTATTAGCTATGCCTTCTTCCATGGAAACAGTGGATGTTACACTAAGGTACATTAAGTTTAAATACTTAAATGGTGAAACAGATTAGAAAGTGATTTTACTTAATAAACAATAGAGTTCTTCTATACTGACCTCCTCTAAAATTTGCTGAGGAGGTAGTAAGGTATTGAACCAAGAAAATGGATAGAATAGGTGGACGTGTAAGTAGGGTATGCATTCTCTGTGATTTCCCCACCACCTTATAGAAGGATTATATGACTTTCTTTTTAATTGTGTTGTCTGAAATTGATGACTACCCTCTTCCTCTCATGAGCTAAATAACTGAATTTGCAAAAGACACAGGAAGAACCATGTCCTTCCCTAGTTTGTATCTAAAATAACAGCACATTCAAAATACAATAGGAGAAATAATGTAATAAATTCAAAATACAAAAGAGAAACACAAGTCAAAGGAAATGCAACTTCTAAATTTTGATGATATACTAGGAAAGAGAGCATCAGGACTGTAAGATATCTGATTTCAAATCCCTAATGTTTTTGGAACAAAATCTTCTTTATGAATAGGTAAGTTCCTTGGTACATTATCCATGATCCCAGATTTTAGGTCTACATCTACTATAATGAAACAAACAACGATCACTATTCAATAGTAACTAAAATAACATAAAGGGGAGCCTGGGTGGCTCAGTCGGTTAAGCGTCCGACTCTAGATTCCGGCTCAGGTCGTGATCTCATGGTTCATGAGATGCAGCCGTGTGTCAGGCTGTATGCTGACATGACAGAGCCTGCTTGGGATTCTCTCTCTCCCTTTCTCTGCCCCTCCTCCACTCAGGTGCACACGCTCTGTCTCTTGTTTATTTTATGAATAAATAAACATTTAAAAATATAAAAATAACATAAAGAATATGGGTTCTAGGTCACAGCTGGTTATTGACAGAATAGGAAATAGGAATGTGATTTTCCAAATTCTGTTTGTCTAAGAAAGGGTGCATGTTTTATTTTTATTATTTTTTACCTAGGTACAACCTCTTTTCGTTAAAAAAAATTAACAAAATAAATAGGATAATGCTATGGAAACGCGACCCATTCTTACCTGTGCTCTCAAGGGGGCAGAGCTACAGTATAATACTGACCAGCCAGGAAAGATCATAGAGAATATCAAAGTGAGTGAAGCAGTTCAGGCATTTCTTGAAAAGGAAGTTTGGAGGGAGGCAGTAGGGGTCAGTGATTAGGAATACAGGTTCTGGAGTCATATCCAGATGACTTTGGGTAAATCTTTGTTTCAAAATTTTGGGACAGTTATTGAATGTCTCTGGGTGTTTTAGGTTCCCTTTCTATAAATGATAAAAGCAACTACCTCTTGTTTTTTGTGAGAATTGTATGAGATAAATGGTAAACACTTAGGTCTCTGCTTGGCATATATGAAGAGCTCAATAAATGTTAGATTTTATCAAATTAGGGGATTGTTGTTAAAAGTGAATGGGATTTCTGGTTACGGCAGACAAACTGGTACGAGACCATTTCTCTTACTGAGATCAAGCAGGAAAGATAAATAACATATGGAAAGCACCCGTTGAAGGCATCAGGTGGCCATCAAAGAGCAAGACTTGAAAAGCCAAGATTCCAGAGAGAGGAAATCACAGAAGTGAATGCAATACCACTTTCCTGTCAAGGCATTTGGTAATTTACAAGCAAGATTCAGACACTGAGAAACTGAACACAACTTCAGACGAACCGTGAGATCATGACCTGAGCCGAAGTCGGAGGCTCAACTGACTGAGCCACCCAGGCACCCCCGAAGGACTACTTTCTAAAAGTAAGTGCTAACCCAAAATTTAACAGTCTTTACAAGAACTAATGCTCAACTTTGAAAGAGCTTAGCCCTGACAGTATTAAAGTAATATGTTTGGTATTAAGGAGGGCACTTGTGTTGAACACTGCATATTATATGTATGTGATGAATCACTCAATTCTATTCTTGAAATAAATATTACACTATATGTTAATTAACTAGAATTAAATAAAAATTTGGAAAAATTAAAAATGTTTGCCAATTAAAAAAAAATAATCTGTTCCATCCTACCTGTCAAACAAAAAATGTAAACCCTCTCTGGAGGAAGAAAACAACGTCCACAACCTCCATCTATTCCTTTAGTAGTTTGTAAACAATGCCCAACATTCAATCAAAAATTATCTAGCGTAAAAGGAGACACAGCCGAATAGACACAAAAGAAGACATCCAGATGGCTGACAGACACATGAAAAAATGCTCAACATCACTCATCATGATGGAACTACAAATCAAAACCACGATGAGATACCACCTCACACCTGTCAGAATGGCTAACATTAACAACTCAGGCAACAACAGATGTTGGCAAGGATACAGGGAAAGAAGATCTCTTTTGCACTGCTGGTGGGAATGCAAACTGGTGCAGCCACTCTGGAAAACAGTATGGAGGTTCTTCAGAAAGTTAAAAATACAGCTACCCTATGACCCAGCAATTGCACTACTAGGTATTTATCCAAGGGATACAGGTGTGCGATTTCAAACATTGGGGAACACGTACCCCAATGTTTATAGCAACACTATCGACAATGGCCAAAGTATGGAAAGAGCCCAAATATCCACTGAAGGATGAATGGATAAAGATGAAAAGGTACACACATACAATGGAGTATTGCTCAGCAATCAAAAAGAATGAAATCTTGCTATTTGCAACTACGTGGACGGAACTAGAGGGTATAAAATGCTAAGTGAAATTAGAGAAAGACAAATATCATATGACGTCACTCAGGCGTATGAGGAATTTAAGATACAAAACAGATGAACATAAGGAAAGGGAAACAAAAATAATATAAAAACAGGGAGGAGGACAAAACATAAAAGACTCTTAAATATAGAGAACAAACAAAGGGTTGCTGGGGGGGTTGTGGGAGGGGGGAATCGTGGTTGCACTATATGCTAATTAACTTGGACGTAAATTAAAAATAAATAAATTAATTAACACAAAAAAAAGCCATGACCAATGAATGAAAATCTAGAGGAAAAGAAAAAAAAATACAGCTGATAGAAAGAGACCCAGAGGCAATCTAGATATTAGTTATCAGCCATGAACTTTAAAGGAACTGTTATTAATATATTAAGTCAGTAGATGAGAAGATGGTTAATTTTATCAGGTAATTAAATCTATGCACAAGAAACAAATGGATACTGTGAAATTGGAAAATGCATTCATAAAGGGAACAGTTGGTAATCTGACAGGAAATTAAGAAAAAGTATGTTTTTTGTGATTTGGCTTCATCCTAAGTAAACTATTTCTTTGAAGTTAACTACAATAAACAGCTGCGTAACAATAACTTAAAACAGAATTTTAAATCTTTGGTTCCAGAATACAGAGTGACAATCAGGAGAGATAACTTACTTCTTTAAATGAATCCATGCTGCCATGACTTCTCTCACTAGTATGGCTAAGAGAACATTGGGACTGTGGTGAAGGACCATCAAATGCCACGAGCAAATCTGTGTTCACTCTGATTTTAAACATCAGTAGTACTTCCCTATCTCAATCATATTACAAGCAAGATTAGTATAAGTGCAAATATATGTTCTCATTTATTGACCATTATTGATCTGGTTTGCACATGAAAAATTATGCTGTTGGAAAAATGACCACACATGGGACATGAGAGTTGAAAGTCATCTGAGTGGTTAGGATGGGCAGTTGATACATTAACAATTAACACAGGAAACATCATTAGCTACTGACATAAATCACTTGATGGAAATAAAGATGAAATTTGCATCAGTAAGTTTACTTGATGCATTACTGATTTTACTCTACGATTTAAACAAGTCCTCTATTGGTAGTTTCTGCATAAATCAGATTTTTTTCTTCTCATTCACACAAAATGAAATGAAATGAGTAACATAAAATAAAATAAAACAAAGTTGGCCTTAGCCAGTTAGTAGCAACTATTACAGAAAGAATTGTGTTTTACTTCCCTATCTATAATGTTGATTCTGCAAGTTTAAGCTGGACAGGAACACAAAATTATACTCTTATTATGTCTTTACGATTTTGTTAGCTCTATACCTTAACTCAGAATACTTCTAACTTTGTGAGATTGTGATTGTGTCATCTGTTGGAGTCAGAAAAAAAGATTCTTAAACACCAAACATTAACCAATATTTTTAAAAAACAAATGAGAAATAGACATGTGAATTGCTACGCATAATGTCCTTGAGAAAGAAAAAAATTGTGGAGGTATTTTGAGATTACCAAATTAGAGCCTTTAGTCCTGAATTTGTCCTTAACTAATTCTGTGCCCACAAGAATGCCATTTAACTTTTCCGACTCAGTCTGCTTAGCTATAAAATAAAGATAATTGTGTATGATCTAATTGCACAATTAAGTCACACATATTTATTATTACTTTCATGTGCCAGTGCCTTTATGAATATTAAGAATATAGGACATTGTTGAGGAATTGAAAACTATACTATATGTGAAAACATTTTGTCAAGGGTAATACATTATGCAAACAACTATCTTATGCTATTGTGATTGTAAATGTTTTTCTAGAAGTGTCAGGAGCATCTAGCTTTCCCTCAAATGCAAGGGAACCCTTACTGTGGCAAATTTTACAAATAGAAATTTGCATCAACAAAATGAAATTCATGGCAATTATCAGAAAAAAAAAAGGTAGAATATGAAATAGAAAACTGCTTTCTAACCAGGACAGAGAAAGGGCAAGGCAAATAATAAAGTAATGACTTCTTTAGAACTCTGAGTTCAGAAGGACTAATGTTCAGTAGGATAATAGTCTGGGAATATAAAGAAAGCGTTAAAATTGCCTACTGGCATAATGTCACCCATGACAAAACAGGAAAACCATAGTGGAAAATTCTTCTTTGGTTAAAATAAAGAAAATTAAAAAATATTTTAAGAATACCAAACCCCCTACAAAGAAGGAATAGGGAAAATGAACTGCTACTCTGCTAGGTGAGACACCCATGGAGAAAATGTAAATAAAGATGACAATTTTGATAACAAAGACCAGAGACAGAGACCACAGTACAAACACAAACCTCTGCTTCAAAAATGCCTACAGTTAGTGAGATTTAAGACCCTAGACTTACGGACTCTGCATCTTTCCAGAAAACTTCCCACCATTGGTTAGAATAGTTGAAAACTAACATTCCATAATGTCACTATGCAGTTACAGGATTACACTAGATTACACTATAGATACACCATATATATATATATATATATATAATATATATATATATATTCATATTATATATGAATGATAGACTATGATATCAAAACATAGCTCTGGATAAAGAAGCACCAAGCAGACCAGATCCTATATTATATTCCACATGGAAGAATTCTTCAAAGGAGTGGAAATATTTAAAACGATTATAAGATTTTCAAAGGTTGACTTATGTCATTAAAATATAACTGTCCCTCACTTTATAGAAAAGATGCATTTCACATAAGATACTGAGTCTGTGTTATTATGAATATCCATTAACCCACGGGCTAATAATTGTCCATCATCAATTCACATTGTCAAAATCCCTCTCACGTCTAGTGACTACCTAAAATATCGCACAACTGTTCCTGGAATTTTATTCTTGTATTCTTTGTTTTCTTCCCTAAAAGTTTAGGATGTCTATTAGTCTTTAATTATACTGTCAACAGAGTTCTTAAAACTTAACATACTATAATTCTAATTTAGACATTCTGTAAATTTAAGGCTATAATTTAATACATTTCCATTCTTTACTTTGTTAATTTGGTAAAATGAAGCAAACCGTAAGTTTGAGTTCCATTATTCTTTCTGTCACTTAGACCTCTAATTAATTTTTCCTCTCAGGGTGAAATAAATACTGGCCAAAGGAATTATGGGTCCTGATTGCTTTCAGTACTGGGGCATTGAGCCACACAAGCTTTCATGTATACTAATACTTTTGGAATTAGAACCAAAATATGTCACAGAAATAGACAAAGGAAAAACAAACAAAAAAATAAATATAAATAATCAGATTTAGATGAGAAATCCTTCCAAGTTGGAAATTTTTTTTCTTAGAGATATTTCATTATAATACCACTAGGATATAATTGTTTCATAATTTTATGCAACTCATTGATCATAATGTCAGGATATAAAATAAAACCCAAAGAATTAACAATCAGTGCAACCTAGTATATTAAAAATTTTTTTGTATGAAGTAAAACAAACCAACACATGAGAAAATGATTTGAGGTTCATGACTGTAAAATGTCCCTTTCTTAACACTTGGAGAAAAAGATAGAGGTCAAGATTAAGGGGAAAGGAAATCATCAATATATTACTTACTTCTTTATATCCAAAGATGATGCGTCCATCCATGAGGAGGGTTGCCTGGAATGTGAAGCTTCCCAGGTTGTAGTTATCCTGGAGATGTACGTGGTCCCACTGGACAACAAGTGCTGTGCCTATCAACCCCATCGAAACAGAAGAAACACATTGATAAAAATATACCAATGAATTTGGGTGAGAGACTTCACAAAACCATGCATATAGTCTTCAAATCTAGTAGTTGTGTTACTTGAATTTTATACGGTTAATTGGAATTCTTTATTGAAATTGTATTTGAGATATTTTTAAACAATTGAGTATTCTCTAAATATTCAGTAAAATCTAATCTCATACTGAGGTTAATATTGAGCCCAGTATGAGGGAATTTTGCCTTAGGAAGTCCATTAATGTTAATGGGTACTGTCTGCTTAAATTTCTATGAGCCACTTTCAAAATGCAGCCCAAGTGGATTGAATGCACTTCAAATATATTTGACAAATGCTAGGAAAAAAACCGAACACATTCAGGAAAGCTAGAATCACTTGTAAAAGACCTGCAAATGTCTCTTCCATACTTAGAATTATACTCTTCCATGCTGAAAAAAATTCCAACACTAATGGGAATTTTCTTCTCTGGTTCACAATGCCTGTATTTCTTTCTTTGTTGTACTGCTTCAAAGAGGCTGCAAGGTAGCTTAAAGGGCCCTAGGCAAAGATTTCTGAAGCCCACTTCAAGTTCAAGTACACTGGGATATATGAGTCTTCAGTGGTATGTATCATATTCTGATGAGTCAATCTGCCAGTATTTGCCATAAAACTATTAACACGAAATATAAACTGAAACATTAATAGCCACCAATGAGAATTCATAGTTTTGTTTTAACGGACATTGTGTCTTTTCTTTCTTTCTTTCTTTCTTTCTTTCTTTCTTTCTTTCTTTCTTTCTTTCTTTCTTTTTTTCTAAAAGAAAACAAATGAGGAGCTAAGGCTTTTGCTTAGTTCTAAGTATTGGATTTTTTGTTTGGTTAAAAAATAGTCCTGTTTCCATTCTGTGAAAAAATGTTTTACAGAAATGAAAAATGTTTTACAGAAAATGAAATTCACAGAACCAAAAGAGATAAGCTTATCTCCCAGGTCAGTAAACATGTGATTAAAAAGGAAAAAAGAAAAACCAAGATCGTACGACAGAGAGCTTGTGGGTTAGTGAAGACGCAGAAGTGCTAGGAGGGTGGTGTGCCCGGGAGTGTCCTGGTGTGTAAAGCTCCGTAACTCTTCCCACATACCTTGCCCTGTGCACTTCATCCATCTGACTGCTCGTGAGTTAATTCCTGTACCTGATGATTGATGTAAAACAGAATACTGTCTTCACTGTGTTTTTGAGTTCAACTTACTGCTGAAAGCTTTTAACTATGATGGGGACATAGTAGGCTTCTGAATTTCCCTCCTCCCTTGGAACACACCTAATGTGTAGCTACACACAGAACAGTTTCCTGTGGGAGAAATCGAAAGCTGAATAACTGCTTTGATTTGGGCAACTGAGAAAATGCCCACATTGAAACTGCATGCATCTGGGTTCTGTGATCCTCTCCGGAGCCCAAAAGAGCCAGTGGGCACCTTCTCCACCTTCTCCCTTTTGCTCACTCTGACAACAAAACCAGGTCACCGACATCCTTCTGGAAAAGAGCTTGCACACATGTCAGGCACCCAGCTTTTGCGGCTGCAGCCTGAGAGCCAGGCTCCCAGATCACCTAGTTCTTACAGACAACTGGATTTGCATTGCAAGTCCCAAGGATGGTAGCAAACAAAGAAGCAACAGGTGTGCCCTTGGGTACATGCCATGGCTATCCTCCCCCTCCCCCACCTAACCCAGGGCTTAGCAGAGAGAGCAGGCAAAAGTGCCCATCTCCTAGTCTTTCCCTGGAAGGGGTGTGACTACCTACTTTATAAGCTGTAGCATGACTGTCCAGCTTCTACTTAGTTCATCTAGGTGCTGACTGTTATCCTCCCATGGCCAAAGAGAGCCAATTAGCACTCCCCCCACCATCTCCCTCCGGATAACTCCAACAATAAAACAAAGTTGCCAGTATCTATCTTGAAAGAAATGGTCCATATATCTAGTGTCCCCACTTTTACAGCTGTCATCCAGGTTTTAGGCACCCAAATCACCTTGCTCTGATAGCCAATGAGGCTTATATTTACAAGACCTAGAAGATGATGGCAAATAAACAGTTTCTAAATGGGTGAAGGAGCACCCCCTTATGACTATATATATCCCAGCTTGGTGCAGAAAGACCAGGAAAAAATGCCTATCTCAGTTTCTCCCCAGAAGTAGTTTGCATACGTTCTTAGCTCCTGCCTGAGGGTCTGGCCACAGATAAACCCTGCAGGTAGGTGTTGACTGTGATCCTGCCCTCTGAAACACTGATGGCTTCTGGGCACATTCTCGACTACTGGGAACCACCAAGAACAAAAACAGTATCAGGGACAATCATAGAGGTTTGAGAGATAACCAGGAGCTTGGGCGGGACTGACTGATGTGCTTTGTGTCCTGCATAAGCCACTTTGACAAGATTCAAGGAGTCTGCTATTTTATCTAATGTGCAGAAACTAACACGGCCAAGAAAAATGAAAAAAAAAAAGTAGGGAAATATGTTCCAAACAAAAGAGCAAGATAAATTTCCCAAAACCAATCTTAATGAAACAGCAGTAAGTTAATTTACCCAAATGAATTCAAAGTAGCAGTCATAAAGATGCTCACTGAGGTTACAAAAGCAATACATGAACAAAGTGAGAATTTCAACAAAGATATAGAAAACATTAAAAAGTACTCAACAGAAATCAAAGAGATAAAGAATACAATAACCAAAATGAAAATTTTAAAAGCGTGGTTCAACAACAGAGTAGGTCAAGTGGAAGAAAGGATTAATGCACTCGAAGACAGGGAATTGGAAATCATCCAGTTAGAGAAGCAAGAAGAAAAAAGAAGGAAAGAGTAAATATGGCTTAAGAAATGTATGGGACACAATCAAACAGACCCATGTTCATATTATAAGAATCCTAGAAGAACAAGAGAGAAAGAAAGGGAAAGAAAGCTTGTTCAAAAAATAATGGCTGAAAACCTCTCTAATCTGGAGAAATAAACAGACATTCAGATCCAGGAAGACCCAAAACCAAAATAAGATGAATCAAAGGAGACTCCTAAATAGCCATTTTTCTAAAGATGATATACAAACGTCCAACAGGATATAAAAGGGTGCTTGACACCAGGCATGAGGGAAACACTAGTGAAAAGCACAATGAGATATCACCTCACACCTGTTGCGATCAAAAAGACAAGAGATAACAAATGCTGGAGATGGTGTGGAGAATAGGAAAACCATGTAGTCTGTTTGAAATGTAAACTGGCACAGCCACTATGGAAAACAGTATAAAGTTTCTTCAAGAAACTAAAATTAGAACTGTAGTATGATCTCGTAGTCCCACTATAGGGGTACCTACCAGAGGAAACAAAATCCCTTTTCAAAGAGATATCTGTACTCTGTTTTTCACTGCAGCATTATTCATAATAGCCAAGTAAGGAAACAACTTAAGTGTTCATCTACAGATGAATGGATAAAGAACAGGCACACACACACACACGCACACACGCACACACACACAGTGAGGAATATTATTCAGCCTTAAAAAGGAGTGAAATTGTGCCTTTGTAACAACATAAATGGATCATTATGCTAAGTGAAATTAAGCCAAAGAGAGAAAAAGAAAACCTACATAGTATCACTTACATGTGGAATTTAAAAACAAAACATAGTTGAACTCACAGAAATATATTTTAGAATACTGGTTGCCAGTTGTTACTGGTTTAGAATATTGGTTGCCAGGAGTTAGGGGATGAAGAAAATAGCAAGAGGTTGGTAAAAATGTACAAACTTTCATATACACTGCAAATAAGGTCTAAGGATCTGATACATAACAAGGTGATTGTAGTTTCTAATACTGTATTGCATAACTGAAATTTTCTGAGAGTCAAACTTAACTGTTCTTACCAAAAAAAAAAAAAAAAAGGTAAATATGTGAGTTGATGGATGTGTTAATTAACTTCCCAGTGGGATTCCTGTTGCCATGTATACATATATCAAATATGTATATTCAATATAGCAATGTATTTTGTTTCTTTGAGGTAAACATTTAGAATCCCCAAAAAATTTTTTTGGATTTTATCTGGGTGCTTTTAAACATAGGGAACACCACCATGAATCCGTGTTCCAAGTGAAAACTCAAGTCTCTTCTTTTATCGGCATCTATGTATCTATACTACACTTTTTTAAATATTAGAAGGTATGAGGATAATAATAGGCAGGAAACTTCCATATGCATAGAAGTAAAGGGGTTTCTGATCAGGAAATGCCTGCTAACAGTACCATTTTTCCTTCATGCATGTTGGCAACTCTCAAACTCTAGTCTACTTTTTATTTATTAATTTCTATTAGGCACTTAAATGGTACAGAGAAAACACGAAAATAGAGGGCAGAAGACCTATCCTCTGTCTTGCCTCTACAACTTTTTGCAAGGCCTTGGACACACCTGCGTGAACATGTTTGTTCTCCTACAACATGGTGGGGGAGGGCAGAATAGTTCTTGCTTTCTAGGGATTTCTCATTAAATACAAGGAAATACAGTTACCTCAAATTTTGTGCCAGAGAAAGATCCATATAAATGGAGTAATTAAATGTCTTTAATGCAAATTCTGATGAAGATATTCTTATTTATTCATTCATTCATTCACTCATTCATTCATTCAGAGAGCGTGTGTGTGAGTTGGGGAGGGGCACAGGGAGAGTGAGAGAATCATAAGCAGGCTCCATGCTCAATGTGGAACCCAATGCAGAGCTTGATCCCATGACCCTGGTTTCATGACCTGAGGCTGAAATCAAGAGTCAGACGCTCAACCAACTGAGCCACCCAGGCACTCCAAGATATTCTTTCTTTTTTTTTTTTTTTTAAAGTATTTATTTATTTTTGGGAGAGCACAAGTGAGGGAGGGGCAGAGAGAGGGGGACAGAGGATCCAAAGCAGGCTCTGAGCTGATAGGCTGACAGTAGTGAGCCTGATGTAGGGCTCAAGCCCACGAACCCCGAGATCATGACGTGATCAGATGCTCAATTAACTGTCTGAGCAACCCAGGTGTGCCGAAGATATTCTTAATATATTGTCAGCAGGCTTTTTAAAATAACAATAAGTTATTTTAAAGTAAGTTTTTTATTTTAAGTAGAACCATTATAGCCTCCCAACATTTATTAATTTGAATGGTTCTACATACATACTGAGTGGTTCATACACAACTGAAAGATTATTTAAGTGTAAATGTTATTAAATATAAAGCTAAATTATCTCTATCCTGTTTTGTCAAATAACCAATATTTTAAGTTTCCTCTTTTATTAAAAGTTACTGAGGGGTTCCTGGGTGGCTCAGTTGGTTAAGCGTCAGACTCTCTGTTTCAGCTCAGGTCATGATCTCAGGTTTCCTGAGTACGAGCCCCACATCAGACTCTGTGCTGACACTGCAGAGCCTGCTTGGGATTCTCTCTGTCCTTCTCTCTGTCTGCCCTTCCCCTGTTCACACTGTCTCTCAAAATAAGTAAATCAACTTAAGATTTTTTTTTTAAAGTTACTGAAATCTAAAACTTTATGGTCTACAGGTTGGTGGGAGTGGCTTTTGGAGATAAAATCTTCTATTTCTCCAAGTAGCCCCCAACTCACCTATTGTTCTGGAGGGAGCAACTGGGTAAGTAAACCAGGGAGGCACTTTTCTTGGACAATTATGATGTGAAAGTATATACTGTCAAAAGAAAGCCTTGGGTTGAAGAATGGAATTTACATTTCTAAGGACCTGAGTTAGCGTGGTCCATTTCCTAGCCCATGACTGTCAACCCTACACCATTTCTTTCACGATGGGCGCAAGATCTAGTGACGTTCTTCCTTAGCTTAAAGATGAAGGTGTTACTTATGTTCATATATCAGACCACATGAGTTGCTACACTGTCCTATGTGGTTATTGGAGAGACTTACTTATGTCATTATGCTTTATGATTTTGATGTTAATATTATGAAAAGTCGGTCATCAGAATTCTGTCCCCATGAGCAAATGTCTCTAACATCATCTAGTAAGTGACAGAGCTTAGAAAATCATCAACTTTCATCAAATCATTTCCTGTTTACTAAGGTGATTCTGGCTGGAAGGTCACGGAATAAGTTTCAGATAAGTGTCTGGTTATAGTTTTACCCCAAGTATCTTTACAATCTATTTGGACACCCTTGTCTTTAGCACCTCATATTTTTAAGGTAGGATAGCGTTTGATAGCTCTTAAAATAATAGGGGAGGTAATTATTATGGCTAACACTCAGAGTTACCCAATCTTCGAACATACCTTTGTGCTACTCAAATTGTTTGAAATGTGTTTCTCAGAGCATATAGCTAACTACATTTAGTTTCCTTCTTTGTTTGCTATTTTGATCTGTAAAATGGGTTCATCACACTGGTCAGAAGATTGCTTTTAGCAAAATGATCACATTTCCCCAAGGCCACTGTCACTATTAAGTCTATACTACCCACCAGTAAATTTCTTCCTTGGTCATTAAGAGTAGAAATAACTGTTCACACCAAATAGTTCCATAATTTTAAAAGATGAAATCGTCATTTGGGCAGTACAGAAATTTCTATCTTCGATTTTTCAAAACAAACTTTTCCTTTCGTATTTTCTCTACTAAAGTCATGTAGCCTTCCAAAAGATAGAGACACAAAATCCATTTATCTGAAGGTCTTCATAACTCGAAATTCCTCACTTAGATTTCAATAGCATTCAGTGATATAGTCAACGTTTTCGCTATTTTATACGTCCCCAAATAATAAATAGTAAGGATAGATTGTCAGTATACCTGACAAACCCTGGTAGGCTCTATTTCCTATTTTAAAGTCAGGAGAACTTGATTTTCATAAGTGTATTTTAACTATCCGCTATGCATTTTTTAAAAGGTGTGTTCATCTCATGGTACATATCCTTCATAAGTTTTGGAAATTTAATATCCAAGTATCATGCCACTTGCCTCTATCTGAAGATAACCAATTATCCGTATTTAGTTTTTTCAACAATAAGGACTTATTGCAAATAGCATTAAATGAATCTATTTGCTCTGTTCAGAAAGTCATTGACAGCAACTCATTTATTACAGTGCCTAAGAGAGGTGTTAATAAAGAGTTGTTGAACCAACAAATGAATGAATAAATAAGTGACATGTGACCACACACTTCAATCTATGTATTAACAGTTACAGTATATTTGTCGACTCAAGGCATTTGCATCAAGCGATTTACAATCCAGCTTACCAGAAAAACTCCAGGGCATAAAATATTAATATGAATCTGATGATCGATGTCTGAAAGTACACATTCAATAAAGAACAGGCTAACCAGTACATACCATTATCAAAATATCTGACTGTTGAATTTCTGGATACACTGGGATCGAAATTTGCCATTAAAGGTGCTATGTACTGTGTGGCTGTTAGCATTCGATGTACGACTTCTCCAGTGTATATGAAACCTGTGGTTGAAAAAAAAAATAGGAAATAAGTTAAGGAAAATCCCATATAAAATTTTAATTAAAGTACCTCCAACTCCGTTGCAGTCATATTTTGAAAATAAAATATCAAAGTGGCTAAAAAAAGGAATATAATGAATGTCTTCACGTCTGATCAACAACAGTCTGGAAAGGAACAAAGTCTCATATGATTTTGTAGTACCTTGCAGACTGGTAAATCAGAAATCTAGAATATGTACAGTTTTAATTGTGGGAAAGTGACTGTGGACTGTGGGAGAGATCATGAGGCTAAAAAGGTAATACAGTATGGTGTGCAATTCAAATATTCAATCTGCCATTATTAATCCCTTGTTATTTTAACACTAGCTGAACATGCAAGTCCTTTTTACAAATGAATGCATTTTCATGATGTTTAATTGCATTTTCACAAAGTTTAATTGCATTTCTTCAACTATAATCTCAGTTCAGGACCTTTTAGAAGCCACACATGGATATCTTCAACACTGAAATGCAGAAAACATTCTAAACCTTTTTGTCAAAATTGAAAGAATGTTAAACACCCATAGAAAAACTTGTACATTGCTCAGTTATTAAAATACTAGCACTCTATCGAGAAGAAAAGCATTATATGTTACAGATAAAAGGGTAAAACACTGATAATGCACAAATGACTCTCTTTAGAAAGTTATCAATGGCAGCCTATTCTAGTGGTTGGATAATGAGAGGGAATTAACTACAAAGAACTTCATATTGAATTAACTTTCAATAGGTCTTATGTTATAACTCTGCCCACTTCTAATTATTCACATTGGCTTTATTTACTTTGTGTATTATCCATGACACATTGTTAATCCAATACTGGCTTCTTGCCTCCAAGGTCTTTTGCTTCCTGAAAAGACGGTCAGCTCAGTGAATGATAACTAATTTTAATATTAAGCTAAGAAATGCACAATTAAGAACATATATGTAAAAAGGCACACACACACACACACACACACAAAGTAAAACCCAAAGCAAATTATTTGTGATAACGCAATTGTAATGTTTAGGCGATCACAACTAGACCTGAGACTACTATAGATCATTTTCTATTTTCATAAGAATTAATGAAATAAAACAAGCAAGAGTTTAAAAAACACACAAAATTGTGTAGATTTAAACCTCTAAAAAAGTGTTAAAGTTTTTGTTACTTCACTTCATGGTCTAAATAAAGCTTTCATTGGCATATTGTGGTCATTATTGTTTCAAATTCTCAGTTATGGTTTCTAGATAAGTTATTGGAAATTTAAACCTGCAGTTATTTACTTGGAAATTAATTTCTTTTAGCAATGTCTTATT
This sequence comes from Panthera leo, assembly GCF_018350215.1. Classification (NCBI taxonomy): domain Eukaryota; kingdom Metazoa; phylum Chordata; class Mammalia; order Carnivora; family Felidae; genus Panthera; species Panthera leo. The sequence continues at coordinate 18,556,115 of NC_056685.1, read as the reverse complement.
CCTTTGACTTCCTTTTCATTTTTCATTAAGAGTATAATTAAATTTTAGCTATTCACTTTAAAAAATGTATTTCTAACTATTAAAATCTTTACCATGTATTTTAATCATTGATTACTTCTTGTTTTCAAATGCCAAGTAATATGCTTCAAAATAAATTTCATTTGTCTTGAGCAGAATTTTGTACAATTGCAATTTCACATATCTCAAGTTTACTAAATGATATTAAGATACAGTGACACAGTCATCACTTTAATTTTATTTCCCTGTAAAATTTGAGTCATCATCAATGTTCAAAGTGAATATCACATTATGAAAATTATAAAGATGAAGAGTAACTATTTTTCAGGATCTATGATGTATTTGTTTATATTTTCACCATTTAGGTAGATACAAAAATCCTATATGAGTATGATCTTTCTTTTTTTTTTAATGTTTATTTACTTATTTTGAGAAGAGACAAACCACAAGCTGGGAAGGGGCAGAGTGACAGGGAGAGAGAGAATCCCAAGCAGGCTCCATGCTGTCAGCACAGAGACCAACGCAGAGCTTGATCTCACAAACTGTATAAACCGTCAGATCATGAGGTCATGTCCTGAGCTGAAATCAAGAGTTGGATGCTTAACTGACTGAGCCAACCAGGCACCCCTGCAGGTATGATCTTTCAAGGAAAGAATTAAATTATACTCTGAGAATGTTCTGTAAGGGACAGTGGCTCTGAATAGTTATTTCTCTATTCTACATTCTCCATGTGCTAATGGAAGAAACTTTGCGTGATTTAAAGAATAAAGAGGGCAGTAATCAAGGCAATATGATAATTGTGACTCAATACTAAATTAATTTTCAAAAACAAGTGTAAGAAAAGCAGCAGCAAGTTCCCAGGAAAACAGAGTTGCAAAATGCAGGACCATAAATGATTTCAGATGCCTAATTCTTACTGTTAATGCTTAAAAGATACATATATGTATATTTTTATCTCTGGATGTTTCCACATAGATTTGGCAGAAAAAAAAAATCATTCCCCATTCTCCATAACCCAGTTTTCAAATCATACAAATCCTTAACGGCTCCTTGCCTTCACCAGGAAAAAGTTTTCTGGAACTACAATTTCCCAAATTGCAGAGGCGAAGTCTCATCTTGTTCCCACAGAAATAAGTAAAAATATGGAAGAATCTGTTAATGAATAAAAACTATCATTATGATTCTTGTTCTTCTATCTCTGTAACATTAAAATAAGTTATTTTTGCTCTGACTATACTACAGTGCTGCAAATACAATTAACAAGCAACAGCTACTCTAACTGCGAACACATCCACCACTGCTCTTAATCTATTTCCACCATTACCACTGCCACCACCAAGAGTGATGTGTAAAAGAAGTCAAGGGTGCAAAAAACCCCACTTACTCCGCAGCGTAAGTTTCATTTTGCGAATTCTGAGAATACATGCTTGTTTCCCTTAACCATGTTGCAAGGCGGTTCCTAGTTCTTGGTGACCATGGAATGAAATGGTTAACTGTAGTGATGGGTTCTACTGACTTTTCAATACATTTCTAAATTTTGAAAATGTCCTTTCAGCAGTGGCTAGTACCTGAGGGAGGGAAAAACCTTACAGGCCTACGGATAGTAGGGAAATCTGGTTAGGTGTTGAATGAGAACCAGTTATGCAAATTAGAGAGTGCCGTCATGGAAGAAAACTTCTCCAAAGCTTCAAAGGCACTTAGAGCTGCCAACATCCCATTTAAACATTTACCTCTTTTCTTTAGCTTTTTGAGGCATGCTCTATTGTAGAGAAAATATATACAGTAAAACCTTGGATTGCAAGTAACCTGTTCTGTGAGTGTTCCACAAGACGAACAAACATTTCTAATAAATTTTAACTTGATAAACGAGTGATGTCTTGCAATACGAGGTACGTGATGCCAAACGTCACAAACGTGATGCCAAATGATCACAACTGAGCTAATGGTTCTTCTCTCTCTCTCTCTCTCTCTCTCTCTCTCTCTGCAGGATTGTGGGTGATCATCCCCCATGCTCTGATGCTCAGTCTCAGGTCTCGGTGTCTGGTAGAAATCAGTGATTTTTCAGAATGTTGGAAGGTGTCCAAAACTGGCACTTGTCTGTTTTTTTTTTGTCACTTCAAAGCTCCTATGGACAGTCCTTTGCTTTTCATACAAGAGGAAGCTTAGGAATGCTTTGCTTCATTCTAGGTCAGGCTGCCTGCAGATATAGACCCTTTCCTCTGCTGCCTTATTTCCAGTTACATTAAATATAGTATATGACAAGTTTATTAATACTGTACTGTAGTCAACATCCGTGCGAGCATATACAATGGCCGCCATGAAGAAAAAGATTCCATTGAGCCAATAGATAGCAGTGATTCCATGAGTGATAGTGGAAGTCATCCTCTACAATGACTGTCTTCTCTCTTGTGTCCCTCACACAAGCCATTAAGGTTTTAAGTGCAGGTCAATTTGTTTATTTTTCTTTATATTTTGTATTTTATTTATTATTTTGTATTTATTACAGTATTGTAATAATTTTTTTATGAATATTTTTGGGTTGTGGAACAAATCACCTGAGTTTCCATTATTTCTTATGGGGAAATTCGCTTTGATATACCAAGCGCGTGGGATGACCAGCACGTTTCCGGAATGAATTATGTTCCCAAACCAAGGTTTTACTGTATTTCGTTTTTCTGGTTGTTTACATTATGGAGTAGTTTAAGCAAAATATTTGTATTATTTTTTTTCAAAACAGTTGGTAGCCATATGAAGGGCTAATCATAAAATATCTCCTTAGATCACTACATGCTTCTTATTTAAAAGGAGTTTGAGGGAGAAACAACCTGTTTTCTCGGTGAAGATTCTAACACCTATACTTTGGAGCACAGTTGTAGTCACCTCGGATCCTGTTTCAGCCTCTGTTCTTTTAATTGACAAATTTTATGGATAGATTTACATTGGATTCCTCTATTGCAATCCACCAAATGAGCCTTAAGTCGGTAGGTGGATGATATGATTACAGAATTTAGTTAATGGTACAAGCAAATTACATCCTCGTGGTGTGACTGTTACTTGACATCTTAGTGGCTCAGTTCGCTAATCTGTTAAACGGGGGAGTAATCATTGGGCTGTTGTCGTGGTTGAATGAGTTGATGCGTAAAAAACACAGTCAGTGTTTAAAATAAAAATGTGCAGACAACAAGCAATCCATTAAATTCCTTCCAATTTTTACCTCTTGAAGTCTTTTGTGTCTAATATATACTAGTCGATTGGACTTACACTGGGATGTTTATATGATTTTGAAATTGTGCTTCAGACCCAAATGGTATGATATGTGTTTCTCTGCACTCTTCTAGTTTGGGTCAAGGTATACTGTGGACTCTAACTACAGGGCAACAGATAATTAAAAGCCTGAATGTCCAAAGTTCTACAGTCGAGATATCTTGTCTTACATTCTGATGGAGTAAGCACCTTGTAAAAACCTTAACATCTTATTGGTTGCAAACGGTTATTTCATTTAATTGGAAGTGTCATAGTAATAAAGGCTATGTGAAACATTCTATGAAACTTTAATGTGTAAAGGTCTACATAAAGTATTTTATTTCATCATCTTTCAGTTGGTATTTTTGACCCCAGAGGAAACGCTGGAACTAATGTGTGTGCCTGCAGGGCATTGAGCACTGATAGTTAAATGCTGCCTTTAGAGTACAAAGGCACCATTGCCACCTTTATGATGTACGAACTTGTCTACACGCTAATCAAAGAGATCCGAAATTCATGGTCTTTGTTCCATGAGGATTTAGAGAACAGATTCCCCATTCGGACTCCTCACTAGCTTTACATGTGATCTGGTCCCTTTCTATTCACGAAAGCCTGAGTTATTTCACTGGGTAGTGTTTGTGGTTAATTGTTCTGTCAGTCACTCGATATTTGTCATCGACAAGCTTGCTTGAAGGGAACAAGTGAAGTCTGGGCATAATTCAACGTACATTGTTCAAAAATGCCATTTGATGAATCACAATGCATTCTCACTATGCTGTAAACTACACCCCTTTCAGACAAATACTTGTTTGTAGTTAAGTCAGTCTTTTAAACAAAACCATATGAGGCAGCAACTGCTAATTCGAAAATTAAGTTGTGGTAAGTTATCTGGTAATGGAACTGTCTGCCAGCTGCAACCGTACAATGATAGGTTTCACGTAACGGGCTTCCTCTGGACAAAATTGTTGCGAGTAGACCTCACAGTTCACTGTGAGGATACTGGTTTGTACATGCAACCTAGATGTTTAAGCAAAAAGAAAAAGAAAAAAAAATATTTCTGAGTTTCATGTGAGCTTGCCAACTAGTGGCTCCTTGGAAGAAACCTACAATATTGTCACTCACCAAATATTTTCCCTTTACACTTCCAACCAGCTGTTAAGGTAAAATATATCAAGTGCATTTTCTATAAATAAAAAAAACATATATGTTAAAATATATCACATCTCCTAGACTCCTTTATTCCACTGGCCCGAGGCACCATGGGGGATTACAAATCATAGCAAAGCCATTCCTTGGGGGAAAAAAGGCAACAAGTGACAACTTGGTTATTGGCTACGAATTACGTTCATGAAATTACCGATATAAAAATGTATGTTGACTACATAAAGTGCTTCTCTCCAACTCTAGGAGGAAAGAGCAGGAGCCAGAATTGTGTGGATGTGGAGAGAAAGAGAGACAGAAGTCTGTAACTCTTTCATTTTCATTTTGAACCGGTGACAAAATTGTAGCCTGTAGTTCTTGCCTTCTCCAGCTTGTTTCTCAAATAAATCCATGTGACTTATTCTTAACTCATGTTAATTGCCAGTGGCCCCTGTCAACAGCACCCTTCTTCCCTCTGCTCCAAATGTTTCTCATTATGTGGGATTTGCAGAGATGGGTCCATTCACACGGCAGATAATGAATGGCACCCCCCTGGAGTTGTGTGGTGCATGGCTTCTCATGGAAGCACTGACTGCTCTTGTTTGCTTCAGAAACAAGTTCGTCTCCTCTATTCAGATTGATCCAGGTAACATTTCAAAAGTCTTATTCCTACATGGGGAGGAATGGGAGGGTTGCATTGAATTATTTATGCCTCCCCCTGCCCCTACCCCGACTGGGGATTCAGAGATCCTGCGTCAAATGCTGGACACACATGTAGCAGAGTTTTAGCTGGGAGTTAGACCCCAGTACCTGAGGTCTGTTTAATTTGGGGTTGGTTATGCTGCTCTTTGTTTGCAAAGCCTCTATCTTGATTCCCACCTAATCTCTTGGACCCTGCTCCCTGTGGGTAGTCTTTCTAGAAAACAACTACTTGGCTTCTTGACCTGTGAATATCAGTTGCCCCTAGAATTTCTGCCCATTTATTGGGACTAAGTAACCCCTTTGGGAAACTACCTAGAACAGCTCAAAGTTACCAGCTGGCCTTCCATCCAGGCTCTGTCTTGCTCTAGAGAGGGGAGCACATGACCTGCTGTGGCTTTTATTTTATCCCCAGGGTTCCCCCTTACCCTGAAGAACAATAAAAACTATCCCATCCTTTTCAAAGGACTTAACATCCATTTTTTAAATGACCAGAAAGAGCCCTGGAAGCAAGATGGCCAAATGTAAAGGGAGGCCATATTCAGATAGGGAACTTTTTTCCTGTCTCATCAGACCTTCTTGTATTTATTGAATCATCTGTAGTACTGCATATCTTACTTTCAAAATCAGGTAAATTTGAAGTGAAAATATTAGGTAGCAGGAGAATAAATCCTTTGAATTCTTGCCCTGAATAGTGGTCTATGCAAGCCTATAGTTTACAAAACAAGTTTTAGTCCACATTTTTGAAGTTATAACTATGCTTTCCCACATCCATTCTTCCCCAAATGATTTTGTTTCCCTTCATTGTTTAGACATTCATAGGAGATACAGAGATTTCATCCCTAAGTTTTACCACAATCCTTCCAAGTCGGGTCATGAAAGGTCTTGAATGTACTGACCATGTTTTCATTGTCCTTCCCTTTTTTAGTGCAAGAGAAATACCGTTCATCTAGACCAGATAGAAGCTATAAAAGGGAGTAGAAGCGCTTTGCTTTCTCAAAAACCGCCATCTGCCATGCACAACTAGTTCCAAATCAAGGGTTTGCTCTTTCCTTTTTTTCTAGTGTAAGTAAAGTATCCCAGTTGTTGCCTCAGATGGTCTTGGTTTTATGCCTTAGCATTTAACTTCTAGATCATGTCATATATATAGTGTCATATATGCAATGTTTAGATAGACAGTATGTAAATAGTTTGGGTATATATGTGTGCATATATGTGTGTGTGTGTATATACATATGTATATACATATATATATGCATATATAATACACACACAATGTGTGTGTGCGTGTGTGTGTGTGTGTGTGTGTGTGTGTGTGCATTTCTCACCATGAGGAGTTCAAGTGGACTGCACAGGCCTAGGTTTGAATTCATCTTGTACAAGAGGTATGATGTCCTGTCTTCACTCTCATTGAGTTGCAATTTCCTCTGGAAAATTAGGTTAAAATTAACCCCTTCTAAACAGCACTACTGTGTGCATTGGTCAGGAAGAAATGCTACAGAAATGTAGCTGCAGTCCAAATTCAACATACATTTGGAACATCTGTATTGCCCTGTGACATCCTTTTACAATCAGGGTTCTGGGGAGACTCGCTCTGCAGCTACACTGATTCCTCTCCTTGTCCGCTCTTGATCTCTGCAGCCCTATGGTCAGATTCCAACTGTGATACTTCTGACCTCCTTGAGACATGAGCCCTTTCACAGTCACAGAATTGTGACCACAACTACATTTTCTCTGAAGTTTTAGTAGTCTTGTCCCTTGAGAAGATGAATTATCAGTGAGAGGGACAAAACAGCTTGTTAATAAAAGAGCACTGACCCAATTGTACATTCATGTGACAATTTGCACTTGGTAATTTCAATATGCCCTACAATTTGAACACTCAAAACATTAGATGCCAAAAGAAAACCTCAGTGTATTTGAGAAAAGAAAGGAAAATATGTATTTGGCTTTGTTTATAATGTATACAGGCGTGTGTATGGTGTGTGTATATACACATATACAAATACACACATACACAAACATGTTATATATTTACTTTTTATATATTTTATAATTATATATTTTCTTCTATTTAATTATGGTATATATTCATATTATGTTAATAATATGTTAACATATTCACATTATGTTATACATATAATGTTAATGAGAACTAAGTGGAACTCATCACTACAGTTAAGCATTTTACTTCTTGGTTGCTAAGAACTCATGTGAAATATTGATAAGAAGTGGCTTTCAACATGGTTAAGGAAAACAAGCAAGTATTGTCTGAATTAGAAAAATGAAACTCATGTTGTAGAGCAGTGGAGTTTTTGTATCCTTGGGTTATTCTTATATTATTCTCTTTTGAGGAAGAGCAAATCTTACAGTATATGGATTTGTAAATCAATAAAAAATGCATATTGAATATCTTAAATCTGAAGCATCATAAAATCCTTACTCCCAGTTAACAATCCAGTTAGTTTGCTTCCTCTGAAAGCATTTTAGACATATTTTTACTCGTTTATCTGACCATGATGCACCCAACCCATCAATATCTTGGCTAATGCCACCTAGATTGAGCTTTTCAAAGAGGCATTTATTTTCAAAAATAGGTTGTATTCTTCTATGAAATTTATCAGCTCCAATTTAGGAAAGACTGTAGTCACTGAGAGCACTGAGAGATTGAAAACAGCCCTAAGAGTTTCTCCCATCCATGCCTTATGTTTCTTTCACAACTCTTACCTTCACACCAAATGAATAAACAAACAAACAAACAAATTAAGTTTATTCAGTCATCTCCTCCTAGTGTTGACTCAGGGAAGAGTTTGTTAGGATATATATTCTTCCAGGGGCACCTGGGTGGCTCAGTCAGTTGAGTGGCTGACTTTGGCTCAAGTCATGATCTCACTGCTCGCAAGTTCAAGCCCTTCGTAGGGCTCTGTGCTGAAAGCTCAGAGGGAGTCTGGAGCCTGCTTCAGAATCTGTCTCTGTCTCTTTGCCCCTCCCCTGCTCGTGCTCTGTCTGTCTCTCTCCCTTTCTCTCTCTATCTCTCTCTCCAATATAAAATAAAAACATAAAAAAAAGAATATCTATTCTTCCAGCACGGCTACCTTACAGAATTCGTTATATGGTTGCATTCGTTATATGGTCCCTGAGGCCGAAAAGAGTAGGATGTGGTTAGTACCGCCATTTACCTCACAAATTAGATCCTAATTCAAATGTAGGACATTCTACTTCCTATAATCCTATTTGAAAAAAAATTTGACCAAATACTAAAAAAGCATTTTCCTTGACCTTGAGTCTTTGCAAGCGATATTTAGATTTAAAAATTTCTGAGTACATATTCAAACATTCATACACATTCATATATGGATATTTTGTGGCATTTGACTAATTGCTACTTGCTTTTATATATATATATATATATATATATATATATATATATATATATATATATATATGTGACTATGTATATTGATGGCTTTAAAAATAAATGTTAAATGATAAAATTCATAACATATGCAGAGAATATATGCTTATGCATACATGAATAAGTAATAAACACCCATGTATCAGTTTATCTACCATCCAGACTAAAAGATATAGAATAAAACATAAATATGACTTTTAAAATTTACTGCTAACCACTTTCATACATTTTTTAATTTATCACTTCCTTCCTTTATGTTTTTACACTTTTTACTTTAAAAAAATTTTTTATTTATTTTTTTTGAGAGAGATAGAGAGAGGAAGAAGGAGAGGGGTAGTGGGAGAGGGAGAGAGAAAATCCTAAGCAGGTTCCATGCCCAGCACAGAGCCCAACTTGAGGCTGCTTTGGATTCTGTGTCTTTGGATTCTGTGTCTCTTCTCTCTCTCCTCCTCTACTTGGGCTCTGTCTCTCTCTTTCTCAAAAATAAACATTAAAAAATAAAAGAATGTGTGACTATCCTTAGTCTTTCACTCTGTCATACTTCTGAATTAGTTTATCAAGATACACACACACACACACACACACACACACACACACACACACATAAAATAACTGTGTTGGATTTTGACTGAAATTGCACTGAAATTTTAAGTAAGTTTAGCAGGAATTCACTCCTTTTGATTTTGGGTCTTCCAACCCATAAACATAGTATATAGATTTATTTAGCATTCTAGATATCTTAAGCTGTTTTTAATTAATTTTCTCAAAAATGTCTTGTACATCATTTCTAGGTTTATTCCAATTTACTTATTAGTCTTTTTTGAAGATATCATTATTATTGAAAACTTTAGTTTCAATCATATTTTCTAACAGTTTGTGGTGGCATTCAGAAAACCGCCTTTGTATATTGATTTTAGATTCAGAAATCTTACTCAGCTCCAGAACTAATTCTAATAATCTGTACATTTTGGGGGGCTTTAATTTATTGATGATCACTTCATTAGAAAATAATGAGAATATTTTTTCTTTCTAATCATTATGCCTTTTATTTCTTTTTCACTAGCTACATTTTGTATATTGGTTTAATGCAGAAAAAAATTAGGCTTATTGAAAATAGATATCTAAATGGTAAGTGGAAATCTATAGAACATGAAAGAAATATAATTCAGGATCTAACTAAAACAACTATCACAAAGATATTTTACAAGCCTGAAAAAATATTTTGTGAAACATTTAGATGAAATCACAATTCTGGTTATTTTTCCTTTCTTTTTCTTCTTATTTCTAAAGAATTCTCTCCACCTTAGAGACAAGATAGATAAACTTCTCGCAAGCCATCGACCTGTAGATACCTGAACCCCTTACTTCTCTTGATATCTCATTTAGAGATGCCATTTTTTTCCATTTCTTTCTCAACACGTCCACTTCAACTAAACCTTAACATCTGATTATACAACCAAAGTAAAGCAGTAGGAAATGATATTCACAAAAGAGCCTCATTTAACTTCTCAATACAGTGCCTTCGTCCAGAACAACATGCACTGGGAAGAGGTAGAAATGGCAAACAAAGGACAGGAAATAGAACCACAGTCCTGGGACAACCCCAGAAAGGGAAGGAATCATGCAAACCCACCCTTAGGTTAACTGGTATGACCAGTGAAAAACGACCTTCCAAGTGCAGGTACAACATTTTATTGCCTCCCAGGGAAAATAAAAGAGATGCTTCGATATGCTCCCCCCAACACCATATTTATACCTGACAAAAAGGCTCGGGGGGCAAAACTATCATATCCTAGGTTAAAAAGAGGCACTCCTCAAAGGACACTGTGGGAAAGCACGGAAGCTATACTGTAATTGATAACTCGGTTTTCTCATATTTTTGTCTTTGTGTTGGAGCAGCACGAGCCCGTATCTCGAATGCACTTTTGTGTAACTGCTTCAGACTAATCAGAACTGAAGGGATAAATTTTTTTTTTTATTTCAGTTTATATGTGCTAAGGCACAGAATCAAAAGGTCCACCGTGCTGGGAGGAATTCTTTCCCTGGACATTCATTTGAAGTTCCTGTTCAGTGTGTGAATGGAGCAGCGAGGGGGGCGCAGGTAGCATTTGGCCTCAATGACATAACCGGCCACAAAAGCTCATCTCGTTCGTGTGCCCAAAGCTCAATGAAGCCGAGGCAAGCCTGTATTCGATCAGACACGAGTGCTAACGGAACGCCTCTCTCTAAGATTTTTAGAATAAAAATTAAGAACATTTTGACCTTTGCACGAATTTGGGATACAGGAGACGTGGGGAGATACAACATTTATGAGCATTCGTCGTTCGGGCTTCCACATTTTCTTCTTCATACAATGCCACTGTCAGAAACCCGATGTAGCTATACAGTGGCAATTAGCTCTCTCCCTCATATTTAAACCTTCACTCAGGAGAAATCTGATGAGTTATGTGCTACAGTGAGAATGGGATATAATTTTTACCATGTTATCCACTCTCAGGAGTATTTACACGTTATTAAGAAAGATGACCGTACTTAAGCTAAAGAAATGGTTATCTCCTATTGTCACCCACAGGGGCTGAACTATGTGAACGAGTGTCCCCTCACGGCTGACCTTAAACAGAAGGTGAGCACAGGCCCCCCACCAACCCCATGCCATCCTGCAAAAGGTGGGGGCTAAAATCATGCGAACGTGGGTCACCACAGCCCCTCAGGTGGCTGTCACCATCCTCTGTAGGCTCTGCAACTGTGGAGGTTTTTAAAGACTAGTTACTACAACGCGGTCACACTGCAAGAGTGAGTCGCAGGCATTGGAGTGTGACACTGGCCCCTCTGGTGTGTGGCCATTCAGCTCCTGTCCGATGACCTTACCAAAAAAGTCTTTAAAAAAAAAAAAAAATCCCAATTTCATTAAATACAGCCCTTCCAGAGACACTTCTACTGGAGGCAAAAGAGGGGCAAAAACCGTTTGCATTGTGGATTTGTTGTGTCTCCTTATGAGATAGGCTTTTAAGCACAGGTGGGTCAAGTTATTCTTCTTCGTATCTGCTGTTCAGCTTGGCCGGGCAGAGCATCTGCCTCAGACGTAACAAACTGGGTTTCAACAATGACAATGGTCCCAATGCCACAGCTCAGTATACGGAGCCCTCCCCGGTCTGGCCGCTGCCCGGTTCTCCTCCTGTTCTCCACACGGACCCAATGCTTCAGCCACTCCCAGCTCCCCGCGGGTGCCCTGCGTCGTGCTCACGTTTCACAAGCTGCAGTCTTCTGCCCGAAATACGCTCTCCTCCTTCCGTGCCCTGAAAAATTCTATTCATTTTTCAAGCTTCAGTTTATTTTATTTTTTTTTAATTTTTTTTTTCAACGTTTTTTATTTATTTTTGGGACAGAGAGAGACAGAGCGTGAACGGGGGAGGGGCAGAGAGAGAGGGAGACACAGAATCGGAAGCAGGCTCCAGGCTCCGAGCCATCAGCCCAGAGCCTGACGCGGGGCTCGAACTCACGGACCGCGAGATCGTGACCTGGCTGAAGTCGGACGCTTAACCGACTGCGCCACCCAGGCGCCCCTCAAGCTTCAGTTTAAACGTCCCCTCTTGTGAGAAGCTGTCTTTTATCCTCTCCAACCCCAGAAGATCTGATTACGCCCTTTGGTGTTCCATCCCTGCGCGCATCCCAACTTCTATTATAGGTCTCAACCTCACTGGTTTACAATTGTTGATTTTCACATCCACCCCCTGGTCTGTTCCCCTGTCTTATCATCTGTTGCAAACCCTGGAGGACAGGGGCAAGAGCTTTTTCGTATTTGTATCTCAACACAGTGTCTGGCGGTCACTCACGTATTCATCCAACTTGCTAGCAATTATGGAGCGCTGAGCATGTTTGAGTGATTACACCAGGCAGCGAGAGCAGGGAGAGGGCCTCCCCTGACCTCATAGAGGATGGTGTGTGGGGAGGCTGGAGAGAGGCAGCCAGGGGACGGCAACAGCCCACGGGAGGCCACGCCAGCCACGGAATAGGTCTGGGGACTAAAAGTAATGGAAGCACAGTGAAGGGCTGAAGCAGAGGCTTAACATGACAAGATTTACTCTACTGAAAGATTCTGAGAAACACCACATTCAGGAGAGTGCTTATGTCCAGGGAAGAAAAGTGGGGAACACGTGGAGAAAGGTAAAATTCAATTGTGTCTGTTTTATACCGCCCCCCCCCCCTTCAAACTGGCTATTGGGTTCACAAAGTTTTCTATATTATTAGCTTTTTTTTTTTTTTTTTTTTTTTTTTGGTACAGCTGCAATATTTAAAAAAAAGTGTAAAGCTTATTCAGGCAGAGTATAGACAAGGAGTAAAGGAGACATACTTAAAATAGGGTGAGAGTTCACTGCCTCTTTCAATAATTTGTGGAAAGATGAAATGGGCGTCCACTAGGAATGAGGTGGCCAGAAGTAGATACATCGAAGGTTTTTCAGAAGTCAGTTACTGTGCAGATGTTTTATTGGATACATGAGGAGAGTGCCGAGGAGGGAGGCAAATGAAAGATGATGGTGCCATGTACCAAGATGGGGAGAATGGTGGAGAGGAAAAGCTAAATCCAGGCTTAACAGCTAGTTTTGGAATACAAGTGTGCAAGCGACCCAATCCCATTCCTGTTGCTCAAGTGCAGCGGGGAGCATCCCAACAAAAGAATCACATGGCTGTTTCCCGTCACTGACTTCATTCCCCTGTTGAGTCCGTTGTTTCTGAGTTAAGCCCTTGTGCACCGAAGCGGGAACCTTGGGGATCTGCCATAATCAGATTCCTCTGAAGGATACACACCATTTCGAGGCTTGCAAACGGAGGGATTACCTGCCAATTTAACCATGAAACTGGATTTGTAGCTCTGCCCCAGATAAGGTGAGGATGCACAGACACACATAGATCAACTACTCTTCAGGGAACTAGAAAAGTCGCGTCCAGGGTCACTTATTCCACGCTGTCTTGTCATCTTCTGAGGTCTAAAGAAAACTGGATACAAGTAGAGGCTAGTGTATATGACAAAGGCATTAGTTTCCTGCTGACGACGTATTTGTCCACGGCATTAGTATTTCACAAGTGGTATATAAAGAGACACAGCAAATACATTCCATGTTAAGGATTTTCTTTCCAACTTCCACGCAGACCTCTCTTTGGAATAATCTAAGGCAGCATAAGTATTGACATAATGTTAGATAAATACAAGGCAATGAAATCTGTATACTTAAAAATCTATGAAACAGAACTATATAAATGTTACACTCTGACAGAAGTCTTGTTCTGAGGGTTTCCAACCTAATACAGATGACCAAACACGAGAGCCAAAAAAGCTGAAAAGGTCACTAAAGATCCCCATGGGAGATTCTCCCACTGAGTTGGGAGGTAATGGAGAGAAAAACATGGAGTCAAATGCAGGGGAAGATTTCTTTTTCAGGAAAAGAGTAATAGAGACTATTCAATGAGCAGCGGAGCTATTCAAAATCCAAAGTCAGCATAGGGGACTAGTGAAAACCAAAACAGAATTTGAACTTCCTTTATTTTCATAAGTGAACCTTTTAAGTTCATACCTCCATACTGTTCAGTCACTGAAAGACTCAGTGGAGACTCTCAAATAAAATTCTAGTGATAATCAGAAGGTTATGATAGAGAATTAGAAAACATGTAAAGGTGTATGCTAGGATCTGTGAACTTTCTAGATATCAAATTCTTGTCAGATTATTTGCCACCTGGGAACATTCACTTTGTTATGAGAGAGGGTAAGCATGGGATTGGCACTCTGGGATCTCACGGAAAATTTACAAAGACAGTTGGTTGTTCATTCCGTTTTTAAAAAAAAATTGTGGTGAGAATGCCTAACATGAGATCTGCCCCCTTAAAGTTTTAAGTGCACAATACAGTAGTGTTAACTAGAAGCGTAACATTGTGCAGTGGATCTCTAGAGCTTATTCAACTTTGCATAACTGAAACTTTTCTAACCAGTGGACACTTCTAACCCCCTCATCTAGCTCCTGGCAACCACCATTCTACTTCCTGCCTCCATGAGTTTGACTATTTTGGATACCTAATATAGGAGGAATCATGCAATATTTGCCCTTCTGTGACTAGCTTATTTGACCTAGCATAAAGTCCTCGAGGTTCATCAATGTTGTTGCATATGTTGCGTTTCCTTTTGTAGGCTATTCGTCCATCCTATGTGTGGATCACTTTCTCTTTATCCGCTCATCTGTTGACGAACATTTAAGTTGTTTCTACACCTTGGCTGTTGTGAACAATTCTGCAATGAACATGGGGATGCAAATGCCTCTTTGGGATTCTAATTTCACTTCTTTTGGATACTCAGAAGTGAGATTGTTGGATCATATGGTACTTCTATTTTTAATTTTTTGAGGAACTCCATCCTGTTTTCTATAGCAGCTGTCCATTTCACATTCTCACCAACAGTATGCAAGGGTTCCAATGTTACTACATTTTCTCCAACACTTGTTATCTTTTTTTTTTTTTTTATAGTAGGCATCCTAACAGGTATGAGGTGATATGTCTTTATGGTTTTGGTTTGTATTTTTCTGATGATTAGTGCTGTTGAACATCTTTTTGTGTACCTGTTGGCCATCTGTATGTCTTCTTTCAAGAAATGCCAATGAAGACCTTCACCCATATTTTACATTGAGCTATTTATTACTCTGCTACTGAGTTGTGGGAATTCCTTATATATTTTGGATATTAACCGCTTATCAGGTATAGAACTTGTAAATATTGTCTTCCATTCTGTAGGTTGTCTTTTCATATCACTGGTGGTTTCAATTGCTGCACAGAAGCTTTTTAGTCTGATGTGCAGTTGACCCTTGAACAGCAGTGTGGGGGTTGAGGGGCACCTAACCCCTGTCCAGTTGAGAATCCAAGTATAAATTTTGACTCCCCAAGAGATTAACTTCTAATAGGCAACCGTTGACTAGAAGCCTTACCAATAACATAAATAATTAATACATATTTTGTATGTTATGTATATATTATATACTGTATTCTTATAATAAAATTAGCCAAAGAAAATGTTAATAATATCATAAGATAAAATACACTTACAGTACCATACTGTAAAGAATCTGTGTATAAACGGCCCCACACAGTTCAAGTTCAAACTCATGTTGTTCAGAGTCAACTGTAGTCCCAATTGTTTATTTTGCTATGTGCCTTTGCTTTTGGTGTCAAATCTGCAAGATCATTATCAAGCCCAATGTCATGAAGCTTTTCCCCTATGTTTTCTTCTAGGAGTTTTACAGTTTCAGACCTTATGTTAAAGTCTTTGATCTCCTGACTTTTGTGTATGGTGTAAGCTAAAGGTCCAATTTCATTTTTTTTGCTTGTGGATATCCACTTTTTCCAATGCTGCTTGTTGAAAAGACTATTCTTTCCTCATTGTGTATTCTCAGTACTCTTGTTGAACATCAATTGACTGTATATATGTGCATTTATTTCTGGCTTTCTATTCTGTTCCATTGGCTACAGTCTATCTTTATGTGAGTACCATTACTTTGTAATATATATATTTTTAATTTTTTTAAATGTTTTTATTTATTTTTGAGACAGAGAGAGACAGAGCATGAGCAGGGGAGGGGCAGAGAGAGAGGGAGACACAGAATCCGAAGCAGGCTCCAGGCTCTGAGCTGTCAGCACAGAGCCCGACACGGGGTTTGAACTCACAGACCATGAGATTATGACCTGAGCCAAAGTTGGACGCTTAGCCGACTCAGCCACCCAAGTGCCCCGTAATATGTTTTGAAACCAGGAAGTGTGACACCTTCCTCTTTGTTTTACTTTCTCAAGATTGTTTGACTATTCAGAGTCTTTTGTAGTTTCATATGAATTTTAACATTTTTTTCTATTTCCTTAAATTGGCTGGGGCGACTGGGTGGCTCAGTTGGTGAAGTGACTGACTTCAGCTCAGGTCAGGATCTCATGGTCTGTGAGTTTGAGCCCTGTGTTGGGCTCTGTGCTGACAGCTTGGAGGCGGGATCCTGCTTCAGATTCTGTGTCTCCCTCTCTCTCTGCCCCTCCCTCACTCATGCTCTGTCTCTTTCTCAAAAATAAATAAACATTAAAAAAAATCATAAAAAAATGCAATTGGCATTTTTCTCTACCATTGGCAGAGATGGCATTAAGTTTGTAGATTGCTTTAGTAGTATGGACGTTTTATTTTATTTATTTTTCAATGGATATTTTTATTATTTATTTAACAGATCACCAATGTTGTCTCCCTATCCCTCTACAATTAAAATTTCATCTTTTTTTCCATGATGAGTAGTAAAACAAGGACAAAGTTAATCAGAATAAGCTACTTCAAAAAGAGAAGCTAACATAGCACAGTTTCTTCTAAAAGGCAGAATAGAAGTATATGCCCTCTAGGATGCATAATCACCAAGTGATTATAAGTTACTAAGGAATTCAAATGGCATCTTGAAGGATGTAGGCAAATCCAGGGTGCAGTAAAGAGGAGCTGAGATGCTGTGCAACTGCTTAAGGGCTCCTGGCACTGCATCTCTTGGCTACTAGCTGAATCTTGACACAAGGGAAGATTTAGTCAATGCCAAGTGGAGATGTGGCAGGTGCTACACAAGAGATGTGTTGACTTAGGGGCTGTGCACAGGAACCAAAAGGCAGGAAAGTATCAAACACTTCTGACAGCATCCACCCCAGGAAGGACTTTGCCTTCCGGGAGCTCTAAACTGGCACCACCCCCAGTGCTCACATGGCTGACTTTATCCTCTGTGTTCCATTTGGCCCAGTAAGGGGCAGTGTCTCCACCTCCTAGGATGGGGATGCATCTCCTGAAAGCGGCTTTCACCACCTCATCTATGAAGGCTTTGGTTCCTTGGCCAAAAGCTTCCCATTCAAATATGCCCACAGGTCCACTCCACACAATCTGCTCAGCCTGAAGAACTGCCTCAGCATACTTCTTGATCCTCTCAGGACCAAGGTCCAAGCCCATCCCACCAGTAGGTGTGCCAGAGGCTACAGTGGCTTGGCCAGTCTTGGCATTCTCATCAAACTTCTCAGCAGTGACAAAGTCAACAGGCAAGGTGATTTTCACACTGTTCTTCTCAGCTTTAGAGATGAGGACTTTGCTGATCTTGCCTCCCTCTTCATCAACAGAGAAGTGCCAATCTCCATGTTGTTGAGCACCTTAAGGAAAGTAAAAGCCATTCCACCACCAATAATCATCTCATTGACTTTGTCCAGTATATTGCTGATCATGTGGATATTGTCTGCGACTTTAGCTCTTCCCAGGAGGACCAGGAAGGATCAGTCTGTGCTCTCCAAGGCCTTGCAAAATGGCTCGGCTCCTTCTTCCTCAAGAAATGTCTGGCCTTCTGTGGCATACTGACTCCCACCACGTTGCTGTGGGCTCAGCGAGTCGTGCCAAAGCATCGTTGACATAGACGCCCTAGCTTGGAAAGTGAAGCTTTGAAGGCTTCTATTTTGGCTGGCTCAGCTTTAACCTTATTCCCAGAAGCATCTTTTCCCTTCCCTTCTTTCTCCACATGGAGGTGGAGGTTCTCCAGCAGGATGACAGACCCAGCAGCTGGGTCAGCCCAAGCTTCCTCCACTTCTGGGCCTGCATAGTCCCTCAAGAACAAAACATCTCTGCCCAGCAGAGATCTGAGTCCTGTAACGTCTGGCTCCAAAGAGTACTTGTCAGGCAGGGGGACACCTTCATGCCAGCCCAGATGGCTCATAAGAACAACTGACTTAGCTCCATTGTCCAAGCAGAATTGGATGCTTGGGATGGCAGCCTTGATTCGCTGGTTAGTTCTTATCTGGTTCCTCATTGGGACGTTAAAGTCCACCCTCATGACTATCTACTTCCCCTTCACATCCAGCTCGTCCAGAGTCAGCCTGTTAGAAAGCAACATCTTGGCAATACAGTGGCAATGACGCTGACAGAGCTTAAGGGGTGGAGAAGAAGGTGTCTGACGTGCTCTCGAGATACATGTGGAATGCAGTGTCCTGGGCCACTAGTATGGACATTTAAAAAACATGAAGTCTTCCGATCCATGAACACATGGCGTCTTTCCATTTATTTGTATCTTCTTCAGTTTCTCTCACCAGTGTTTTATAGATTTTAGTATACAAGTCTTTCACCTCTTTGGGTAAATTTATTGCTAAACTTATTTTTTTCTTTCCAGTGCTATTATACGTAGATAAATAAATATGGATATATATGTAAATAATAATAATAACAATATATAAATATAAATAGCAGAGGTTTTCCTCCCTCTGGTTATCTTTTCAGATAATTTGGTATTAGTGTCTAGAAACTTTACTTATATTTGTATGTCAACTTTATATTCTGCAACTTTACTCAATTCATTTATTCTAACACTTTTGTGTGTGTGTGTGTGTGTGTGTGTGCTTGTGATCCTTAAGGTTTTCAACATATAAAATTATGTCATCTGCAAACAGAGATAATTTTATTTCTGTCTTTCCCATTTGGATGCTTTTTATTACTTTTTCTTGCCAAACAGCCCTGGATAGGAAATGTGGTGAATCACATTAACTGATTTTCATATACTGAAGCATCCTTCCATCTGAGGGATAAATTCCATTTGGCAATGGTTTGTGCTTCTTTTCATGTGTTTGTTTGCTAGTATCGTGTTAATCAGGAATAGTTTTCTGTATTTTTCTTTTCTAGTAATGTCTTTGTTTTGGCTCTGATATCATGGTAATGCTGGACTTACAGAATAAGTTTGGAAGTATTCCCTCCTTTTTCCATATTTTGGAAGAGATTGAGAAGGATTAGTGTTAATTCTAAAATCTTTAGTAGCGTTCACCCATGAAGATATACAATCTTTTTCTATGCTGTGAGTTTTTTTTTTTTTTTTGATTACTGAATCAATTTTCTTTTTTTGTGGTTGTTAATTGTTTTAAACATTTATTCATTTTTTGAGAGACAGAGAGAGGCAGTGTGAGTGGGGGAAGGACAGAGAGAGAGGGAGACACAGAACCCAAAGCAGGCTCCAGGCTCTGAGCTGTCAGCACAGAGCCCAACACGGGACTCAAACTCATGAACCGTGAGATCATGACCTGAGCCGAAGTTGGACACTTAACCAACTGAGCCACCCAGGCACCCCAGGGATTCAATTTTCTTACTAATTATAGATATGTTCAGATTTTCTATTCCTTCATGATTTAGCCTTGGTAGGGTTCATGTTTCTACGAATTTATCCATTTCTTCTATGTTATCCAATTTCTTGGCATATAATTGTTCACAGTAATTTCTTATGATCCTGTTTATTTCTGTGACATCAATTTTAATATTCCCTTCATTTCTGATTTTATTTATTTGAATCATTTCTCTATTTTTTCTAGTTAGTCTAAAGTTTGTCATTTTTTCTACTCTTTCAAAAATCACTTCTTAGCTATGTTGATATCTCTATTGTTTCTCTGGTCTCAATTTTATTTCTGCTCTAATCTTTATTATACCCTTCCTTCTGATAACTTTGAGTTTAGCTTGTGATTTTCCTAGTCCCTTGAGATGTAAAGTTAGTTTATTTGAGATCTTCTTTTTTAATGTAGGTGCTTAGAATTATAAACTTCCCTCTTACTATTGCTTTTGCTACATCCAATAGTTTTGGTATGTTGTGTCTTTGTTTTCATTTGCCTCAAGATATTGTGCAATTTCCCTTGGATCTTTTTGTTTGGCCCATTAGTTGTCTGAGAGTGTGTTTTTTAAAGTCCACATATCGGTGAATTTTCCAGTTTTCCTTCTTACTATTAATTTCTAGTTTCATCCTACAGTGGTTGGAAAATATGTTCAATATGATTTCAGTCTTTTAAAATACATTAAGACTTCTTTTGTGGCCCAATATACGATCTATCCTGGAGAATGTTCCATGTGCAATTTTCTTAAGAAGACTGTGTGTTCTGCTGCTGTTGGGTAGGGTATTCTGTATATGTCTGTTAGGTTCATTTGGTGTACAGTGTTATTTAAGTATACTATTTCTTTATTGATTTTCTGTCTGGATGCTACTTCCATTATTGAATGTGGAGTATTAAAGTCTCTACTATTATTGAACTGCTGTCTATTTCTCCTTAAATTTGTCAATGTTTGTTTTACATATTTAGGAGCTCTGATGTTGGGTGCAGATTTTTTTTTTAATACTGGTTATATCTTCCTACTGTGTTGACTCTTTTATCATGATATAATGTCCTTTGTGTCTTGTGACAGTTTTGACTTATGGTGTAGTTTGTCTGATATAAATATAGCTGTCCCTGTTCTCTTTTGGTTACCAATTATATGGAGTATATTTTTCCATCCCTTTACGTGTATCCTTAAATCTAAAATGAGTTTCTTGTAGATAGCAGGTAGCTGGATTTTTTAAATCCATTCAGTCACTCTAAGCGTTCTGATTGGGGAGTTTAATCCATTTACATTTATAGTAATTATTGACAGAGAAGGACTTACTATTTCTATTTTGTTAATTATTTTCAGTCTATCCTGTAGCTCTTTTGTCCATCTTTTCTTGTCTTGCTATCCGCTTTGTATTTCATTGATTTTGTAATGGTATATTTTGTTTCCTTTCTCTTTTTCTGTTGTGTATTTTCTATGTGTTTTATTTTTGTGCTTACCATGGGGCTATCATAAAACGTCTGAGAGTTTTAATAGTCTATTTTAAGCTAATAACACTAATGTTTAAATCATTCTTAACCAATTTTAAAAATGAAGTAAATTTGTCCTTCTTACAATGACTACAGTCTGATTCTTTACAACATTTATTGACAAAACAAACATCTCACTTTGACATTTTTGGTTTAGCTTTTAAAATAAACTAAACTAGATGTTAGTTTATAAGTGTGTATAGTTTATTTGGAGAATATCTACAGTCCAAGTGAAATATATTTTTTTTTCTGAATCACAAGGCAATTGTTTTAAAAAATTTAACACTGAATAAAGAAATTTATCTTTCAAATTACAAAACAACATAATATCAATTGCTGGTTTAAGTAAAAGAATTAATTCCATTTTTTAAAGCAATCTGATAATAAATTTCTTTTTAAAATGTCATGAAGAATTTACTATCAAGGCTAAAATGAATAAACTTATGTGAGGGTAACAGAAAATGACAGAAAGAATTTTAAGGCATTTTATTACTTGTTCCATTGTGAGTAACTTAGGTTTATGTCTATCACCCACACTAAACTGAATGTTCCCCTGCGGCAGGGAATGCATTGATCATTGTTTCCTCTGCCTACTGCTCTGTGTGGCACATAACTGGCTCTCTGCAAATTTTCACTGATTTCTATTGTGTAACTAAGAGGAGGGATGTAGGAGTGCGAACAACGTTGACTCCATCTTTGGTCCTCCGCCCCGTTCGTGCCCACACAGTGACTTCCCCCTTGGGGCTACGTGTTCCAGGCCCTGTGGAGGTTAATGTACGTCCTGACCAGAATGCAGGAAGGCTCGTTCTGATCTTCCCTAAAGTGGTGCACAAAAGACTCCACTTTAGATAACTAGTAGAGACCCTCTGGTGTGCAGATGGTGACCACACCACCATGCCCCTGGCTTTACAAAAGCCGGGGACTGGAATCCAGATGAAGTGGAGAATAGCTTTGGAGAATAACCACATACTGCCTGGATCATCTGCCTGCCTGATTCCCCTTATGCCCCTATCAGCAGGTTACCCTGAATAAAACTCTGTGAAAATGAAATGGAATGGCTTGCTCTGTTCTCAGTCTTAAAGTGCCTTCTCAGTCTGGAGGATGCATTACGGACCCTCCACCTTCTAACAAGGGAGAGGAATAAAAATACATTTTACTTTAGTTCTGGTAGAATCAGACTCCCTGGTGAGGGAATGACAGCATACAAGGAGCCCAGTGAGGAGCCAGAGGTGACAGGAACAACCAGGTGTGAGGCGATATGGAACCTGACTGTTGGCAGTGAGAATGCAAAGAAACAGGGTCTGTGGGGGGAAAGATGAACAGAGCTGATAGAACAGGAAAAACAAAACAAAACAAAGGTACCTAAAAAAAAACGTAGATTCTGCAAAACTGGAAGAAACATGTACAGATTGATGAACATGGGAGGAAGATTTAGGAGGAAAGACAATGAGGACTCAATATGGAAATTCCAGCAGCCAGCGGTGTGGAAGCAGGATGACAGGCTGGGTGTTCCAGTGGGCGGTGTGCAGAGGAAGGCCAGGGACAGGCATGCTGGAGCCAGCCTTCAGGGTGGAGGAGCCTGAGCATGGGAAGGTGCACAGGAGGCCAGAGAAGGAAATACACCAGGTGAGATGTTGTTGCAGAAATCCACAGGGGTGATGATCTCAAAAGAGGAAGAGTTTATGGTATGAATGCCACCACTGAGGTGAAGGAATAGAACGGATATTTCTGATCAGGCCATTCTCTCTTAATTGCTTATGATAAAGATCACAGGAGAGAGAACGGATTTACGCTGCAAGGTGATAGTAAAACACTTCTAAGTGGCATGGTCTGTCATTCCTACTGCCCTCCTTGACCCAGCGCTAATTTATCCGTCCAGTTTTCACTCCAGGGTAGGCAAGGTCAGGTCTCCCTGCATCGTTTTTCAGTTTCTTTCATCTTTGTACCCCCTCCTGGAGAGCCCTTCTTCTGCATAAACTACACCTGTCAGAGCTGCACGTTCTCCAGCTTTATGGTAAACACTTCTTCCTCAACGATCTCCATCCCTGCTAGGCAGATGTCTCGTATTCCTTTGAACTTTCATGTAAGTTTTCAATTTTCCCACAGACTGAGGATATTTTTGGTATATATTTACATATATATTGGTATATATTTGGTATAAATATATCAAACATAGTACCAAAAATATATACCAAGTATATATACCATATATATATTTGTTTCCTTTCCTAGACATACGAATTTCCCTTTGAGGAGAGAAAGGTTCAGACTCAGCATTTGCTACACTTCTATGACTGCTTGGAAAAGAAAACTGTGCTTTGCATAGTTCGTTCATCCCCCACCCCGCCCCTCGTGGCAATCTGAGGGTTGACTCAGGTCAGATGCTGTTTTGGGGGACCAGATACAGCAATGAAAAGATGGAGAGGCTCCTGCCCTCTGGGAGCTTACTTTCCATGCATTGGCATTACATTGACTAGTTAAGGATCTTCCGAGTTCTAAAGATTTATTACTCTAGGATCATTTCCTAATTAGAGTAGTATTTTAAAAATATATTTAAATATTCTCCATTGAGGGGTGCCTGGGTGGCTCAGTTGGTTAAGCATCCAGCTCTTTTTTTTTAATGTTTATTTATTTTGAGAGACTGATTTAGAGCATGAGGGAGATAGAGAAATCCCAAGCAGGGTCCACACTGTCGGTACTGAGCCTGATGTGGGGCTCGACCTCATTAACTGCGAAATCATGACCTGTGCCGAAATCAAGAGTTGAACGCTTAACTGACAGAACCATCCAGGCTCCCCAAGAAGC
Source organism: Panthera leo (assembly GCF_018350215.1). Lineage (NCBI taxonomy): Eukaryota > Metazoa > Chordata > Mammalia > Carnivora > Felidae > Panthera > Panthera leo. Next base: position 18,532,138 of record NC_056685.1, on the reverse strand, counting down.
TGCTTCTTCACTCAAGGAATAACAATAGCCAATATGCTCAAGTTGTCAATTTGTATGGAACATTTAAAACCACTACATGGCAGTGACTCACACTGAAGGCAGCAACATTGTACTTTATAAAAATAATGCATTATAAAAAATGATGACACATTGTCATTGACACAATGCCCAAAACTCAATAGCTATTGCTAAGTACATCCTGGAAACAGAAGACTGAAACATATTATAATAGTAAGATTATCTAGTGTAAGCAGAAATTTGGGAGAATATGATATTCTATTTCATAAAGACAAACAAATGTAAATATTGTAACATCCCTGAGGGTAGGGGTTAGTCATCATAGATGGGAATTCCTCTTTTTTTTTTTTTTTTAAACTAGGTAATTTATTGTTCCAGGGTTAGGAAAGGTTCAAATTTTTCTTTTTGTCCACCAGAAAACGATCAAGATGATTTCTGATTTCAGTTCTGATCAAGCTTTTCCTCCTTTGTATATACATAAACAAACACAAGAAATCCTCAATACATAGAACTTCCTCATGATTGCATTACAAAAATCTTAAAAACCCCTCAGCCTTTTTTTTTTTTTACCCCTCAGCATTTTTTTTTTATCCACCTGTGATCTGAACTTTGCATCTATCACAAACTTGATAACCAGTGAATCTTTCTAAAAACAAAACAAAACAATAAAACAAAACAGGTTCTGGAGATCTACTGTATTTTAACACAGGGCCTATTTTAACATAGGGCTTATGGTTAAAAATACTATATTGTCTACAGAGAAAAAACTGGGGTTGCCAGAGGGGAGGGGGGTGTGGGGAATGGGAGAAATAGGTGAAGGGGATTAAAAGGTACAAACTTTCAGTTAGAAAATAAATCACAGAGATGAAAAGCGTGGTCCAGGGAATATAATTAATATTGTAATAACGTTGTATGGTGACAGATGGTGACTAGATTTGTCATGGTGAGCACCGAACAATGTAGAGAATTGTTGAATCACTGTGTTGTGCACCTGAAATAAATGGGATACCGTATGCCAACCATACTTCAATAACACATATTTTTAAAAAGATAAATAAGTACTAGGGATGTAATATAAAATATGACTGTAGTTATATGCTTGTCTATTGTCTATTTGAAAGGTGTTTAGAGAGTAAATCCTAAGACTTCTCATCACAAGGAAAACCTTTTGTTTTTCTTTTCATCTTTTGTTTTGTTTTGTTTTGATCTCTGAACTTATTGCGGTGATCATTTTACAATATATGTAAGGTAAAATCTTAAACATACACGATGCCATATGCCAATAATTGCCTTATGCCAATTATGTGTCAACAAAACCAGGGTAGGGGCGCCTGAGTGGCTCAGTCGGTTAAGTGTCCGACTTTGGCTCAGGTCAGGAGCTCATGGTTCATGAGTTCGAGCCCTGCATTGGGCTCTCTGCTGTCAGCATAAAACCCGCTTCAGATCCTCTGTCCTCCTCTGTCTCTACCCCTCTCCTGCTTGTGCGCTTGCTCTCTCTCACTCTCTCTCTTTCTCTCAAAAATAAACATTAAAAAAAACTGGGGTAAAAAATACCATATTGTATACTTGAAATTTTGCCAATAGGGTAGATCTTCCATTCAGTCTTCTTGCCATTAAAGAAAAAAAGAAAAAAAACAAAGAATGAAAAAACGAATGAATGAGTGAGAGGAAACTTTAGGTGATGGATATGTTTATGGCTTTGATTGCATTGACAGTTTCATGGGTGACTATCTCCCAACTCCTCATGTTGTATTCATTAAATATCTGTAGCTTGCTTTAGGATGAGTCATATACTTGGGAAGCTCTAAAGGAAATAAGATTAGAAGACTGAGGATGAATGATAATTCGGGAAACTATCAAATGATATAACTTGTAGTAAAAAAAAAAAAAAAAGGTGATAATGAGGTTTCCTCCAATTTTAATAGTGATACTAGCCTAAACTCAAACTTCTCAAACACTGATGAACTGGTATGAATACTTTCTTACCATTATATGATTTTGTTTGATCTATCACACAGAGATTTTCTTAATTGCCACTAACATCTTCCTTCTTTCCCTCACATATTATGTATGAACTGTGTCCAGTGCACGGGACACTGAAGAGAGAATGAGAGAAACATAGGACTATTATACCTGTCCTCATTGCTTTGATTCCCCGCCCCCCCCCCCCCAATGCTCTATATTAATTCATTCTACAACAACTTTTCCTAAAAACCGCAGGGTGCCTTAGAGTTTTTAATCTGATGTAAATTCCCAAGAGGAAAATTTGGTAAATGGTAATGCCTAAATTTATTTGAGCAGGGATCCAATTTTTTAAAATTGCTGAGTGTCAGGGTACCTGAATCGCCCAGTCATTTATGCATCCAACTCTTGGTTTCGGTTCAGGTCATGATCTAGCGGTATGTGACATTGAGCCCCGCATCAGACTCTGTGCTGGCAGCGCAGAGCCTGCTTGGGATCCTCTCTCTCTCTCTCTCTCTCCCTCTGTCTGCCTCTCCCCCACGCTCTCTCTCAAAATAAAATAAATAAACTTAAAAAAAATTGCTGACTGTCTCTGAGCCCTACAGAATACACTGTGGGAAACATCACATTCCAGGGGAAGGGGCAGGGCCAAAGGATCGAGGAATACTCACGGCTGATGTTAACCTGCTATACTCACCAATTTTTCATTCAATGGTTATTGGTAATAAGAAGTAATCTGTCCATTTTGAGAAAGATCAATCAGAGAAACTTGTGTAACAATCAGCTTTTGTCCTAAAGAGATTTTTCTAGACCCTGAATTATGCCCTCCTCTTGATTATGAAATAAGACCCCAAATTAAATTCTTTAAGCAAACAGATGAAACACAGATAAGATAAAGGTTTACTTCAGTGAATTTCTAGGATAATATCAAAAATTTATTTCCTACATTTCAAAGTCTGAGGAAGATATATAAGTATAGAGAATAGGGATCTAAGAAGTCTGATAAGGAGAATTGCAAAGTATTAACTTGTACCTAAAACCATTTATGAAATCTAGTAAAAAGATTAATCTAAAAGAATTACTAAAGATAATTTCTTTAGGAATAATCTCCTAGATTAATTTGTTGAATTTTCCTCCTTTTGTTCATATTCCCTGGTGAAATTATTTTCTTTCTGAGAAATATACATTCTTACTCCTAAGAGGTAAATATCTTGAAATAATTTCTATTCTGAGGATAGGAATCCAAACAACAACAGCCAAAACACTCTAAACAGAACAAACTCTAACACTCAAAATACCCTACACAGAATGACCTCTTTCCCAAAGTGGCTTCTGTCCATCAGAAAGACTTTTGAAAGTCACCTTTACACAGTAACTCTTCCAAGAGCAGTTTTAGGACCTTAACTATGACAGTGAAGGAAGACCATGGCACATGGCTATTCTTAGGTCAGTGTTTCACAAAGGTAGATTTAATCTTATCCTGATTAAAATGAAAAACAAAACAGAAGGTTTTTTTTTTTTTTAATGTTTATTTATTTTTGAGACAGGGAGAGACAGCATGAATGGGGGAGGGTCAGAGAGAGAGGGAGACACAGAATCTAAAACAGGCTCCAGGCTCTGAGCTGTCAGCACAGAGCCCGACGCGGGGCTCGAACTCACGGACCGCGAGATCGTGACCTGAGCCGAAGTCAGATGCTTAACCGACTGAGCCACCCAGGCGCCCCAAAACAGAAGTTTAGATGTCACCTCTCAGGTACTTATTTCTGCTTCTATCTTTCTTCTCAAACTATTACAAACTCTGTGGTTTGGCTCGTGACTCAGTTTGTTCACATTATCATTTAATAAGGTCTCACTCTGACTTTTGCCTCTACATTGGAAGAAAATTACCAGGCTTCATGGCAGCAATTACCCTGTACGCTCAGACATTCTATTTTCTTCTAATTCAACCTACTAGTCATATGATCAACATGGTCACATGTTAAACTTGTGTGAGGTCATCAACTGACAAATTAATTTTGCAAAAAATAAGACTGAAGGAAATTCTTGGTGCCATAGAAGTAAACTGAGTCAACAAAGCCATTGGCCATCCAGTTTCTGAATATAACATTATGATTCCTTAAAGGCAGGAACTGTGCTTTATTTATCTGTGTCTGATGTTTAGTTTAGTGTCTGATATAAAATAGCCCTCAAGAAATGTTTGTGGAATTAATGAATATTTTAAACTATTCAAGGCCAACAATGCATTTTAAATAACCATACTTTTCATGGGTTTAACTCATCAATTATTGTATAATTTAACATCCTAAAATTGAAATGAGCAAATCAATTTGTGGAGATGAAGTAAATGATGTCCCAGGTCACATCACTCAAGAGCAGGTCAGGGATCTGAACTGAATCTGCCTCCGAATGCCATGATTTCACAGAGCACCAGGCTCTTTCTCAGAAGGTTCTTAATGATGATTAATGCGATGCCCAACTATGGTGATAGCAAAGCTAACTAGACAGATAAAGAATGGGGCATTGGGAGATCTGGTTGTTTGACTTTACCAGCGCCTACACAGTTATATTCCCTATTTCCCTGACTTGCTCAGGAATGCCAGAAAGAGACGGGTTTTTGTGTGTAGGGGGTCGAAGGGGGGATGTGGAAGACACTGCAGTCATGTCTTTTGCTCATGGTGATCTACCTTGTGAATTCTCACAGCCCTGGATTTCCCTGCCACTCAGCATCCCTCAGGCATCCCTGCCAATTGCTTGGAGAAAATTGAACTGAACTGCACAATGCATCTGGAAACTAAATAATGACCACAAATATTTGCTTCTTTAATACACATTTCATTGATTCCTGTCATCAATGTGGATAATCATGCTTATCATAATATTCATTTGAAGTCAACAATGTTAAGATTAATTGTGAATCATTCCAGCTGAGGCTGAGGACATGTTTTCCTCTGGAAATGACATTAAACATTGTAGTTCATGTGTGCAGGCCAACCTAAAAATAGGATATCGATTTATGTGGCACAAATATTTGTTGCGTGTGCAACATTTCTAGAACAGAATGAAGTAGGACTAGTACAGAAAGAATGCTCGTTTCTCCATATACCAATAAAAGGTTGGTGGAGGCTGAAGTGGAACATAAGGATCATCTTATTCCCAAGGTCAGGTAGTGGGAGTGCTGTTGGTACCACCCACAGCCCAGAATCAATAGGACCTGGAAGCTCTTAGGACAGTGAGAAGGCAGGAGGACTGCACAAAGAGAAGTGATTGCTGCAGATGCACACTGTTCTCCTCCCGATTAATTATGTTTCTTTAACTTCATGTTTTTATTGCTGCCTGTGTGACCCCGACTTATTCACTCCATGAGGGTCAGTTTCCTCCTATGCTTGTTGGCAGCAGAACAGCCACACTGCTAGTTTGTAGTAAAGATTAGAGATAATACACCTAAAGCCCCTAACATAAAGACTGGTGCCTAGCAGGCATTCTGGGAACAGTCTATCACCACTGTTACTCCTGCAATAACTACCATGATGACCACTGTTTCTCTCACCACCACGATTACTTGCTACTTGCTGGTCAACTAAAGGGGCTGACCCTAGAGGATACAGCTTGATTTGTTTCCCACCGCAGCCAGCCTTCAAACTCACCCTACTGAATCTCTTCTCTTTTTCCTTGACATCTTGGGAACATGCTGTATCATTGCAGGTATTAATGAGTAGCACCATTTTTTAGGTATTAGGGTGCAGACTTAAGAACCGAAGGTCTCTACCTCATCTGGTTTAAAGCCAGTTTAAAGGTAATCCCTCCCCATCCAAGCTTAGATTGGACCTGAGGCTCATGGACCCAGAGTGCAGGTGGTCTGCCCTTTTACCCCCACCCCTCTGGCTGCTTGGCTCCTGTGGTCAACAGAAGCAAGACACGGAAGAACAAGGAACTGAGGCTTCTTTACAATTAGCTAGTTTTCCTTGGATCTCTCTCTTGGGTATTAGGCAGGCATGATGTCATGGCAGGTATCAAAATCCATGAGGTGAATTTACAGATTTTTCAGAAAGTTCCACCCCCTCCTCCTGGGCTCTCTCCCACTGCCATTCTGACTTGAGGGAAGCACTCTTGGGTCGACACTCCCCTGCCACTTCCCCACTTCCCCACGTCTGGTTCTCAGTGGTAAGCCCACAGACTTTTTGTGCTGCACACACCTTGTTCCAGGAGGGAGGGTGTTGATAAGTAACTCGAGCTGGGCTAGCCTTCTTGGCATCTACTGAACAATGGGAACAATGTGACTGTTGCCATATATCACATTTGCCCTTTGTCCTCACTCCCCCTGCAAGCTACTTTACAGCCTCCCCCTTAGACTTCTTCAGTTCGAGTCCATGGTGAAGGAGGAACATTACATGGTTTATACTCTCCTCAGTTTTCTGAAGACCCTTCTCTCTAATGAATCAGAATCTTCCTTATACAAGCTCTTTCATACTTTGGTCTCTCTTTAGACTGTAGAACAACTTATTACCCACTGTCTTCAACACTGAGAGTTGACTTTGACCCGGAAGAATATGGTGCTTGTCTTTGCTCTTATCTACGTACACTGAAACACATGAAGGAGTGCCACGGGGTGGAGGTGAGGAAGGAGAGTGAGCATATGAACTGGCAAAGTGTTCTCTCTCACCTGCTCCTCATTTACTCTCCAAGTATGGAGCTCATGCCCTCAACAAAAGCTGCAGTGCATTTGGAAGAAGGGGAATGAAAAATTCATCTGACTCAGGACAGGTTGGAGATCATGTGGCCTACAAGAAGAAAGCAGGCTTTGCCATAGTACAAGAGAAGGAGAGTCTACCCAGAGATTCATATGTAAGGCATTTGTGTAAACTGATTCATTAAAACTAAGAAATACTCATATGGGACCTAGTTGTTGGCAGTAAGAAGTTGATAATTTCATTAGGAAAATTAAATGTTCATACAGAAAGCAGATAAAATGACATATAACAATATACATGACAGAACAGCATCATACACTGGAGACTAACTCTTTAGGGAATTTTAACAAGGAGCTGGAGTTGGTCCAGGAAAAATTCCTATAGGAAACTGGTCCAAAAAATTCCTACAGCAAATAGGAACTAAAGCAAGATATAAGGGATAGGAAGGCTGTTGAGTATTTTTTATTAGTATTTTAATAGCTGTTTAAAGCAACAAAAGCACTTCAGTGTAAGACTTTGAAAACAAAATTATAAAAAAAGTAAATAAAAATCAAATTTGATTCTACTACCCTGAGATAACTACTGTTGTTAACATTTTCAACTTTGTTCCATTCTTTCTCCCTCCGAAATCCTATTACATTTCCCTAGACAATCCATCGTCTCAACATAAAAGCGACTATTGCATATTTTGTCCTCTTCTCAAATTGCCCTCCCCCTGCTCGGAACTTGTCACTCTCAGCTGGTGACTTTACTTTTTATTTCACTGAAGGAGCAGAAGCCATCAGGATGAACTGGCTTCCGTCTGAGAGGCCAACCATTCCAACTGGGCACTTTCTGCCCTGAAGGACTCTGCTCCTTCCGTTAGACATTCTAAGATATATCTTCCCAGTTTTCATGCACACACATGCGTGTACACACACACGCATGCAGACACATGCCTCCTCTGACTCCACGACCCACAAAATAAAACACACTCTTCCTTTGGTTCCACATCTCTTCCAGGTGGGATCCTACTTCTCTGCACCCTTGTACAAAATTATTTCAAAGGTTTGTTAAAAATGCCATCTCCCATCTTCACATTCCCCTTCCTCTCCAACTCCAACCACCAATCAGGTGTCTGTTCCCAGGACTCCTTCAAAGCTGTCCTTATCAGTGTAAGCAGTGAGGTCCACACTGCCTGGCTAATGCTTGACCCACGTCAAGAACTTCCAGGGCCCTCTTTTTTCATTAAAGCATTAAAAATTGTTTTATGACTGTGTTGTTACAAAAACCAACGTAACCTAGTCCAGGTCCAGTATTACATATTCATTGTTACTATATTCATATTTTTTTTCTTCTAATTGAAAAAAAAATGAAATTCAAACATTCCATGTGCCCTACGATATCATGGGACCTAGGTACTGTGCCTCCTGTCCCCAGTGGGTAAGATGGCCCTGAGGCTAACTTGTTAGTCCTCATCTTGCTCAAACTCTGGAAAACACTCCACGCAGTTGATAATCTTCTTGTTGGTTTTGTTCCCACCTCACTGGTTGTTGTTCCTCAGCCTCTTCTGAGGCATGCTCCTCCTTCCTGCCTTGCCAATATTGACATAGTCCACACCTGAGTGTGGGACCCCTTCTCTGTCTATGAGAACAATCCTAGGGCCTCTCAACCTGTCCCGTGGCTGTAGAAGGTGATCCCTCCTAAACTTCTATCTCCAACCCCCATTTTCCCTCTGAAATTTGGACTCTGAAATCTTAACTCCTTATATTACATCTCCAGTTGAATGTTACATAGGGATCTCCAACATACTTTGACTAAAATAGAATCCCCTTAATCTTGTTCTTCCCTAGTGTTCTACCGTGCAATAAATAACACTACTATGCACTCAATTGCTCAAGCCCAAATACTTTAAAATCACCTTTGACGTTTCTCTTTTCCTCATATCCTTTACCCAATTCATCAGGAAATGTTATCCTGAATGTTATCAGCAGTACCTTCAAAACATATCCAGAAACCTTCCATTATGGCAACAGAGTAAGACAGATGGATAACTCATTTAATAAATAGAAGAGTGATTAGATTTATGAGCTTGAAGGACAGTATAAATAAATAATAATTGTAGCTTAAGGTAAGGGCTGTGCAACAGAGAAAGAGGAAAGCTGGGGAAGAGTATTCAATCACTCCCAGAGAGGTGGTGATCATTACCCAAACCAAATGTACAGCATTTTAGGGAACACTGAGTTATCCATATAAAAATAAAATATAGATATAGGATGAGGTTTAGGTTTGATGTTTAGTAACGATATGGAACACAGAATGCAGATCTGGATACCGACGGAGAATTTGTGAAATCTAAAAAATGAGCAGTTCGGACTCACATGGTGGGGCATGCTCATGTACACAGAATGGCAGAAGAAATGGTGACCAAAGTGCATCAGATAAGGATCTCTTAAAAGACTGGTAACAAATCAAGATATTGTTATTTACTAGAATACAAGGGAAGAAAATGTTTCATGAGGAGGAGATGATCAGTAGAGCCCTATGCCACAAAAAGGTCCAGGAGAATTAAGGTCAGTTAATAATTATGTAAGCTGTTGGCAACTACTTGAACACTTCCATTTTGGTAATGATAAGCCTAGAAAGCAGAGTAAGAACATTAAGGGCTTTTCAATAAGGCATCAATCAAAAACATTTTTAGGAGAAGAAAAAAGGAAATAGCATAGTGACTAAGGCAGGAAACTGAGTGAAACCAACATTTTCACAATTTGTGAGGTATGAAGTAGGTAACGGTGGTTGAGAAGAAAGTGGGAGGGGTGTCTGGGTGGCTCAGGAGGTTAAGCATCTGACTCTTGGTTTTGGCTCAGGTCATAATCTCACGGTTTGTGAGTTTGAGCCCTGCACGGGATCTGTGCTGACAGTGTGCAGCCTGGCTGGGATTATCTCTTCCCCTCTCTCTCTCTGCTCCTCCTCTGCACTCTCTTTCTCTCAAAATAAGTAAACTTAAAAAAAATTATATATATATATATACATATATATATAATTCTTTATATATATTCTTTGTATATAATTCTTTATAATTCTATGTATATCTAATTCTATATATATATAAGTGGGAAACTTCAGGAGGTTAGGCAAGAAAGGACTGATTCTGAGTGTAGGTTCCTCGGGAGTCTAAATCTAAAAAATAACATGACTGATTGATGGTTGGCAGGAGTTTGTTTTTAGGCTGGTAATTCAATCTTTCCTCTGTTGACTTAGAAGTAACACAAAACTTGTGACACAGCCTTCACTGAACCAAAATGCGAGCCACGCATTTTCACTTTGCCTTAGAAGAGTGTGTATGGGTAGATCAGTGTTACCCCATCTTTTAGGGGTTCTCAGACCCAGTTCCAATGTGGGGGGATCCTCCCCCACACTACACCAAGCAATTCTTAGACACCAACAGAATGTCCAAGATGCAACTCAATTCTGACACTATCTACCCAGAAATAACATCAGATTCCACAGGTTATAAGAGTTCAGTCCCACAAGGCTGACCCTCCCCACCCCCTAGATCAATTGCAATCCCCAGGCTGCTACCTTCGCTCTGACCCACGGGCTACAGTTTTGAGGCTCCAACAACCTCCTCCTTAGGTTTAATCAATTTGCTAGAGTTGCTTACAGATTTAGGGAAAAGTGACTTACATTTACCAGTTTGTTAAAGGATATGATAAAGGGTATGAATCAACACTTAGATCAAGAGATGCGTAAAGCAAGGAATGAGGAAGGGGCGTGGAGCTTCTATGTCCTCTCCGGGTGCACCACTCTCCCTGCTTCTCTACCTGGTCACTAACCCAGAAGCTCTCTGAATCCAGTCCTTTTGGGTTTTTTTAAAAGGCTTCATTACACGGTCATGATTGACTAAGTCGGTGGCCATTGTCTGATTCAATCTCCAGCCCCTCTCCCTTCCCCGGAGGTCTGGGGCTGGGACTGAAAGTGCCAACCCTCTCATAACTTGGTCTGTCCTCCTTCCTGGCAACCAACTGCCATTCTTACCTAAAGGCTTTGGAAACTTGCCTCATTAACACAACAAAAGCTTTCTTTATCTCCCTTATGGCAGGAAATTCCAAGGGTTTTAGGAGCTATGCGCCAGAAATCATGGATGAAGACCAAAAATACATACGAGAAATATATATTTGGTCATTTCTTGTAAGTCACAATATTGCTCCCCGTCCTCTCAGACGGTTGAACATATTATATTATCCCCATATGCCATTTTTAGAAATCACTAGATGCCATTAATACTTGATATCGCCATTTTTCCTGTGACTTATTTCCATCACTGCAGAAAAAAAAGTTAAAGTAGATGGATTGCAGCTGCTGGCCAATGCCTTGAGACCTTAATGATAACAAGTTCAAATTGAATTTACTAAACTAGCAAGTGAGGGCAACATGCAAGATGATATAGTGATTGCCGTGTAATTGCCAATACAATTCATATCTTGTTTAGGTCCTTTTTCCTTCCAGCCCATGGGGATATCATTTGGGCTCCAATACATAGCAGGCAACCCTTATCTCAATACAGATGAGTGCCCTGCAAAAACTGGGTTCTCGTGATGAACAGTTTTGAGACCAACAGATCGAATCAAAAATCAAAATTTAAAGTGCAACAAATTATTGGCAGAATTATTTCACCAGTCAAAAGACCCCACTCCCTCCTCTCTGTCACCTGTGTTTGCTAGCAGTTATCAACTGTGACACTAGGGAGAGGGAGAGAATAGTAACAGGAATGACATGTCCTGAGCAACTGAGCGGCAGCTCTGAATTAAATTAAGTATCTTCAGAGTCCCACAAAATGTCTGCAGTTGGCTGATAACTACACAGTGTTTACTTCCACCCCTTACTTTGGAGGAAGAAGAGGTTTGTATCCCATCATCTCCATGTTATGGATTGTCTGTTACGTTGCTATGGAAACCTACTATTTCCTTTCGCGATCACACCTCCCCCTCTATACATCTTACAAATGGAAAATACGAGCGGGATTACAAATTTATAAAAACTTCATTAGAAACTCCTACGTGCAGACTAAGGGTTTAGTGAGAAAGAACAGGATTAGATTTTTCCTGTGTGAATCATTGGTTTCACCAGAAATCCTTCAACACTTTCTCCCACCGCTACTTATGGTTCTTCACAAGTGGTGATATTTCCATGGATAGTCAGCCTTTGCTAGAATGAGATTCGCTTGCTTAGCGTGTCCTTACTGTGTACTTCTTCCTAGTGACGAGAAAGAGATAAGCTTTTTGTTTGTCTTCTTGAAGCTACTGGCTCAGATCCCTCTTATAAGTTTTGTGACAGAGAATTAGCGGTTAGATTCGTGTTGTCAATTAATTCATTTTTTGAATAGCTAACGTAAGAAGTGTTTTATTTTTCTTTTGCATCAGTCTTACATACTGGTTTTATATTTCAAGGCTTATAATATCACAGCTATGCTGTGTTACCTTTTCTATAAAAGCTATTTTGGTTAAAAGAAACACTACACTTGAGAATGTATAACTAAAAGAAAATAGTAAAACAAAGGAGAAGATTCCTATCAAACATAATTAAGAGAATGCCCTTAGCAACACAGTCACTCCCTCAGTCAAATCTAACTAGATTTCATCTTTCCAGACCTTTCCCCTCAGATCTCTTCAAGTGGGAGATGAAATACTGTGAAAATGGCAACATTTTCTTCTGGCTCAGACGCCTTCTTCACTCAAACTACTTAGCACTGTTTTTCTTATATTGCTGTCCATGCTCATTTTCTATTTTATTACTAAACAAAGAAACACTAAACAACAACAACAATAATGAAAAACAAACCTTGGAACATTCTTTTGGGGGTCTGTGAGAAATAGACTAGAAATGCAACACTCAGATGTTCCATTTTTAATTTTTAAATACATTTTTGGTGAAGGTTATGTAATTGCGGTTTATCAAAATGATGGGCCACCAGTCTTGTGAGCTAACATTTAGTGCCATGGCAAAGTAGTCGTCACATAATTAGATCACGCAAAGCAATTTCTAAGACAGTACACACTGCCGGATCCCTTTGATATGGCTGGGAGAATATACTACAAAATGTGAACAGTGATGATTTCTGGGCGTGGATATTAACAGTGGCTTTTATTTTTTTTTTCATGCTCCTCATTATTTTCCAAACATTTCAGAACGTAACAGTCAGGGATGCTTTTGGCTGCAATAACTGAAAATCTGACTACTCATGGCTTAAACAAATACTGGTTTATTTATTTATGTATTTATTTCTACATTTTTACCCATCAAGAAGACTGGAATGGGAAGTGGTTGGCATTGTTTCAGCTGCTTAATAATGATCTTTCAAACTTCCCATCTTTAGATTTGCTTTTTTCCCCTCCTTATTGGCTCTCGGCCTCACGATCACAAACTGTTACCTTAGAAAAAAGGAATCATATGGGATTTCAAGTTAGAAAATGGGGCCAGAAATAGTTTAGTCATGTTTCGTCCACTGAGTCTTCACTGAAGCCCCTTTCTGAAAACTGATTGCCAAAGTGATTTTTCCTTCCACCTCATTTGCCAGAACTGGATTCCAGGGCCATCTAGAGCTACACAGCATGTAGAGACAGACCGCCATATCTTGGTTTAGATGCATCATAAATCATCGCCTACATCTTATGGGAACAATGATGTCTTCAACAAAACCACTTAGTGGGGAAGGAAATGGGAATGTGTATTCAGTAGTGCCAGAGGCTGAAAAATGCCCCACCTCCCAAATATAGCCATGTTCTAATCTCCGGAACATTTGAATGTCACCTTATGTGGCACATAGGGGTCTCTGCAGATCCTTAGCTGTTAAGGATCTTGAGGTGGGGAGATTATCCTGCACCGTATGGGTAGGCCCTAAATGCAATCACATGAATCCATAAAACAAGGAAGTGCCAGGAGATTAGGAGATTAGACACATATACATAGGAGAAAATGATACAAGGATAGAGCAGAGAGAGATTAGAATATACTGGCCTTGAAGATTAGGATGCTGTGCTCACTCGCCAAGCAATTCAGACAGGAAGATACAAGGAACATATTCTCCTTTAGAGCCTGCCTAAGGAGCAAGGCCCTGCCAACACTGATTTTGGGCTTAGTGATACTAATTGCCAACTCCTGACTTCCAGAACAGCATCCTGAGAGAACAAATCTCTGTTGTTTTAAGCTACCCTGTTTGTGCTCCGTTAGTTTCCTTAGTCAAAGGAAACTAATACAGATAGGAAAGTGAGGTTTTATGTAGGCCACCTTGACTATACTATGACTATGTGTGTGTATAATATATACTAAGTAATATATTACACTTTTAAAATAATATATTTTAGAATATATTCTTCTTTTAGAACATTCTAGAATATTCTTCTACTTTTAGAAGAACATTATTTAAAAAATAATTTGTGAAACAATGAATGAACTCTTCCCATATTTCCACTTCAAGGAAAGAATGTATTTTCAGCAAGGTGCTACCCCAGATGTGAGCAAATCTTTATAGGATCCATAGACATCTATAACCCAGTGCCCCTGACTTCTGCAGACACTGCCTGGGCATTTTCAAAAGTGGATCTGGCCACACAAGATAAATTACTGATACTCTGCTAGCTCTAGATTCAGCATTTTTTTTCAACTATAACCTTAAGTTTAGAAAAAGAAATTTGTAGGTGAAAACAAATAGATTCATGCTCAACCCAAAAGGCATAACTGGGACAAGTTTTTCAGGAATAAATTAAGGAAATGGAAAAAGAGCAGGGCTCTTAATTTTCCTACAGAAACAAGGTGAAAATAGTAATAGTATCTTTAATCTGCCATGGAAAATAAGTGAGGGATGACAGAATATTGGTATTCACTTCAAAGCCGGTTATTAAATTTTTCCTTTTTTCCCTCCAGAACTCAACATGACACGGGCTATTTTCAGACTATGATCTCTCTTTCATCAAAGTCAGCCCTAGCTGTGAAGACCACCTGGTCCACATAATTACCTTAAGCACAGTCTCTGTGTCTCCTGCTTCAAATGACCTCTTTCTTGGTGAAATAAGACATCTCTTACCTTTGGCTGTGTGAAATATGCTCTCAACTCTAAATTACTTATTCACGGGAGACAAATGCTCCTGGATCAATTCAGAGCACTGATCTCTCTCAGTGGGCCCATGAGAACTCTATTCCCAGGGCACAACAAGAAGGCAATCTGCAGATTACCAGACAGAAATGACTAGGGAGGTCGGAAAAACAGCCAAGTGAAAAACCTGCAGAACTGCGCTTCTCAAAATCTTGCTCAGAGAAATGTAAGAAGGAAGTTAAATGCCTCTTTCTTCACGCATGAAACAAATAGTTAGACCCTACCTTTAGAGAGCGCACACTGCTTGTCCAATGCTTGTAATGATTTTATATTCATCACTTAACACTTTTTTCCTGAGTCCCTTTCCCCAACACATATATCCATAAATTGGCATGAACTTTCAAGTTTTATAATTACAAAAGAAATCTCTGTAATCAAACATACAAAATAATTACTTAGCCTCAGAGACTATCAATGCTTACAGAACGTAAGCTTGGAGTCCTCATGGCATGAAGATTTCTCCTGCCTGATTCTCTACCCCATCTGGCACTGTTGGGCACCACATTTGTCTTAAAACTATCTCCTCCCTTAAAATCTGGGCACTGTGCCTCCTTCTCCTTCCCCTGACTACGGAGTCTGTTTTCTTCATTTGCTCTCTTCTGTCAAAACTGAAATCAAATTCCTTGCTTCTAATCTCTTCTCCTCCCTTCCTATCCCTCTTCTCCATTCCTCACTCCTGCCATCCTGTCCTTCCTTCTTCCCAGCTCTTCCTTCTCCTGGATCTCTTCCCCTCCCCTTCCTTCTCTTCTCCTTTCCTTTCTTTTCCTTTTTTTTTGGGGGGGGGGGGAGGAAGGTTCTTTTTCATCCCAATTTCCCCCTATAATATCATTTCTTTCCATGGTGAGGTTGTTATATGAGGTAATAATTCCACAACTGATTTCTCTAGTCCTGATCAAAAAAGGGGGGTATGCAAAATCATTGAATCAAAACTGAAATGTGCATGGAGGGATTGGTTACCCACAAGTCAGATACTAATTAAGACAAGAAAGTGAGTGGAAAGACTTTTGAAATGTCACACAGTGTTCTCCTTTTATCCCAGCTGAGACTCTACTTAAATCAGCATTTGCCAAATTTTCCAGAGAACATTGGTTGGGCAAGACGGTCCTTGGGGAAAAAAAAAAAAAAAGATTTCAATGGTCAAATTAATTAGGGAAAAACTACATATCTCCATTATGAATTTTATTTTATTTTATTTATTTATTTTTTTTTTAATTTTTTTTTCAACGTTTTTTATTTATTTTGGGGACAGAGAGAGACAGAGCATGAACGGGGGAGGGGCAGAGAGAGAGGGAGACACAGAATCAGAAACAGGCTCCAGGCTCCGAGCCATCAGCCCAGAGCCTGACGCGGGGCTCGAACTCACGGACCGCGAGATCGTGACCTGGCTGAAGTCGGATGCTTAACCGACTGCGCCACCCAGGCGCCCCTCCATTATGAATTTTAATAAACAATATCATAAGGACTGAAAATTCTTAGAGGAAATAAATTTATATGTATTTAATCCAATGTTACACAAACTTATTTGACCACGCAACCTTTTTTATAAGTCAACTGATCTTAATGAACATCTCATAACTCCTAACAATCCAGTGGCACTAGATTGTGTGACAATGTCATAACTCCTTGTTAGAGCGCAGAGGGATTTTTAACAATTCCATCTGAAACCTACTTTCTACACATTCTTTTTTCCACTGCCTTCTCTTCACCTTCCCCTCCCCTGGTGTACCTAATACTCTACTAATCACCAAATAATTTGAAATCTGGAAGATACCTACTCATGCCTGATCTCTCTCCTTTCTATTGCTGGTGTGCTCTCATAGCTCTCATACCTTTTTTTTTTGTTTGTTTGTTTTTGTTTTTTAGATTGCTCCTATCTGCAACTTTAAAAAAAGATTTGCTTGATCACTTTCCTCTTTATCCAAGTGAATCCCTTGTTTCCCACTTTGTGTTCCCATCTCACTTTGTAAATATCCCTAGAAATACACAAATTCTACTGAACCTATTGCATCCAGTAAATTGCAAATCTCTATACCTACACTGTCCAATAAGGTAGGATGAGCCACACAGTGTAACATCTGAGCATATAAAATGTGGCTGGTCTGAATTGAGATACGCTACATGCAAAAAATACACACTGGACTGTGAAGACTGATGGCCAAAAAATGAAACAAATTATTAATAATTGAAATATTGATTGTGTATTGAAATGTTAATATACTGTATATATATGGTGAAATTAATTTTGCCTATTTATTTCACTTTTTATGTAACTACTAGAACATTTTTAATTACATATATGCTCACATTTGTGAGTGCCATTGTTCCATTAGATGGCATTGTTCTACAAGGCTGGCACCCCCTCTTACCACACCTCCTAGCCGTACTTGTAATTGTCACTTAGCAAATGTTTCTTGAATAAATGCAATTCGTTCACAAGGTAAAAATGAAATTAGAGAAGGTCCTGAACTTCTGAAGTTGTGACATTTTCTTACAGATAGTAAATGTGAATATTCCATAAGCATTATACACGTTACGTGCCAAATACAATATGGCTTTGAGCTAAGCAATCATTCCGTACTTAGCTATTTTATAGGAAGCCCTGGAAAATAACTCCCTCACAAAATATATCCTTACCATTAACGTTCACCACATGTCAAAATTAGTTGAAAAAGCGTACCTTTAAGCAATATTAAGAGTATTAGGAGTATGGTATCCCAATTGCACAATTTCTAATATGAAGGGTTTTTTCCTAGAATATTCAATCAAATATCTATCCTTCAGCGATGGTATCCTGAGGTAATAGGTAATAACATTCCTCTTTTAGACAGAAAAGGAATGGAAACAAAAGGAAAAAAAAAGCTCAAGATCTCACTGGCTTTTACAGATAAACCCTCTACCACCCTAAGATAGTATGCACATAAAACCACATCAGAGCCTCGGCAACTTCCTATGGAAACAATGCTACTGCACTTTGATGAGGGCAGAAAAGGAATCCCAGTTGTAAGGCAGCCCAAGTCCTTCATCATTTCCAGTCATAGGATTTCTTGAATCACTTTGAAGGCACAATCCTTGACAGAAATGTAGTAGAAATCCTGGTCTAACACTGGACAGAAAATTAAACCCATGTGAGTTTCAGTCTTAGCTAAATCTCTCTGTGCAGCCTTGGGTAGACTGCTTACTGTCTGTGTCTCGGGATATGTCAGAATTAAAGAAATAATTCATAAAACTTCTGTCTGTAGTAATTCGCACAAACTGATGCTGAGGATGATCTCAATCTTTTAAACCATATCAAAATAGTTTTCATGAGTGCACAGGATACTATGTTCCTTTCCTTCCGTTAAAAATCCAGTGGTTAATTAAGCAACAGATGAAGACTTCCTTTAAAGAAGATTTAATAGATAGATCAATATTCCGTAAATTATTTGCACTGTTTTGAGGTTTTCTCCAAGTATATTCATGTATACACATGTCTTCTCCACGTATAACAGAATATAAATGTCTGTTCATGCCATTTTTGCTGTTTCCAGTTAATGTGGGGGGGGGGGGGAGCAGAATAAGCCAGTATTTACATAATAGCTTCACTTGAATTTAAAAGCAGAGTTTATTGTTTAAGTTATGTTCTCTTATGCATTTCACAGATTTCATTTCATAATTAGGAGATAAATGTGTTTTCCAAAAATAAAACAGGTTAAGGGGCGCCTGGGTGGCTCAGTCGGTTAAGCTTCTGACTTTGGCTCAGGTCATTATCTCATGGTTCACAAGTTTGAGCCCCATGTCGAGCTCTGTGCTGACAGCTCAGAGCCTGGAGCTTTCTTTGGAATCTATCCCCCTCTCTTTCTGCCCCTCCACTGGTCGTTCTCTCACTCTCTCTCTCTCTCTCACTCTCAAAAATAAATAAAACATTTAAAAATACATAAATAAAACATAAATATCATGCCTATGAGCAACAGTGTTGAGGGAACCAAAGCTCATATGACATTTAACAAGGGTGATGAATCCTCTATGAAAATCTAATTTGCCTATAAAAATGTTTTGGAAACAAGACATACACTCAAAGGAACAGATTAGATTCACATTCTATAATCTACCAATATGCTCTTACATTCTCCTTAATTATAGTCTAATGTAAAGAATGAGGGGGGCACCTGGTGGGTTCTGTCGGTTAATCATCCGCCTCTGGATTTCAGCTCAGGTCATGATCTCATGGTTCATGAGATTGAGCCCGTCTGCACTGTTGGTGCAGAGCCTGCTTGGGATTCTCTCTCTTCCTCTCTGTCTCTCTTCCTCTCTCCAAATAAATAAATAAACATTTTTAAAAAAAAGAATGAGGAAGGATGAGGAAACCAGAATAAATATGATTATTTCTTTTTATGCATGAAATTGTTCTATACACGGAAGCTTAACCCAATGAAATATCTATTTTATTCCTAGATTTATTTGTTTCAGTCACATAGCTATAATCTCAAGTTTATACATTATAATAAGGAATGATCACATGGACATTGCATTAATTTCCTAAAGCTGCTGTAACAAACTCAATGGCTTAAAAACAACAGAAATTTGTTCTTACACAGCTCCAGAGGCCCAACTCTTAAATCAATTTTGTTGGGCTGAAATAAAGGTGCCGGCAGGGTTGTGCTCCTTCTGGGGCTCAAGGGGAGAATCTGCTCCTTGCCTCCGCCAGCTCCTGGTGGCTCCAACATTCCTTGACTTGTGGCCACATCACTCTAGCCTCTGCCTCTGTAGTCATATTGTCAGCTTCTTCTGTCTATGAAATCCCCCTCTACCTTCTTCTTATAAGATACTTGTGATTGCATTTAGGGCCCATCCTGATAAATCCAGGATAATTTCCCTATTAAGAACCTTAACTTAATCACAACTGCAAAGACATCTTTTTCCCTTATAAGGTAACATTTGCTGGTTCTAAGTAATTAGAAACTGATATTTGGGTGGTCATACTTCATCCTACCACAGATATTAAATGTTTCTTTAAAAAAACCTGAGACACTCACTTCCCGACCTCCTTGTCAACAATCAACTTCTGTGAGACTGTATACAAAACCGATTTCCAAATCTGAGTACCTCATAAGCATTTTAAACATCTTTCTAAGTTTCTAATACCTTTCTAGTCATTGCCATTCAACCAATATTTATTGAGCACTTACTATACTATGCATCAAGCACTGTTAATACTATAGAATTTTTATAAAAAAATATTTATCTAAGTACATTGGAATCTTTATTTTCAAAGTCAACAGACAAAAATTCAACCATTAACTGAGATGTTACCAATTATGAACAGTTGACTTTTGGATAGAGCTTAAACATGTTTTGATTTCTATCATAAGATCAATTTGAGGCTTAATTTTAAAGCTAAAAGCACTGCTCCTCAATCACATATATTGCATCCATAGTGTATTACAGAACTACAATCTGAACAGACATCTATTCATAGAAAAGCATTCATTAAATTATCCATGTGTTAAATTCCCTAGAATATAATAGATGTTAAGTTTTGCTTGGTCAATATTTATCTAAGATTGCGGTTGGAGCTACAACGTTAGTTCATGCATTTGTTCAGCAAATACTTATTAATGGTCTTTACTATGACAGTTACTGGCCTAGGTGCTGGGCTGACAGCTATACCCTCAGGGGCTTGGAGGGGAGTGGAGGAGAAAGGCAGGCGATTGCAGGACGGAGGAATAAATGCTCCATAGTATGAGGCAAGGAGCAGGTATGGAACCAGTGGAGGAACCAGTGGAGGAACCCTGATCTCAGTCTTGGTGGTCAGCGATGGCTTCTGTGAAGAAGCGCATCAAGCTGAGACCTGAAGGACCAGCAGGGATAAGGCAGGTAAAGGACCTGAGAAGGAGAAGCATTTAATGGTCTGAGATAAGGGGACCAGGTTATTGGCACCCAGAAGTATTTAAGAATGGCTGAAACCTCAGTGTGGGAAGGGAGGGCAGAAGTGAAGACAGAGAATATGTGGAAAAGTTGTTGCACTAGAGAAAGTTTAAAAAGTACAATTGTCCAAGACTTGGTAATTACTAGATGTGACGAGAGTTAGTGAGAAGAGAGAAGTTAAGAAGGACAGCAAGATTTCATATCTGGACAAAGTAGTAGGTGGTGTTCAGTTCCCGGAGGCAGGGAACACAGGGGGAGGGGGGCTCTGGGGTTGAGGACGGGGTGTGGGGTGTTGAATTCAGCACTGCCTTAAGGTTCCTGTGGAGACTCAACACAGAGATGCTCAGAATGCTGATGGATATGTGTGTCCATAGAAGCCCCGGAAGCTTCTGGGTTGGACATATCTGTACACTGATGTTTCAAATCACAGAGGAACTGACAAAGATGAAGTTCACAAGGATACATTCATCCTGACTGCATCCCAGGAAGCAGAATGATTTATTACCTATTGCCTCAGGATACCATGTCTGAAGTTTTATTCATTAGACATTTGATTGAGTATTCTCGGAAAAAATTCTTCTGTATTAGATTTTTTTTTTTTAACGTTTATTTATTTTGGAGAGACAGAGAGAGACAGAGCATGGGCAGGGGAGAAGCAGAGAGAGAGGGGGAGACACAGAATCCGAAGCAGGCTCCAGGATCCGAGCTGTCAGCACAGAGCCCGATGTAGGGCTCGAACCCACCACCCATGAGATCATGACCTGAGCCGAAGTCAAAAGCTTAATCGACTTAAAATTTGGGACACCCAGGTGTCCCAAAATTCCTCATATTAGAAATTGTACGACTGGGGACACCTGGGTGGCTCAGTCGGTTGAGTGACTGACTTCAGCTCAGGTCATGATCTCACGGTTGGTGGGTTCAAGCCCCACATCGGGCTCTGTGCTGACAGCTCGGAGCCTGGAGCCTGCTTCGGATTCTGTGTCTTCCCCTCTCTCTGCCCCTCCTGCCCCCCTCAAATATAAATAAACATTAAAAAATAAAAATATAAAAAAGAAACTGTACAGCTGGAATACCAGACTCATGATACTCCCAATATTGTTTAAAGGTATGCTTTTTCAACTAATGTTAACATGTGGTGAAACTTTACCTGTTAGAATCTGTTTTGGAGGGAATTATTTTCTAGGGTTTCCAATAAAATAGCTAAGTAGTGACAATTTACATTGAAATCACTCTGTTTTCAACATGTAGCATGTATATAATGTTTCTGGAATGTTCACAGGTATTATATTCAAGAAAATCCACAACTCCAGAATTTCAGGACCTTTTCTGACTTTGTGTTTACCTTATTAATGAGTAACTCTATCAAGGCATTAATTATTGTTTAAATATCACATTGATGTAGCACAAGGGAGGGTGAGCCAGTGAGAAGAATGTATCCAGATGGCAAAGCAAGGGTAAATGCATACACCTGATGGTCTTTACAGCATGGAAATAGGAGAACTGCACAACACATCTTCCTCTGTATTTTCCCTTCCATTTGATACACTCATTCTGCTCATGACTGCCCAGGGCCACTTCTTGCTTGGATTTTGGCTTTCTCACCCTCTGTTGTCATTTCAGATTTTGTTGGTGAACCTAACCATGATGTCAGTTTTGCCTTTTGTTTTACTTCTTGTGCTAAATAGCTCTTGTGACTTGATTTTGGTAGAAATCATGCCAGAACTTTAAACAATAACCCGATATCCAGAATATATATATGGACTTTTTTTTTTCCTGTTTGCTATTTAATTCTCTTGCCATATTCCAAAAAAGTGATATAAGAATGGGAACGGAACCACCAGTTATGTCTGTGGGCACCGGGCACCCAGCACTTAGGTCAGCTGGTCTACCCAGTGGTGAAGGGTTGGCTGCAACTGCGGTGAGCCAACTTCCCTAAGGCTCAGCTGTGCCCAAAGCAACACTACTACACAAACCTCATGGTTTACAGGGTGCGCAAGTCGGAGGAACTTCAGGCTTCCCTCTTCCTTACCTACATGCAAAGGGTCTTGGAAAAAAAAAGAAAACAATGGATACAGGGCCCTTGTATCGTTACCAAGTCAAGATGGAGACCATTGAAAGGTGGGACGCTCACAAAATGCATCAGAGTGCTATTTATCCTGTTTTTCTTCTACCAGTTAACTGCTATTCTCTCCTGGGCTCTCTCTTCACTCTTAATTAACTATTAAGTGTGATAGTTCTGACAATGCACTATCCCCCTCACTCCATCTCCTCATTTCCAGTTTTCTGTGTTGGCTCAATTTAACTCCCGTTGTATATTAACCAGACAGTGGAAATGATGACCGGGGCACAGCTTTTTATGTGCCTTTCACAATGCAAACAAAGAAACAATCATAACCATTTCCTCCCCCAAATCTTCAGTGACCCCGCCTTAGTGGTTAACAAGTTAAACTCCATCCCTTCCTCACACCAAAGACACTTACATGTAGTATTTCTCACCTACCTTCTTGATCTTATCTCCAGGTGTCTTCTGCCCAAGTCACTGGACCACTCATCGCCCTCCATCCGTGTCACAAACATGGTACCTGACTTTCTACTTCCTCTGCCTGCAATTCACTTTTCCAGCTTCTCGGCTCACCCAAATCCTCCTCTCCCTTCAAGCTTCAAATCCAATCCTACCTCTTCCACAAATCCACTCACAATACATTTGGTAGAAATTGTTTGTTTGTTTTTGAAACCTGGGCCTTCACTGTATCTCTATGGGAAACAGATGAATTGTGGAATATTCCTTAGCAACTATAAAAAGCAGCTAACCTTTACCGAGTGTTTAGTATTTGCCAAGGACTAGTCTATGCATTTCATATGTATCATAATATTTAATTCTCACAACAATTTGTATGGTAGGTGCTACTGAAATAGCCAGTTTACAGATAAGAAAACGAAGAGAGGAAGGTACAAAACTCTTTAAAAAAATTGTTTAATGTTTTATTTTTGTGAGAGAGAGAGAAAAAAAGAAAGAGAGAGAGAGGCAGAGGAGTGGGGGACAGAGAATCCCTTGCAGAGGCAGGACTGGAACGGAGGCCATATTACTCTATAGACATTGCACCATTAATGAACATATTCTGACGTCTACCATGTGGTAAATATGAATGGTCCACTATAGGCATACCATAATATTCCTATACAGGTATATTGTATACCTCCAGCTCTCCTGGAGACAGAGATCACCCATTTTAGTCTGCTTTACCAATCATGTCCAGCATGGTTCCTTGCCATAAGAAGGGAACTGCGGGCAGGAGAAGTAGAAAAAATAGCTAGTACTGACAACAGGTTCGCTGAAAGGTTGAACCTCAATAATTCTTTTCAACCCAGAAAAAGATCTCCCTCACTCATAATTTCACTTTCTTCTTAAACACAAGGCTATAAATTCTCATTTGCCTTGGGATTTTTCACTGAAAATGAATTTAGTACGTATTGGAAACATTTAGCTCCTTCATTGCAGCTATATAAAGTAAGCATTGGCTCAGAAAGTGCAGCATTAGGAGAAATCTTTAATCTACACTTAGGGACCACTTGTCAGAAACAGAGTTAAAGTAGATTTGAAACACTTCCAGACCGCCTAGGTCCTCGGTGCTATGAAGTATTCAAATTTTCACTCTTTGACCCATTGCTGTTTAGATCATTTTTTGAAAATAATAAAAAAAAAAAAAAGGAATAATGATTTACAGAGCCTATACTATGGGGATTTATATATTCCATTTCTTTCATTTTATACAGGCTAAAATGCAATTCATTAGCATTCGAGTTAAGGCACAGGAAGGGTGGTGTAACCAAATGCCATAACCAACAGTTATGTCAGAGGTAGTAAAGAAATCATTAACAAAAGGATATTAATGAAATAAAACACATGGTCCAATAACAAAAATGCTGCTTCTAGATGTCCACTACTTATTTTTGTTTTAAAGCAAACTGTAAATATACTTCTCTGAGTTTTAAATTATCTACTTCATTAGGTTAAGATACTACTTTCTCATTGCTACTGAGTGGCTCTTTATCAGGCATAGGATGTCCAACTGCCAAGTATCAAGGTCAAGATACTCTGGGGAAGAAAAATCACTTGAGGTTAGAAAGTCCCGGTGACTGCATGATCATTCAGGGTTTTACACGTGTAGCTCAACAAATGACTATCTCACTGGACAACATCAGTTTTTATGGGTTGAAGCCACCATCTGGCTAAGGCAAATGGAATGAAGATAACGGATTGTACTTTACTACATGGAAATGGACACCTTGGCGAAAATTTTAAAAATGATTCAGCAAACCGAACATTTTCGTGTTGTGTTTACTGTGAATAAATTATCTTAAACGATGTGAGTTATAGGTAGATTCTCAATATCTTCAAGCCGAGCAGCACATAGGAAGACATCTTCCTCAAGTCGAAGCATGGGGCTTGAGGGTGGGGTCTACAAATCTACACTTGATCTTAGCCAAAAGGCCGAGAAGCGATGGGGGGTCTACAAATCTAATAGGTGGTTCCCAGATAAAATGCTGGGGTCCATGCTGGCCCCTATAGGGTGGGTCAAAAGGAAGCAGCTTTGACTCCCGTCAGAAGGCTAAGCCATGCACAGATGAACTAACAACCCAAAATAGATCGATATGTCATAAAATCCAGACCCCGATAATGATATTTTTTGATATCTTTTCTTTCTTATTTCTGCCTTTCCACCACGGGGACTCACAAAGTTCCTTCTTCATTATGAATTTATTCCCTGTCCTTTAAAATTTAGAAGAACTGTTTTTTTTTTAATATGTCCCTTTGCCTTGCATTTAGGGTACAAAAGGCTCTCATACAGAACACTTCAATCTTAGAAAAGCCATTGCTTTTAATATAAGCCAAGTGAAAGTGGTGCGGTGGTTATTCAGACTGGCATTTATACGCCTTCTCTGCCTGTAGCTCTGGTGTGCCGTAGGCTCGCTTTTTCAAGGAACTCCTACAAATGTTGTTCACTTTCAGAATGACTTATTTGAATGAGGTGGTGGTAACAGATAGGGTCTCATGGAATCCTATCTTGAGAAAGGGAAAAA
This sequence comes from Panthera leo, assembly GCF_018350215.1. Taxonomy (NCBI): domain Eukaryota; kingdom Metazoa; phylum Chordata; class Mammalia; order Carnivora; family Felidae; genus Panthera; species Panthera leo. The sequence continues at coordinate 18,506,353 of NC_056685.1, read as the reverse complement.
ATAAAGTCTTCTCTGCTATGCCCTTTCTGAGATCTAATCCACATAGCATCTGACTATAATGTTAACTTGAAGTGGCTATCCAAAATTTTGCATTTGCACCCTGCTGAGGGGAGACCGCAACCTGTGCTTTGTTTTGCATTGGGAAAATCCTGATGAGACTCTGCAGAAATCCCTTCTTTCCAAAAGAAAACAACATTAAAAAAGAAAAAAAAAAAAAAAGAATGCGTAGGGGGGATAAATCACATTATAGTTTAGAGCACAGATTTGGGGAAAAGTTAATGAAAGACATCAGGCGCTATCTCTACATACTGTCAGACCACAAGAAAAGGGAGAAAGAGTACACGTCCCCAGTGAAAAACTCTAGAAGGCAGACACAAAACAGAGGTGACATTGGGCTTTGTAAAGGCAACACTGTGCTCAGTAGTCTAAATCTTGACCTGTCAAACTATTACAAGAAAATAATTAGAGCCGCTACCTAGGGATGAGTAGTGACTTTTTTTTCCTCTTATGTTTTATAGGCAGCTGTAGTTGAATTTATGCCTAAAACCTCTAATTGCTTTCTCCATGGTGCAAATAGAAAGATCTTTGCAAGTTCATTTTTACTATAGAGTCTCCACAGACCAGATATTACATAAAGGCAGTGTGTTTCTTAAAATGTGTATCGTCCCCTTAGCAGGCGTAATAAATATGAGAATCACTTGGGAGGATTTCTGGGTCCTGCTGACACAAAGCCTAATCTAGTAGGAAATGTGGGTGCCTAGCAGTGGCTGGGGATGGCGCTTTTAGTCCCCAGCATCCACATCAGCTTTGCCTTGTCTAACCTGTAAGATGATAATTAATTAAAATACAAATCTTAGGGGTGCCTGGGTGGCTCAGTTGGCTAAGCATTTGACTGTTAGTTTCAGCTCAGGTCACTATCTCACAATTTCATGGGTTTGAGCCCTGCTTTGGGCTCTGTGCTGACAGTGGGGAGCCTGCTTGGGATTCTCTCCCTCTTCCTCTCTCTCTCTCTCTCTCTCTCTCTCTGACCCCCCGCTGTACTGTCTGTCTCTCAAAATAAACAAATAAACCTTAAAAAATTAAAATAAAAATCTTACATGCATTTTGAAATGTGAAATGTTTGAAACTGCTGCTATTTTTATTAGAATGAAGCAGTGTGAACATTGAAATGCAAAAACGGTGTGCATACTTGCAATCTCAGCCTAAAGACCCTTAACTAGGCTCGTCCCTCCCGTGCCCTCATCTTCCAAGCAGGTGGTTGACGCTTTGCCCCTCCTACATGGAAATTCTCCATTGGCCCATGTACACAGGTCTGACGCAGGGACCAGATATCCACGTGTATAAGAAACACTCCAGGTAATTCCGAGGCAGTCTGCTACTCATTCCAACATTTCACCAGTTCAGCGGCACCCCCCGGCCAGGCATGAAATGTTGAAAAACACGATTCCAGTTTAGTTCGTGAAAATAAGACTTTTTTTTTTAAACAGAATTGAGTAACGGCTTCCCTCCCTCCTCCAACAGGCGAGAGAGCCTGGTACTCATGGTGGCAAACTGCATGAGAAATGCTGCGGGATCAGCCATTGTACGGACAGCCCATCACCTCTTGAGGAAGAAGAAAGGCACGCTTTTGCCTTTGACCGGAAAGGTGTGCCATCTGGACGTGCATAGAAAAGGCAAATCGTTTAAATATTCTGTGTCTACATAGAACAGACAAGCTCTTTCTTGGCCAAGGAGTACCCTGAAATAAGGAAGCCACTTGGACAATATTTAAAATGTCACCTATTTCTCAACAGAGATACTTTCACAGACCCAGAACTAATGTAATTCCTCACTTGCACCACTGCCTTCCTCAGCACCTTCCAGAGCTGGTCTTGAAATCCCTCCTTCTACGCATTCTTGACCGCATGCTAGATTGAGGTATTTGCCATTTGTTCCACGAGGCTGGTCCTTCCTTCCCTGCAATAGTGTATCTACTGAAAGTAGCCAACAGCTGTCTGTTGTCACGTATGCCTGTCCTTTTTGAGAAATCTTGTGGTCTGGAATTCATCCCTTCTGGCCTGCACTAGTCCCTGACACTATGCCTTCACTGAGAAGCAGCCACCTACCCATCTTCCACAATGTCTCGGTTAATGAGAATGCCTCTCTGCTTTGACTTCAAGAACATATTACTGGCCCTTCTCATTCTACCACCCTGATGTAGCCAATCCTGAAACCCAGCCAAGCTTCTGCTTCCCAGAGGCTGGCTCCTGCTTCTTATAGTTTGGCTAACAGACAGGTTACTCAGAATTAGGACATTGCCAAGAACGAATCACATTGTTCCAGAAAATTTGTATTTCTGGAGTTGACTCCTGCCGAGTTTGAAGCCCAAAGTCACTAAGCCCTTTGGACATCTGTATGAGTTGGCTCAAGCTGACATAAAAAAAATACCATAGACTGGGTGGCTTATACAACAGAAATTAATTTTCTCATAGTTCTGGAGGCTGGAACGTCCAAGATCAAGGTTCCAGCAGGGTTTGGTCTCTATTGAGGGCTTTTTTTCCTGGCTTGCAGACAGCCACCTTCCCAGTAAGTCCTCACATGGTCTTTCCTCTGAATGTGCCCAGGGAGAAAATGAGCTCTATGGTACCTTTTCTTATAAGGGCACTAATCCCATTGGACCAGGGCCCTCCTTTATGACCACAATTTAATCTTAATTACTTCCTTAGAGACCCACCTCCACATACAACCACTCTAGGGGTTAGAGCTTCAACATATAAGTTTTGGGAGACACAGATGTTTGGTCCATAAGAACATCCTGATATAAAAGTGTCCCGGGCCACACAGCGAGGAATGCCACTGGTTCTGGCTTTACTCATTTCTAATTCACTTACCCTCTCTCACTGGTCTGCTCTCAAAACCCCAGAATTTCTTGCTGCCAAATCTGCAAGGCTTATGACAACAGGTGCAAACCACTTACATTTTCCTAGTTCTCCTTGGAAATACCCAAGAATTTGTTTCCAGCTTCTAATTATTACATTATTAACTAGATAGCTGCCAATAACATACAAATGTGTTGATTAATTAGACTGGGATATCTACTATTCTTAATATTACTGTAGCATTTAAACCAAAAATCACTAATATCCTTTTCTGCCCCTCTTTCACTGCCACATTCAGCAACTTGATATTAACTCAGGTTTATTCTCAGGAATGTTAGATATTAATCTAGAGTTGCGATTTCTGTTTTTAGGATGGCATTACTAAATCCTTCAACAAACAATTTAAACAAATATTCTTTTTTTAAGTTTACTTATTTATTTTGAGAGAGAGAAAGAGTGTGCCATCTGGGGAGAGGGGCGGGGGGGGGGGGGGAGAGAGAGAGAGAGAGAGAGAGAGAGAGAGAGAGAGAGAGAATGAATCTCAAGCAGGCTCCACGCTCAGTGCGAACCTGATACAGGGTTTAAACCCATGACCCCTGGATCATGACCTCAGCTGAAATCAAGAGTCGGATGCTCAACCAACTGCCACCCAGACATTCCTCACCAATTCTTCTATGAATCAATACTATTAACAGTTTTTTTGTACGTCCTTCCAGATTTTTCTACGCACTTGAAAGCATATATATGTTCTTCCAAATCATTTCAGAGGTAGTTTATGTGTGCATAAATACATACCTGTAAATGTATGCATGCATACATGTACATATATCGTGTGACACTGTTCTTCACCTTGCTTTTTTCACTAAGTCACAGAGAATAACTCACTCTATTTAAAGACTCCATGATATTCCATTCTGTGGGCACATAATCATTTAGATTACCTGTGCCTAACCTGAACATCTTTACGGATGGATATTCAGGTTGTTTCCAATCTTTAGCGATAGATTTCCTTATACATTAATTCACACATGTGGGAGTGCACCTACAGGATACATTTTTAGAAATAGAAAATGACAATGTCAGGTATACATTTTATATTTTAATAGATAATAACACCAGCAACACTTGAGGGTATCTTTTTCTCCATACCCTAAAAAGTGTTTCTGATTTATCTAACTTGCTCTTTTAAAATCTCTTCAATCCACAGGAGTGGAAATTATATTATCATAGTTTTACTTTGCATCTCTCTTATTGGGAGTGAGATTACATGCTGTTCCATGTTTAACAGCCACGTGCATTTCCTTTTTTAAAAATGAAATTTTAATTGAATTTAACTTAATTTATTTTGTTTTTATTTTAGAGAGAGAGAAAAAGAGCATGAGAAGGGGAGAGGGGCAGAGGGAGAGAAAGAATCCCAAGCAGGCTTCACGCTCAGCATGGAGCCTGACACAGGGCTGAATCCCATGACTGGGAGATCCTGACCTGAGTTGAAATCAAAAGCCAGACGCTTGACCGACTGAGCCACTCAGGCGCCCCTAAACTTTTTACTTTAAGATAGGTGTAGATTTAGAGAAAAGTTGTGAAGGTAATGCACAGTCCATAAATAAACTGGACACCCTATTCCCCATATCATCATCACCTATTCATATGGTATCTTTGTCCAAAATCAATGAAACCATGATACGTGCTTAACCACCAAAATTATTAAGTAAACATACTCAGATTTGCTTAGTGTTTACATCGTGTCCTTTTTCTGTTCCAGATTCCCATCTAGGACATCATGTTACATTTTGTTGTCATGTCTCCTTAGGCTCCTTTGACTGTGAGAGTTTCTCAGACTTTCCTTTGATCTTGATGACCACGTCAGTTTTGAGGGGTACTGATTGGGTCTTCTGAAGTAGGGTGTGGTTTTTCTCTGGCTTCTTTCAAGATTTTCCTATTTATTTATTTATTTACTTACTTATTTATTTATTTTTCAGTTTAAAATTATATGCCTAGGTATGTTATTTTATTTGTTTGTTTTCCTGGACGGTGTTTGCAGAGTTCCTGGTTTGATGACTGCCATTGATTTTGGGAAGTTGTTCGCCATTTTTACTTTAAATATTTCTTTTATGCTCTCTTTCTTCTCCTTTGAGATTACAATGACGTATATGTTACAGCTTTACATTATTGTCCCACAGTTCTTGGATGTTTGATTTTTTTTCCCATTCTTTTTTTTCTTCATATTTCCATTTTTTTTTTAATAACAGTTGTTTTAACGTTTATTCACTTTGGAGAGATAGCACATGGGGGGGCGGGTAGAGCAGAGAGAGAGGGAGACACAGAATCCAAAGAGGAAGATAGTTCTGAGCTGTCAGCACAGAGCCCAACGTGGGGTTTAAACCCATGGACTGAGACATCAGGACCTGAGCCTAAGTTGGGTGCTTAACCTACTGAGCCACCAGATGCCCCTTCATGTTTCCATTTTAGAAGTTTCTCAGTTTTTAATGGGCCTATGTCTTTGGGCTGTGACCTTCAAAGCGTGTTTCTAGTGGAATCATTTTCTCCTGCCTCCTGCTGTAGGCTGTAGCATTCCCAGTCTATTTCCTGGAAACCCTGACTCATGTTGACCATGTATTTTTATTTTCCCTTATGTGAGGCAGGAAGGTTCCAGGCAGCCCTAGTGGGAAAAATAAGCGTCTTCTAGCTAGGCTAAGGCCCTAGCAAAACAATCTTCCCCTGAAGATTAGGCCTTTGTTTTGGAGAAAGTTCTGCATGTATTTTACTATGATTCCTCTTCCTCTCTCCCAAAAGAGCCATGAGGGGACGCTTTTCAGATCTTCACTCTCAGAACCAGATAGGGCTCCTAGAGGTCAAGCCCATAGAAGCTTAATAGCGCCCCTAACACTGCAGACTCCAAGAATTCCTTACTTTTAGGCTAATCCACACTTCAACTCTGGAAATTACCATTTAGGTGTTATTACCAATTTGTAGTGCCAGTGGCTTCTGCTCTAGGTAATCAGATACCCACTATAATCCCTGGATACACTTATCTCTCCAGATGGGGATGGTGATTTGTCCTGTAATCTCAGCTCTCTGATGGGTCCAATGAAAGTTATTGATTTTCAGTCTGTGTAGCTTTTTCTTGTTAGATTAGTAGTAACCACTTCTAAGATCTTTATAATGGGGAGCTGAAGTCAGAAGTTCCTATAATTCCTTTTTAATAACCTGCCTCTGTCACTTGCTCACTGCTTAGTTTCCATATTTATCTTTTCCTTACACTACGTCTTTATATATTAAGGAAAATACCCATCGAATGTCAGGTGTGTTGCAAATATAGGTTGTTATTTCCTTTTTCTTAATTGTTGATGTTTAAATGCCATGAGTTTTTAATATATGCAAATTTTAACATATGTAGTTTGTATTACTATTTTAGTTTATGGTTTCTGGGTTTTGTATTATTCTTAGTAAAGTGCTCCCAATTTCAGAATTACAAAGTAATTCTTTCCAGTTTTCTTCTAGTGTATTTTATATTTCTGATAGAATAAATCAGTTTAATCTGCATAATATATTTCAAATCCTATGGAAAATAATAGAGTTTAGCGTGTAAGTAGCATTGTATATCAGTGGGAGAAATAAAAAAAAAATAGTGTTAAATTGGTAGCCATTTACATTGAAAAGAAATCAGACTGCTATGTACTTTTTTTGTAAAGTTTATGTAGTTATTTTGAAAGAGAGAGAGAGTAGGAGGGGTAGAGACAGGGAAAGAGAGAATCCCATGCAGGCTCCAGGCTGCGAGCAGGGCTCGAACTCATGAAATGTGAGATCGTGTACTGAGCTGAAATCAAGAGTCGGCCACTTAACCGACTGAGCCACCCAGGTGCTCCCTCCTAAGTACTTTTTACAAAAATAAATATAAGAATTGAAATAATTTAATTTTATACTTTAATTTTCAATTTAACATTTGGAAACTAGGAAACAGAAAAATAGCCACTCTTACTGCCACCATTACAGAACAACCAGCATTACCTTCCCTTCTGATTTATTTACATGGTGTTTTAAAATAAATACTATTGTATGTGATTAAAATTTTATATCTTGATTATCACTAAGTGTTGTTTCCATGTTAACACACAGTCTTGTCACTTTAAATTTTAGTTACATAAATGTCTTATTTTTTTAAACTGAATAGTGGTTAGGATTATATAATCAGTTTTATTATATAATTGGTTTTATTCAATTTTATCTAATGCTCAAGAAATAGCTTTAAAAACTTCTCCAAGATAATCTCTAATTATTCAGAACCAGAAAGGTCAAAAGTGAGAAGAGTAAATACTGTGTACAAGAGTGCACTGGTGTCAAGCTTTGGGGAGTAGCTGTGCTTTGAATGCATTTTTTAAAAATTTATTTATTTTGAGAGAAACAGAGACAGCACGAGTGGAAAGGGGCACAGAGAGGGAGACAGAGAATCCCAAGCAGGCTGGTAGCACAGAGCCCGACACAGGACTTGAACTCAGAAAACCATGAGATCATGATCTGAGCTGAAACCAAGATCTGGACACTTAACCGACTAAGCCACCCAGGTGCCCCCTTGAATGCATTTTGGAGGCAAATTGATAAGTTACTTAAAGAATTACCATTTTAAACAAAGAAAAAAAAAAGAACCAGGAGAAAAACAAAATGTCAGAGCTGAGCCCAATGACAAAAATTCATAAAGAGTAAACCCATAAATGGTAAATCTTATGCTATGTATATTTTACCACAATTAAAAAAATTAAAGGGTTTTTACTCTTTAACATTTATGTAATATATCTTTTTTTGCAAAATCTAGTTGTTCCAAATTCTCCTAATTTTCTATTTTTTCTAGAGTAATCTAAAAGTACTATGGATTTTTCTCTGCAAGTTATTAACTAAAATGATGCTTGCTTTTTAAAGTAGCTGTTAAAATTGATAATAAACCAATTAAAAGGTGTTTTTTTTAATCTTCTTTGCTTTCAGCAGAAACCTCTCATTTGAACAATAATCCAAGCAGATTAAATGAAAATATCTCTGTAGCCCTCCAGCTAGTCAGACCCACAATGTAATCTTAACTCACCATAACCCCATCAGAAATAGCCAACAAAACATTTAGAATTATTATTTTTAATACTATGTTTCAGCCTTACAGCTGCATCAGTTGAAGTGAGAACAAAGTTCTGAGCCGTTTTCACATTATATCTACTGTTTTTCTGTAGAGTATTAAAAAATAAGGAAGGATCCTAAAAAAATAAAGATTGGCATTGAAAGAACAGGCACACATAAAGGAATCTGTTTCCTAACTCAAAGGCAACACATCACACATAAATTTAAACAAATATTTAATTTTGCATTTGTGGGTGGGTCTTCAATACATTTTCAAGTTGCAATATTAGCAATTAGCAAAACCATCAGTTACCCATAGCTAACTTTATGCTTTGATGACCTGTCCTTAACATTCTTGTTATACAAAGGGTAGATTAAAAAGCATGTGGCCTGCTGATTATAATAATACCTGTTATCCAGTTACTGCCTATCATACCACAATTGGAGGAACATTTCAAGATTCTTCTACCTTGCCTTCCAAAATGGCTACATTTTGTGAGCCTTTCAGACACTCAGAGTCACAGAGTGTCTTTAGAGGAGATTCTGTACTGCAGTTAGAGGTGACAGATATACCTACGCTGATAAAGAGTACATCCCAAGTCATCAAGATCCTATTATATCTCCCACTCATGAATGGGTGAGCCAACCTTTAAAAGGAGCTGTTAGAGATAATGACAAGTTAGGTTCCTGAACACCCTCTGAGCTATGGATAATGTCATCAAGGAAAACAACAAACTACTTTAACAAGCAAGCACAGCTTTACAGAGGAGGTATTTTGTAAAGGATAAAAGAGAAAAGTTACATATAAAAAGGCATAGCAATAATAATAATGACAATAATAATAATAATAATGATATATGCTATTACTGTACCATTTTCTATGAAATAGGTATTGATAACGTATTATTAGTTAATCTTGAACAAAATTATTTCTGAACTAGGTACTTTTATTATGCTATTTTACAGACTGGAAAACTGAGGCAAGAGAGAAAAAGGAATTTGCTAAAGATCACAATAGCTATCACTAGTTTGACTTATGAACCTATACATTCTGGTTCAAATACATTTATCTTAACCTAGATGCCAGATTGTTTCTCCAAAAAAAAACTGAATTTCAATTGCTGGCTTCAGGAGGAATTAAGGGAGCTCTTTTGAATTTATTCCTGAAATGGCTGGAGTCCAAAGTTAGTCCCACATTGCTCATTATTTTTTCCCCTTCCTTACCAGGATTGGACAATGGAGCAGCTGCTGTATACTGCGACTTTATTAATTAGTTACCTAGACTCTGTGTGTTTTCAACTGGGTGATCTATTTGAGCATCTGTGCAATATTGTTATTTTTCTGAATTATTGATGCAGTGACTAGGACAGGATGCAAGCAAAATATTTGTTGCCAATGTTTCAAATAAAGTCTGGATCCCCGAGAGGATACATGATGCTTTTTTCCAGAGGCAAATGTTCCTAAGTGAATGTCTAAGCAGTAGTGATGTGTGGACTCCTCTGTGACCGTTATGGCAAAAGAAGGCGCTAAACCTGGAGAATGTGCTTTTCACCCACACTTTCATCCTGGCTGATCAACCTTCCAGATTCCTGTCTGCAATCATGACTTCAGCATCACGCATCGATGGTCCTCTCCTTTTTGTTTTTCTATAATTTTCTTCCTTTGTTCTACCCATATTTCTGCCTCTCGTATTTCTCTTACTCATTGCTATTGACTCAAGTCTATCTCCTGGGTGGTCTCTCTCCGGATCTCCTAAGGCTCTAATCTCCAACCACACTTACCCTCAGTCCCAAGAAGCCAGTGCTAATGACGTGTGACGTGTTGATGCATAGGAGAAACAGAACAGCTTCAGAGCATGCAATTCATCAAGCCACAGGGAAAAGAAATGTAATGTTGGTGCATCTGCTGCATCTACGTTTGGACACTAGACAGCATGGGGAAGAGTCAATCATCTAGGAGGGCTGCTGAGATGAACTCGCTCAGGTTTTCTGAGGTATTTCACAGAAAATCATTTAGATACAGCAAAGCAGACATCACGAAACTTATCTTTCTGTTCAGAATCCCTTGAGCCCTTGTTTGTTACTTTAAATTAATGAATCATATGGGATGGATTTACTTTTGTCCAGCATCCATCCTTTCAGTACTTTCCCTCCATGCATCACATCTCCAGAAACCCATAACTTCTGCTTTCTCTTAATAATAATAACAATAGTAATAATAATACTAAAAGGCAAATAACTCCACATTGACTTTTTTGCTAGATTCAGAAAGTTAATAGATGCATTCTGTTCTGTCCTCTGAGGTTATATATTTGAAAGACGATGGGGTTGGTATTTATAAATCGATCATCATGAGTAATAACTAACTCTCTTCCAGTCTTAGAAAAGCTTTTATAACTTATTAATCAAGTCCCTCTAAAACGCATGAAATATTACTTGGGACTGCAATTAAAATATTACTATTTGAAAGTGAGAACAAAAAAGAAGCTGGAAGATTTGCTAATATACTTCCGGAAAACCTAATCAGAACAATTTGCACTACATTTTCATGTTAAACCTCTTTTACTGGGTACTTAAAAGTGAAAAAAAAAAACCCACCCAAATGATTATAGACCAAATTTAAGAAATTAGTCTAAATTTGAGCAGTTTTTTTGTGGGAAGGGAACAGGTGGAGTAGGAGGCAGGGAAAGAAGGAAGATATATATTTTACTTTTGCCTTTTGACTTTTTTACTGCCATGCACTGATTTTTCGTATATTAAACACTGATTACATAATGAAAATTTTATATCTTATTAGTTACCATACGGCAAATGAAATAAAATAGATCTAAAATTCAACACCTTCCACTTAAACAGTGCTGCATGTCAGTTAATATCCAAAAAAACTGGAAAAAGAAAGATGTGTGAATACAACTGTTTCGTACCCTGAGAAAAAATTCTAAACATTTTTTTTGAATTGAATCTCCAATTAGAAATTCATGTAGAAGGAAAGGGAGGGCAAATCCTTCATTCAGTCAAGGTAAGTAATACATATTCATCATTATCTTTTAAATTTATATCATCTTTGGTTCCTGATCTCATGTGCAACTGTCGGCAATTCCACACACAATTTTAATTATGAACCGGCATCTGTCTACATACTTAAATTCTGGGGCCCGAAATGTCTGGATATTGTCAACCCTTCTCTTTCCTGTTATTTAAAGTACCTCTTACCCACCCCTGCCTTTTCTCTTATCGTAGTTTTGGGTTCCCATGATGGGCTCATGAAAAAAATGTCATTATAAGTGGTGGTCACAGGAATTAAAAATCAAATCGCCATACTTAAATCTGCTTTTTGAAACACTTAAAATATCACCTTAGTAGCCTAATAATAAAAAATAACCAATTAGAGTATTAGAGAGAAAATGAAGGCAGTGTGATATGCCAACAACACAGCTTAGTGGCGCCATTAATGGAAATATTTTTATGAGATGCACAAAACACTAGTTTTTTAATGCCTGAAATATTTATATTCTGAAGTATTTTTGAAATAGAAAGATAAATGGATGCTTTCAGATTCTGTTACCAGTGAACCAGAAAATAAGATGGTGTTTCTAATTCACTTTGTGCGTTATTTGTATGGATGACTGAAGCTTTTGAAAATTAAAATGCTTAATAAACAAAGATTCATTTTTATAATTTATAAATGAATGGTCAAAGCTTAAGTTTTTGTTTACATTTTTTGCTTGAAACTTAAGTTTATTCATAATGAAATATGTATATTTAAATACAAAGACGGGTCACAATAAATTATATATATGTCTGTATTGTTAAACCATTTTCTGTTTTGAAATGGTGTTGATCTTAGCAATGATCTTAGCAATGACACAAGACATCTTTAAGCTCATTTCGGTCGTAAAGAAATTTGGGTCTATGTGAACAGCGAGAGAGAAGAGGGGTGGGGGCTGCATTTTAAGGAGGCATGGGAAACGGGAAAACAGCGTAGTAGGAATGAAGGAGATTGTACTTTAAAATATCCACTTTAACATTTCACTTTCTTTTTCCCAAATCCAATGTAAAAACAGGTTCAAGAGACATCTGTAGATACAGTTGAGGAGAACTGACAGTCGATAGAATATTCATTTCTGTTTCACAGACACCTATGCGTCCCTCTTTAAAAAATCCCAGTCCCGGGTCTATTTAGAATGGTCTGCGGTCAACTGGATTTAACCTCACCCGTGGTTTCAATTTTTCTCCCAAGCCATTCATGGGTAATAACTTTTCAAGATTTCTAATGTGACGAGCATTTGTCAGGAGGGTCCACCTGCCTATCACACCTAGTCAATCACAGACGGCACCCATCAAAAGTCTGTGGTTCAGAAGTCCCCCATTAAGAGGTTCTTAGCTTTACTCGCCGCATCCTAATGGATCCTGTGGCCTGGAAACCTTTGCAACCACAGTGATTAAAGAGCTCAGCGATGTGTCCTGCACTGACTCTGTCTCTCCTTCTTCACTGCACACACCTTGGTTAAGGCGCCACGATCCATGCAGAAATACCAAAAGCCCTGCTGCTAATTGCTTTCTTCGCCTTGGCCGCCCTCGCCTTACCCTGCTCTCCACGGCCAGCACAGGCCAGATCTGTTCTCTACTCAGAAAACCCTGATACTTGCTGGATATCATCAAATCGATACTATTCAAGGTATTTCACATCACTCTTCTCATCTCCCCTCACTAGACTTTAACTCCAACCCTCCAATCGGGATAAACAGATGTACGTGACAGTCCTCCAGATACATTGGCTACAGGTTCAGCACTGTCCCTTAGTTCAGCATCCCTTTGTCTGGAATGCCCCTTCCCTCCCCGTGTTTTTTTCAACCTGCCTCTCTGCCTACTAAAATTCTACCTTCCCTCAAGGGCAGTGTGACAAACCCGTTCTTGACTGGCCCAATGGGAATGGCCTGGGAGCAACCTTCTGCCCCTCCAGTATTTAGAGTCATCGTCCTCTGAAGCTTAGTTATATACTCCTTCCTCTTCTTAAAATAAATTTTTTTAATGTTTATTTATTTTTGAGAGAGAGGGACAGAGAGACAGAGAGACAGAGCACGAGCAGGGGAGGAGCAGAGAGAGAGAGAGAGACAGAATCTGAAACAGGCTCCAGGCTCTGAGCTGTCAGCACAGAGCCCGATGCGGGGCTCGAGCTCACAAACTATGAGATCATGACCTGAGCCAAGTCGGTTCTCAACCGACTGAGCCACCCAGGCGCCCCCCGCTCCTTCCTCTTCTTAGATTCTAAGATCCTGAGCAGGATCCATATTTTACCCTTCTCTGGATACAGTGAAATATCACATCCTGTGCCTTTCACACAGTAGGGGTTCAATCAATAGTGACTGAATAAATAAACAATAAACGCACAAACAAGCTTTTTATTTAGTCAAAAACTTTTACAGGAGATTCTTGTTTTGTTTTGAAGAAACCCAGGTGAGTGTCTAAATTATCTCAGTTATGCCTCTCTAAACAGGGTGTAGATTTATATGTGGAAGTTCGAGGCTAGCATGTTTTAAGTAGAGAGAAAAAAAATGTTTCTTTACATTAGTGCTTTCTTCAAAGAAGATGGAGATCATTTAAGATACCAGATTTTTCACTTATCTTGAGGATCTTTTCAAAGGAAATTGGTACTTTGAAGCAGTAAAGATGACATAGCTATTTGTTTGGGTTTCTTTCCTACCAACTCAGCTAAGGGAAATCTTAGTTCATATTGGCTGAATCACCGACATGACTTTTAAAGAAAAAACAATTTGAGCAGCTGAAAATCAAAGGGGTCCGTATTTTTCCCACCGTGTGTACAGATTTTGAACAAACGTGATTAATAATTCACTGTTTAAAATTCAGTGGAACACTTTTTAAAATTCAGATGTTAGAAAATGTGCTTAATGTCCAGCTTATAAAATAGCCATGTTCATATCATACTTCAAAGATGCTAGGAAGCATGATGTAATTCATAGTGTCAGGGGCCATCTTTCATTTTTACCTTTTTCCTTTTCTCTCAATCCTTCAACACATTAATTAAATGTCTATTAAGTGCCATGCATCATACTAGCACAGAAATGCATGGCAAGCTCAAAAAGACATGGTCCTTGTGGGAATTTTGCTTATATTTAGTCCTTTCTTTACACAAAATTTAATAGTGTCAGAACTGAAGCCATTGGCGTTCCCTAAAACCAGCTCTTCTGCTTGAGTTTGTGATTTCTGCTGACAGCATCATTTCTCTCCCTTGATTTGAAAAGGCCACAGGCTTGCCAAAGCTCTCAATATGTGCCACACAAACTATTGCAATATTCTTCCAATTATACATAGCAACCCCAGTCTTTTTACACTTGAAGGCATTACACAAACGTCTGGGTTCAGCTTCTTAAAGCTTATTACTTACTAATTAAGGACTAATGACTCACATAGACTCTTGAGGCAATATATAAAATTGTCCCAATCTACCTTTCTCTTCTTAATATGCCACATTTTTTTTGTAAATCTACTCCCAGCTTCTCTCAAACTCAATTATTTGCTATCCTACATACACCTTACCCATTTCTTCTTCTGTGTATTTACTCAAGATGTTCTTCCGTGGGACCTACCCTTCCTTCCCTACACAACCACAGAAACTGAGACATCATTTAAGAAATATCACAAACAGCAATTTTTCTATAAAGTCTTACTGGACTTTCACAGATGGCTCAGCTTTGTCATCCCTGGAAACCCATATTTCATCATATGTATTTTCTAAGGAACCCCCACATTCTGCTTCACTCTAATAGTCCCCTAGGCTATATAATCCCAAGGCAGACATAGCTTTATTTCCCATTGTTCAGAGTAGGTGCTCAAAAACTTTTGTTTGTTTGTTGATATTTCTGATTATAAGTCTTATTCTGAATCCTATGTATCTTCTAAATTTTATATTAAAATGTGGCACGAGTGATCCACATGACTTCCTTACCATTCAGAAGATCAATAATGAAACCTGGTGAAGGAAAGGGACTCCTGTACAAGGTGCATTAGACTTGGGTGCTCTGTATGTAGACTCCATTCCACCTCTGGTTTTCTTTTAACTTATTTCTTGACTTACGCTTCCATGTTTATGTTTTTCCCTCAGAACACAGGGATATTCTCTGGCCTTTTGCTTATCTCTGCTAGTAGCACTCAAGGATTAAATTTTTCTGACTTCTGGGATATACTAAAAAAACGATAATTGCCTTTCAAGAGTATTGCTAATCTCTATACTAATATCCAAAGGTTGTGCAGAAAAATAAAACTAAAAGAATCCCAACTGAATCTCAGTGTTTACTTTTAAAATTTAAATTAGTTGCCAGTCAACATAGGTGGTATTAAAGAGTGGGGGGGGGGGCAAATAATTAAAGGTAATATAATGAGGATGTGTGTATACATACTTATATTAATCAATTACATACATTAAAAGAAAGAAAAATACCGCAGCAGGTTCCTTAAACACCTTTTTCTTTTCTAGGTCTATTCCCATTTATGCAGTCTTACCATATTACCAAAGATGAATTAAAACATAGAAGGAAAAAGAAGGAAAAAAAAAGTATAAGGAAAACAGATGAATCTAAGCTGAAAATTATAACTCCACCTTTTTTTTCTGCTGAAGTTTTTCCAATAGCTATACTCTTTCTTAGATTTGATTTACACCCATGACTTTGTGATAGAAGGCAATGGTTTTCCCAATAAATGTCCCTCTTGAAATGTAAATTGAAAATAACTATAGTGAAACTGTAGATTATTTAGGGTGGATGGGTAGAAAAACACTTACCCCCAGTTGCCACAGTGATTTCACGTAGGAAATGGCCATAAAATGGGAAATCGAAGGACAGATTCACTCTCTGCAAGGAACAACAACCAGAAAAGAAAATCAATAATGTACATAATCGTAAATGTAAAATGAAAGCCTTCCAGTTAAAAAAAAAATGATGCTTCTACTTTGAACTACTATTATTGTAGTTGACTGTTCGACCTTGAATCCCTGGTGGTAATAAAGGATTTCTTTTCTCTGGTAATTAAGTGTTCGAAGTATGTGAGAAGAAAAAAGTTGACTGTGATGGTCTATTGGTCTGTTCTTCACTTACAAAAAGAATCTGGAACTTTCAACTGTGATTCAGGCTATTCTCTCCAATTCTCTTAGTCGTCCACTGAGAATCAGTTCAGTCATCATGGTGAGCAATTAATTTTAGGATTCTATTTTTAGTTTGATTAGTTTTCTCCAACACAGTAGAACATGTCATCTATCAAGTTTCACTGAATAAGGCAGCAAAAAATTTATTTTATGTAATTATGTATTCAATTTGTCTTCTGTACATTTCATAATGAAAGGCAGTTTCATGTAACAAGATAGCTTGCACTCTGATCTAGACCTGCAGATATTTTTATTTTTGGTGTGATAAACTCTCTGTATTTGGTATATTATGTCCACTTTACAAAGCACAGAGTCAAAGAATAAAAAATGCTGCTTATTGGAGAACTACTTTGCCTACTTAACTACTTTAGAAGAAAACTGGAGAGACTTAAGAAGAAAGCTCATAAATTTCACCCCTCTTTGTTCGAAAAAAGGGACCATATATACATACATATATATGTAGTTTTACTTATTATTGTATTATTTATAAAATATGTATTTATATTTTATATCATATATTTATATATTAAATACACATATAATTTATATAATAAATATATATAATATATACAGTAAAATAAAAACAAAACACAACAAAGCAAAACAAAAAACCTTAGATTTTTCATATGTTTGAAGTGATACAAACCAGATATATTATTATTAGGCAAGAAGCAAGAAAAAAGTGAGTTATAACAAAAATGACCAACTGAAATAAAAGGTGCCAGAAAGAAATTAATTACCTGGTTTAGAGCCCAAAAGCACACACCAATTACCTACAGCAAAAGGTTTTCATGTTGAAATTCAACAGTCTATATTACAGCTCTCCCAATATACAAATTAAAAAAAAATAGAGAAGTATATCTAGATTGAATTTTGCTCATTCCAATTTTGCAAATGATCGCGTTTTTACATCCATCAGAGATTTCTAATGACTTATTTGGCATGAAATTAATGATTCAAAATTTACAGTAACTTTCAATTAGGTTTTCATTCCCTCCTTTGTAATGAAAGCTGCATCTTCCGAGAGGGTTTATCACCATTTTTATTTTATGCTGACTGATGGGAACAACAAAACCCATTCTCATGGCACTAACTGAAATGAGTGGTTACTAATAACCCTAAAATAAAAGCTTCCAATGGCAAAATTGGGTATCTCATAAAAGACATCCAAAATAATTTTATAAAGGCGCTTGCTGTGGTATATTGTTCTTCATCGTTGTAATTTATTTCCATGCTCATGAGCAAACTGGTAAAATTCATCACCCTTCGGAACCCTTACTTCCAGAATAGGAGTTTGGTTTAAATATGTATTACTCACAAATGCTATCAATTACTCTCCCAAAGATGAACCAGAGGAATAGGATATTAGTGTCTCTGCCACCACACATTTCAATATTTTTAAAAGAAGAATGAGACACACACATATGTAAGTTTTACTTTTCTTGAGAAATAAAGACATTCTCAAGGAAATTTTGTTAATATATTATTCTGAAGAACAGTATCAATGATTGAAATGCTTCCCTGTGTAAAGGACCAGTTTACCCCAGTTACCACCATGACCGCTTCACGGACACTGAAGGGATAGCAATGCAAATTTAGAAAGATGCCACCTTCTCAATAACGGTGAAATCCACCATTTCTCTGTGGATAATACTTTCCAAATGTAGGTTCCTAAAAATTTCCTCCTAGGCTTGGCTCCAATTCCCCTAGAAGTCATTCTCCATATTATCTAGCACATCACTCCCCCACTTGAAATCATTCAATCCAGATCCAACCCTCTCTGAAATCATGTCAAAATGGTGACAATATGTTCTAAGGCCCAACACTAACTGGCCCCTGCTACCTCACAATTTTCCCTTCACATTTTCTGCTCCAGCAAGTCTTCTAGAGCTTTCTTTTAGTTCCCTTGAACCTCCCACCTTTAAGCGTTGGTTCTGGTACTGCTACAAGCTGTCGCTTATGACTGTCACAGTCTTTCAAACTTGGTTGGCCATGGCTTCCATATTCTTTAAGCCTTGGCTTAGTTTGATTGGCACCCCAAATACCAACTCCGACATAAGGATTTAGGGGCAGATGGTTTGTTTGGAAAGTAATCAGGAAGTATTTGCTCCAGAAAGTGGGAAAAGCCAGACAAGGAAAAGAGCAATCAGTAGTAGATACACTTCTAGGTATGTTACTGTTATAGCTAGTTCTCCTCTTGGAGGGCCTCTGAGAAACAAGAAGGAAAACATGCCTTAGAATCTTCTCATTGGATGTCAGGAGGCTGGGACATTTATCCATTAACTCCCATCTCCTACCGACTGGAGGTTAATTCCCCTCCTCCCCCAGACTCCCTGTGCTTGTGCCTTCAGACAGAAAGAAGAGACACAGCACTTGAGCTGGTAAGTTGCTGGTATATTAGAACTGCCCTCCATGGTTTCAGGTGAACTCAAGGAGGCAGAGGGATATGGGACAAAGCATCAACAGGGACTAGCTAGGTCACATCCGCAGAAACTCCTACTTTGACTTCTTAGCTCAAGGTATGCCTTCTTACGATATCCTACCTAGCATTCTCTACATATACAGACTCACATAAAGCAACTGCATAAGATTCAGACAGTAACTGCATCAAAGTGAAACTAACTTAGTGTCAGAGTGGTTAAGAACAGCTTAAGAGGAAAACTGGAATTTGAACCCACATGTGGTGGACAGCGATGGCAATGCTCTTAATTACTGAGATGTTAAAACAAAGCGATGAGAAGTCATACATAAAGGCAAGTTTTTGAAAATTATGATTATCCCTCCTTAAAACACATAACTGAAAAATATTAAAACATAAACAG
This sequence comes from Panthera leo, assembly GCF_018350215.1. Taxonomy (NCBI): domain Eukaryota; kingdom Metazoa; phylum Chordata; class Mammalia; order Carnivora; family Felidae; genus Panthera; species Panthera leo. Next base: position 18,487,416 of record NC_056685.1, on the reverse strand, counting down.
GAAAAACAAAAGCTCTGGAATTTTATAGAGTGCTTTTTCTTCCCCCAGGGAGTGCTTTGTGGTTTTTGTTTATTTGTTTGTTTGTTTTCAGGGAGTGCCTTGACACTAAATGATTATATATTCAATATCATTACCCCTGGGTAATTAGATCATTATTTTTCCTCAGTATGGTATATAAAACAGGCATGCGGGTCACTGAAGAAAAGTTTTATTTATTCGTTCATCCAGCTGACATTTATTTCGCACCTTATATATACCAGTCCCTAAATCAGAGGCTGAGGATACAACAGTCAATAGGTCCTACCCATTCCTTCCTTTGAGGAGTTCACAAAGTGGTGCAGGAGAACATCACCTAAGGATAAACAATAGGGCTAGGCAGGGGCAGAGTAAGGCCCAAGACAGGCGACCTAACCCAGAGGAGATGTCACTGAAACTCTTTTAAAATGACAAACGGAAGTTAGCCAGATGAGACCTTAAGGCATGGAAGCAGAAGCGATAGGTCAAAATAGGGGTAGAAAGTGAAATCTGGGTGGCTCAGTCGGTTGGGCGTCTGACTTTGGCTCAGGTCATGATCTCATGGTTTCCAGGTTCGAGCCTCGTGTGGGGCTCTGTGCCCACAGCTCAGAGCCTGGAGCCTGTTTCTGATTTTGTGTCTCCCTCTCTCTCTGCCCCTCCCCTACTCACGCTCTGTCTCTGTCTCTCTCAAAAATAAACATTAAAAAAAAAGAAAGAAAGGAAAACTGAAAGGACTTTATGATTATTGGAAGGACATTTAAATCGGGAGTGAGGGAGGATAGTCTAGGAAAGAAGACAGGTTTCTAGCGGGGTGACTAGTGGACTATTGTGCCATCAATTGAGATAAAGAGCTATTTTGGTTAGGTGTGAGAAGATTAATGACTTAAGGATTCTTTACGTAATAAAAAATAAATAAGAATGACCTCAAGTTGAATATGCAACAAGGGACACTTCTGCAACCAGAAAGGCTAACCAGAACCCTGGATTTGTCACAAAGTCACTGTAAACAAAAGCAAGCATAATATTGAAACCCTGGTGTAGTTACCAGACCCTGAGCATTATCCTATCTTGGATCTCAACCCTTAAGAGATATTCCATGTAAAAGGGGTAAGGGTTTGGGAAACTTGTCACATAACTAAATTAACAGTCTGGGCAAAATACAAAATAAAAGCTTAGAAGTGAAAATTTCAAGAGCATGGGCAACACACCTAGAATCAACTGAATTGGCTACCTTCTTACACTCTGTGGAAAGGAGTGAATTATCTGAGAGGAGAAATGGTAATTTCGAGACAGACAAATGGCATACGACTTCTTCATCTGGGGAAGGATAAATTAACGGAACATTCTTTGAAGAGTCTGTAGAAGTATATGAAGAGAATCCAGACAGTTGGGTGCAGATTTATGGCAGGTACAGCCATGTATGACTGTGACCTTTAAAACCACATCATGCCCTCCTACAACATGCCCCATGAAAATACTCTTGGGAACAGACCATCAGGCTCCATTAGGGCTATCCTCTCAGATTTCCAAGGCACTTCTTGTTGCCTCTTTTACATATTGTTCTTATGCCTATTGCTATCTGTTTTCAGACTAATTATTGTGATCTCTGCTAACTCTTTTTAAATAACAGAGGAATTGTAATCCTAAGTAAACACTATTCCAGTTTAACTTGCTTGCCTATTTCTCAGTGGTATTACAATGATAAATTAATTTGTCAATGCCGGTAAGACCTTGAAGACAGAAACCTAATACAAATTAAGAATATGGAGTGGGCACACTTATAATTCTAAAAGCTACTTTTTAAAATGTTGTTAATAAAAACTTTTTGTTTGAAGACAGCTTCTTATGTACGGTAGTAAAGCTACATTTTTCCGGTTCCCCCAAGTCTTTATGTCATTTGTATAAGACATAATCCTGATGAAAAGCTTGTGGCAAGAAAATTAGTAGTAACTAAACTTTAAGTAATTGCTAATTTCATGAGTTCATGATAGGAAATGGTCCAAAGAATTTAGGGACTATTCATTTATGCAAGAATGAATTCATTAATTGATCATTAATTTCTATCCACATATTTCAACATTCTATTTTTTAAATGTTTATTTATTTATTTTGAGAGAGAGAAAACGAGCATGTGGGTGGGAGAGAGGCAGAGGGAGTGAGAGTGAATCCCAAGCAGGCTCCATGCTAAAGTGGCTCAATCTCAAGGCTGTGAGATCACGACCTGAACTGATATCAAGAGTTGGACACCTACTCAACTGAGCCACCAAGGTGCCCCTCAACATTCTATTTTTAATCATTTAAGCAATATTATGTTTGAGGGGCACATATTTCTACCTTGGGTCTCTCAAATTCATGGGATATTATCATTATTATTGGAAAAATGAGATCTGCATTACTTTTTCTAAAAATATTTCCAAAAGTACATGAAATAAATCTTAAGACATATTTTCAGTGTGTTTATTTATGCTAAGCGTTAACTTCGAGAATAACTAAAAAATTGAAGAAAAAGTATTTTGCTTAATTTACATGGATATTTCTAGTGATACTGACTTTCTTTTAGAATACCTGAATACACGATTTCATTTCCAATAAGGTTTATATCTCTCATAAATAAAATGACTGAATAATCATTCTTATTAGGATAACTTTTTTATAGTAATTCTAAATAAACTTAATTTCTTAATTGAGATGTGATATGTTCTTCGAGAACGCACAAAACAATTGAGTAACTTTCTTGAACCTGGATAAGGTAAACATAAAACTCACTCACTTATAAATATTTAGAAGAGATTACTGCAGTCTTAGTTCTTTATTAACCACCTGATACACATTTTAGAATCTTCCTTTAATGGAACCAGATGAAGCTTTATTTTTAAGTTTTCAATGGTTCTTTCCTAAGTTTTAATGATCTAGCATGGTTTTGGAGTCAGAGACTTGAAATGATGTCCCAGCTTTGGAACTTAGTAGCTGTGTGATTTCATCATGTCACCAATGTAAGCCATAGTTTGCTCATCTGTAGTCAAGACATTTCTTTCGGGGTGCCTGGGTGGCTCCGTCAGTTAAGCGTCTGACTCTTGATTTTGGATCAGGTCATGATCTCAGGGTTCATGAGATCGAGGCCCACGTGGACCTCTGCACTGATAGCACAGAGCCTTCTTGGGATTCTCTCTCTCTCTCTTTCTCTGCCTCTCCCCTGCACATGCATGTGTGCGTGCACTCTCTCTCTCCCTCTCTCTCAAAATAAAAAAAAAATTAAAAAATTCTTTTTTTAAAAAAGAGACATTTCTTTAAACCGTATTACACAGATTGAATGACCAAATAACATGTGGATCTTCATAAGCATTTAGTCAATGATAGTGAATATTACCTTATGCACATGAAGGTGTCTAGCATAGCAAGAGTTCCTTAAAACTAGTTTCCTAAAGAAAAATGGCTCCCTATTTGATTCCTAATAGTTGGAAGTGATGTAATATGTGTTGTGTTTAACATCAATGAAGGCAAATTGCTTTACTAATAGAATTATACCACAATTCAATAATATGTTTCTGAGCAATGTTATGATGCCCTCATTTCTGTTATATTGAAATAATCATAACTACTATATTTACTGTTGGTAGGAAAATGCAGTTAGCATTTAATATATTAGATGTTCTGCTAAGTATTTTTGCCTATATTTAGCAAGTATGCATGGTAACATTAGAAGGCAAAAGTAAGATAAGAAACAGGAAACTTGCATAGTCAGGAAGTGTCTTGAAGGAAGATATTTGATAATTATAAAAGGAAACACAGTATCTTTATAGTGAAGGAGAAGATTCTAGAAGGCATCCCCTGAAGCAGGTGATCATAGTTAACATCACCAGAAGCCAGGCATAGTGACATCATGTACTTTCTGATATGATGCACAAGTAAGGACAGAATGCCATTTCTGTAATGCCACAAAAAGTAATTTGGTCTGAAAACAGAGACCTGTGTTAAAACACGGAAGAAATAGCAGACAAACACCAAATCAGAGACATTGTATGAAATAACTATCCAATACCCTTTAAAAGTATCAAGTTCATGAATGACAAAGACTGAGGAAATGTCATAGATTGAAGGAGGCTAGGAGACTGGACAAATGCATGCGATGTAGGTCATAGACCGGATTCTGAATAAGAAAAATGGATGGTTTGGGACAATCAACCAATATGAACGAGGCCTTACACTGGTTAAGAGTACAGTACCCGTGTTGACTTCTTGTTATCAACAATTGTACCACAAGCATATAAGGTGTTAACACTGAGGAAAGCTATATGGGAACTCTTTAAACATTTCTTGAAAGTTTTTTCTTTTATATTTATTTATTTTTGAGAGAGAGAGAGAGAGAGAGAGCATGAGTGGGTGAGGAACAGAGAGAGGGAGAGAGAGAATCCAAAGCAGGTTCCAGGCTCAGAGCTGGCTCAGCTCCAGCTGTCAGCACAGAGCCCAGTGTGGGGGTCAAACCCATAGACCGCAAGATCATGACCTGAGCCAAAGCCAGAAGCTTAACTGACTGAGCCACCCAGGCACCCCCCATTAAATAAGCCTGAAATTAAAAAGAACCTTTACAAAAACAAACAAACAAAAACAAGTAATAAGTTGAAACTACTAGAAATAACAGAGCCAGAATTTCAATCCACAAATGTTTGACTCCACATCTCTTGAGTTTTGACCACTATATCATACTATCTCCCTTCTTTTATAGCAGGTGCTTCTTTTCCTACCTGTTATCAGACTTTCCATAACTGTGTTTTCTCTCTGGGACCCTTAATACTGTCAGTCATTCATGTTTTTGTTCTTAGTAGACAATAATTTCCTTTAAAATGTAGTCATAATAAGACGTAGTCAGAAGGCTCCCAGATGCATGAGGCCAAAGTCATAAAAAAAAAAAAGAGAGAAAATCTGAAGAAGGTACAGTCTTCTCAGATGAAAGTGCTGGGCCCGGACGACAGAGCAGTGCTGGGCAGAGCCACGCTGAGCCACAAGCCACTGAAGCCTGATGGAGCCATGCAGGTGCCCTCTCACCAGATGGGCACAGCCTGGACTCCACTGTTTTTTGTTTGTTTGTTTTTTGTTTTTTTGCACATTTGGGGTTTAGGTGCATCCATTTCTGACCCTCCAAGGAGGGATCCAGGGGCCAGTTTTCTTAACTTACAGAACCTTTGCTTTCTTTTTTACAGTTCTCAATGGTAATTGGCTGTTAACTGGTTTATTCACCTATTTAACTGAAATCGATCTCCTTACACAATAATATAAGAAGTAATATAAACTAAAGGACAGGAGAGTGGTATAAACAGGACCCCATACGTATGCACGTATGTAGCTATAGAAACAGAAACATGTAAAAGGACAGGCTTCCACAAAAAGCAAACATGAAAGGAAGAAACGGGCAACGGAGAGGGATATACATGGACGCAACAGCAATACAAACTTCTTTGATATCCCCTAAAGGAAAATCTGGCTTCAAAACCGTAAGTGAGCTGAGTGTATTTCAGAAATAAAGTAGCTGCCGTGGGCAGTATAACTCACAATGTTTTTTTTCCCCCACGGAGAATTTTTTTTTTTTAATAAAAATGGAATTTTAACCAACTCTCACACCCTTGGAGGAGTGGATGGGACACGGGTCGTTAATCCAGTGACTAAAAACACTGGAAGCCTAATTAAAAGATCACAATGTTCACGAGAAGGGGCTAATCAATACGTAAATATACGGACAAGAGCCGGGCTATTCCTTTTAGGAATAAAGCCCATCAATTGAATTGATTTTCTGAGTTGGAAATTCTAACTGCTTCAGTACTTTTTTGGTAACAGGACCAAGAATTTAAAATTAACCCTGCACATTGAATGATGCGCTGCACGGGACCGTTCACATGCTAGGAAACAAAATGCAATCATTGTGCAGTTACCTGATACTCATTCAGATGAACTGGGGTTAAGTGAACTATCACCATACCTTTTGACCTCTCACATTTCATGGTTTCCAGCAAACACGTGGCTTACAGTTGCTTGCCTGTATTTGCACATTTTGAGAATTATTCAAATTAGTTTGTGGGAATATTTACCATTCCGGCCGGGTGTGGAGGAACACTGTTGAAGGGCACAGAGAAAAAAAATAACAGGGTTTTATAAAGAAGCCTTTGGAAGGTAGGTGGGTGGAGGGTGAGAACCAGAAGCCACTTGTGGATTTTTCACGCTATTCTACAAGCAAGGCAGTGGATTCTGCCAGGCTTCTCACGCTGAAGTGTACATGATAATCACCGAGGCTTCTCGTTAAAATACAGATTCTGGGGGCGCCTGGGTGGCTCAGTCAGATGAGCGTCCAGCTCTTGATTTCGGCTCAGGTCATGGTCTCAGGGTTGTGAGATGCAGCCCCATGTTGTGTCCATGCTGAGCTTGGACTCTGCATAAGATCCCCTCTCTCCCTCTCTCTCTCTGCCCCGTCCCACTCTGCTTTTAAGTGTGTGCGCTCCCGTGCTCTCTCTCTCTCGCTCTCTCTCTCAAATTAAAAAAGAAAATAGAGATTCTGATTCTGTAGGTCTGGGGGTAAAGGGGTGGAAATTCTGCATTTCTAACAAGCTCCCAGGGCTGCTGATACTGCCCCAGGGACCCCACTTTGAACAGCAAGTCTCGATGTCACATCATGGTCTTTGAAACACTAAGACCATTGCTGTAAGGAAAGTTTGGCAAGTGTGAAATGTGTTAAAAGGGTATACAGACTTCATTCTGGATAACATCGTCTCACTTCACCTGGTAACAGTTACTTGGCCTGGAAATTTCCATTTCAGGAGTTGAAGCCCAGAGGTACCTACTAGCCAGGACCCAAGCAATGATTTGTGGCCACAGTACGCCTGAGGGCAAGGACACTCTTCTGTTAAGTCCTTGACTGGTGATCTTCCAACGGGGCAGGGAAGGAAAAACACTGTCTTCCCTTCTTCCCCGTCAGTGGAAAATAACTAAAAAAGTTAAATGTTTGCATGGTGACTGTTAATATTAATGGAATGGACGCCACGGAGTTAAGCATTGCACAAATGTTAAATCGTGTAATACTAACGACAACCTGAGAAAGTAGGTACAATTATCCTTCCCGTTTTACAGATGAGAAAAGAGATGGCAGAGCAAATAACACACTCAAAGTCACCCAGGTTGTAGTTCGCAAAGGTGGGGGACTCAAATCCAGGTAGCCTGTTTCTAAGTCTGCATATCTAAACACGTTATCGAGCTGCCTTTTGACTGATATGTTCAGATCTGGAATTCAGTGAAGGCCAAGTTCATCAGGAGAGTAATTCAAAACTTGATGACGGGGTGAAATTGAAATTTAGGCCAAGTTCAATTTTAACGTTTCACCTTTCTTGGTTAATTTCTCTTTTTTAAGTTTTTATTTGGAAATAACTTCAAATTGAGGTTACAAAAATAATGCAAAAAACCCTCCATACTGTTTATGCAGACTCACCAATTTTTAATAATTGGTCACATTTGGCAACTTCTGGATTTTTCAAAAGCTGTGTGAAAATGTATGCCCTCCCAACGCAGCTCCTAAGAGCTGCTCCCATAGGAAAACCTACCAATCTCTACAGCCTACTCTGCAGGGTATCAGGATTCCGGTGGCTAACTCTTGCCCCATTTATCAGCAGTGAAGCTTACTTGACATTTTTTCTCAGGCGGCTGCTTCATAATAAGAAATTCCTGGCGATTCATCACCAATTGAGAGTGGCTACAGGTGGTTCGCTTCTAGTCCCACTGGCATTTTAACCGACAACCTCCACTAAAGAAAGAGACACCAGCTTTCTGAGGCTGGAAACCCAGGCACAGCAGCAGTTCTAACAGGATGATAATTTATGAACAAACCATGTGAGATTTTGACTGTTTTCCCTAGTAAGCAATAGGCTATATTTTGGTAAGAAGAAATAGACAAAAAGAAAGGTAACAAAAATTGGTATAACCAATATTTTTAAAAGATACTAACATACTAGCTTGTCCAAGCAATCCCAATCCCCAAATGTCTTTTGTCTTTTATCTTTTATCTTCTGTACTTCAAGATTTTTCACAAGAATTAAGTCTCTTTGCTTTTAGTTGTGTTCTCTCTTAAAGAGGATTCCATTCCATTTACATTTTGCTAAGTTTTCAGTGTTACAAAATATTTCCCTGCAAAAGAGTCATGTGAAAGCTTTATCATTTTATAACTTCAGGGTGAGAATATGTTTTGTGGTCATTTTTCTAAAGTTAACTGTTATTAAGTCTTCATGGACTCACAGAGAGATCTCAGAAAAGATGATCAAAAATAGGTTGGAGAAGAGAATCTAGAAAACACGAGTAAATGAAATTATTTATCCCATCTGAGATATGGCTGTGGGATCCCATTTTTATAGCTTTATGATTGTAAAAGGCTAATGTGAATGAAATCTTCTAAGATTTCACAGAAGCCTCAAGTGTTTACCTCACTTGTGACTTTGAAAGCTGGGCAGAGATTCCTTTATCTAGAATATTTTACAGCCATCATTGGTAACAGATGATGAAATTAAGGTTACCCCCTATGACTCTAATTTTATAGAAATAATGGTGCCCGTCCACTAAAGACACAACATGGAGAAATAAGATGAAATTGAACTGAAATAGAATAAAATCACGTGTGATTAAAAAAAATGTTCTTGATTTGGAAAACGAAGTCTTGTTATACACATGAAAACTGATCACTGTGGGCTTCATAAAACTATCTTAAAACTCTCCAACATCGCTTCTATGTCTGAGGTCATTCCTAGATTCAGGAAGGGTCTCAAGGGTATCTTAAATAATCACTACTATACATCTGTTTAGATGATGATATAAGTAAAAGGAGTTTACTAAACTCAGCACATTAGGTGAGGAATGCTTAATCTGTACCATTACAACCATCAGCTGGAGAAGGAATAGATCTTTACATGTATTTATTTACTGGCTTTAAGGCAGGCGGACCAGCTCATTTCCCTGGGATACAGAGGAACAGAACTCATTTACTCTAATCTCATGTTAGTTTTGTGGAATGGAACAGAGAGATGTCTTCATTTTCTGTTTTTAAAAACATGTTTATTTTGAGAGAGAGAGAGAGAGAAAGAGCACGTGCATGCGTGCACACAAGCAGGGGAAAGGCAGAGAGAGAGGGGGAGAGAGAATCCCAAGCAGGATCTGTGCTGTCAGGACAGAGGGAGACACCAGGCTCGATCCCATGAACCATGAGATCATGACCTGAGCCAAAATCAAGAGTCTGACACTTAACTGTCTGGGCCACCCGGGCACCTCACCATGCCCTTATTTTCCGTAAGGGCCCTCGACTAATACTTTCTTCAGGACAGAGAGAATTAGTCTCAAAGATAAGTGACTTAAGTAAATAATAATAATAGTAAAATCAACTAATTAAACCTAAAAATTTAGTTAGAAAGACTCATGCAGACAAAACTCATCCTAGTCTGTTATTAAACTAGAGGAAAATCCTAAGAACAAAGGCAAGTAAGGCCAAGTTGATAAACTGTAAATGTCTTGGCTGAAACGGAGCAATTCAAACGCTAGAGCGGCAAGTGTATTCAAGCAGCCAAAGTAAAAATAAATAAAAACAACTTAACTGTTAGTTAAGGTGTGAACAGACCTGAGGCAAAAATGTGTAGTCTAGAGAGTAGCCTGACCTAGATAGCAAATTAAGTAGACTTTTGAGTTAATCATTTAGAAAAATCAGCACTTATCAACAGGTTTTCTGATGCACAGGAAAAAAAAGAAATTGTGCAGAATGAGAAAACGAGGCACAGAGAGGCCAGAAACCAAGCTGTCACCACGGACATTCACATTCAGCCCGCCAACATCAGCATTATGCCAACAGGAGACCTATGGAGGTGTTAGCTGAAATGATGTTATTTTCTTGGAAAAAACAAACAAACAAACCCCAGAAAACTTAAGTTTTTAAATGAAGGTTTCTGTGTATATTCACATAGTCTGAGGATCTCCACCAAGAACAGCCCGATTTTTAAAATTAAAAAAAAAAAAAAAAAAAAAAAAAAGACCACATCAAAAAACATACAAATCTCACAAAAATCCTTACCTGCATTATGATAGAGAGGGAACAGAATTTCATTTCATGTTGCTGGGGTTTCTTATATAAAGTATCAATCTTCCTACCAACATATAGATTGTTTTTTTTTAAGCTAAGAGTGTGTTTATGTCTGGCCAAAAGCACACTGGTGTCTTCTTGGCCAAAAAAAAAAAAGAGGGGAGGGGTTACAATATAGATATAAATATATAGATACATATCTGTCTATCGGAGACTCTTAGAGATCACTTGGGAATTAACTTATTTGGGGGTTATTTTTTGTTATAAAGAATAAAGACTCTCAAATAGCACTGTCTTACAATCTCATTTTTATTTGATATTTTCAATGTCCTTTCATATCCATTTCATTTTTAGTCTCAAAACAGCACTAGAGGATAGTCAAGGCAGGCATTTTTCCCCCTTTCTTCCAGGTTATAAAATTGAGGCACAGAGAGGCCAAAAACCAAGAAAATGAGTTTTGGAACCAAGGTTTCATGACTTCTAACCCTGGTTTCCTTCCACCAGGACAGTGGTACTTCTCTAGAAGCTGTGAATCAGAATTTCATAAACTGTGGTTTCAGAAAGCAAAATAGTTTTAATTTGACTGGCTATTGAATCAAACTTTGTGCCCAAGCAATATATTAAGTAATATGGATATAGAAATATAGAAGAAAATATCAAAACTGTGGAGTTTGAAGGTCCACACAGAGGAGAAGAAATAAATCCAGGCTTGTTCCTAGGTTTATAGTCAGAAGCTTCTAGATCTGCAGTCTGACAACTGTGTGACTTTGAAGAAAGGACAAAAATATCCAAATAAGTACCAGTATTTGAATATAAAGCGTCTGGCTCATTGCATGCCATATGGTAGGGACTTATACAAATTTTTCACTTTCCTTTGTCTAAGAAAACATGCTCTTTCCTTTAATCTGTCAAAGTTAAAACTAGGTTTTAACATCTGCTTTTTTTGCAATAATGATTTAAGAAATGTTATTTAAACCTAAAAGGATAACGGGGAGACTATAATCAAATTGTAGCATACATACATAATATAAATACTAATGTGTATGGCTTCCACATGACCCATATATGAGAAGGGAAAAGAAATCAGTGTGTTTCGACATGTGAGGTAAATGATTTCTAAGTTTTCCTCTGCCCTGAAATTATAAGATATTTTTGTGGATAGGAGAAAAGGGAAAACTCCTACTCCAATTCTACTCTCTTCCTCTTACTAGAATATTAATGTAAGATTCCAACATGCTGTTTAGACTGCATTTATAAATGATGGTGGTGGAGGGAAAATATTTCTTTAAAAAATCATGCTTCCAAGTCAGACACTGCTTTTTATCTTTCTCTGCACAGTTCTGAGGCAGCTGGAAGGAGGAGGGAAGGTGCATCTCTAGGAAAACCGAATCTTCTAGCTTTCTCACTTAACTCCTGCTTATCTAGAGCTGGGTTAGTTAGCCAAATGCCCTCAGTATGCCCCTAGCCACATATATCTTTTCTCTTTTTTGTCTGATTTGTTGACAGAATGCATGCTCTTGGGCATGAAAACTACATTATTTGGTGATAAGATTTGAGAATCTCCCTCTTCCCTTAGGGCTTAAATTTAAGTCCTGTTTCCAACTAAATTACCAGAGAGCTTTGCATCAAGGATCATGAAGATTATGACATCAACGAGCCTGATTAATAAAGTGAATGTGTTCTTTCCCATTTGCCATTTCCCCTTCTGCTAAAGCCTCTCAGTAACATCAAGGGAGAGAGTAGCTGTACTTTGGTGCCTGGGTGGTGTGGGGGTAGGAGGGAGAATGTTTATGGACAGTATTGAGCCCCCTGGTGATAATACTACCTTAGCATTACAATTCTGTCATCATCCCCCCAAACCTGATTCTACCCCCAGGAAGGCATAACAGAAATGGAGCAAATCAGGCAAGATTGGAAAGGTGGGGAGGCCAACTGAGGAAAGTTTTAAACACGAGTCACTCTTTAAAATTTGGAAATCTCAGACTAATACTTAACCATCACACTTAAGAAAGCAAGAACGTATGTAGAAAAATATTTTTAAAAGTAACCTATTAACTAAATTTATAAGTTCCTAGACATAAGACTTACTTAAATGAAGGACTCTATGTGGCAAATTTTTCCAGGAAAGAAAAAGGAGACTAAGATATATTATTAATTCTATTGTTGTAAAGGGAAGTGTGGACCTAGGGGTGTGTGTGTGTGTGTGTGTGTGTGTGTGTGTGTGTGTTCTGTTGATAATGACAGGAAAATGGGTACAGGACCGATTTCTAACTCTAAGAAATGTTTGGTGATAGCTAAAATTCTTGTTGTTTTCTTTTTAATTTTTTAATGTTTATTTTTGCGAGAGAGAGAGGGAGAGGGAGAGAGGGAGGGAGGCACAGAATCTGAAGTAGGCTCCAGGCTCTGAGCTGTCAACACAGAGCCTGACATGGGGCTTGAACGCACAAGCCGTGAGATCATGACCTGAGCTGAAGTCAGATGCTTAACCAATGAAGCCACCCAGGCGCCCCTAAAATTCCTGTTAAAAACCAAAACAAACAAACAGACTGTGACAATGACAGAGCTGAAATAATAAATATTTCTACCAGTGATACATATTTAAAAATCTGAGCGTGGAATACCAGATAAGTTTCCAAGCTGAAGCTCACGATTTTGTGCTTGGTGTCGAAAGCCAAGTGTCACCCCCACACTAACAGGAAGAAAAATGGACCATTACAGCATCATGATTTATCTTGAGACTAATCAGAGAATTGAGGTCACACGGTAACCAAGAGAACCCTACTCCAACGAGAAAAAATATTCTTCAAGGCAAGACAAGACACATGAGCGGCCGCACTTTCGGGAGAGCACAGCAAAGGAAAGTGAGTAAGCAGAAATCCGCTAACACTTTAACCGATGACCTTCTTTGTCTGCCTAGAGATTTCATCCGTTGTGGCTGACAGCAGAACTGGGCCAATTTATGGAAACTTCAATTGGATGCACCCCACATTTGAACTTTTACAAAGCGTATTAGGTACTGCAATATTGTGAGCAGATTGTCAAATGCAAGACATTTCTGATAGACATTGTCCTAATCTAAAACTTTCTCATTTTCTCTTTGAAAATCTTGTTCTAAACCCAACAGGGAATCATTTCTGAATCTGTCATTTTGTCTGGGGTTGCCTGAATATGGAAAAGAAAAGGGATGATGGAATTCATCATCAGCGGAGATGGGGACTTTGCTTGCCTCTCAGCCTCAGACCACGTGCGTTCTACGTGGACAATTCAGTGAATAATCTCATGGTGAGTTATAATTAATTCCATTCTGGCTGTTAGCAGTTGTTCTCTTAAAATAGGAAAGTCTACACATATACAATGAAGGATTTTGGCCCCAAATTTTGATATAACCATCAAATCAGTGCCACTTTATATCTCTAAAGTCATTGGCTCCGTCAGTTCTCTCTCTTTCTTTTTGAAATTGTCTTCTTTAATGTTTATTTATTTTTGAGAGGAGAGAGAGAGAGAGAGAGAGAGAGCATGAGCAGAGGAGGAGCAGAAGGAGAGAGGGACACCAAATCTGAAGCAAGCTCCAGACTCCGAGCTGTCAGCACAGAGCCCGAAGTGGGGCTCGAACTCACGGACGGTGAGATCATGACCGGAGCTGAAGTCGGACGCTTAAACGACTGAGCCACCCAAGTGCCCCGTCTGTTAGTTCTATTGTTAAGTCAGTAATGGTCATAACATTTGAAAGGTTAAAGTTGTGTTTTCCCTTTGTCATATCAAACTGAAAAATACATGAGTTCACTGATGGTAAGATCACTGGTATTATCTGTGATAGCAAAACTAAATAACTTTTCACTAAATGTTAAATCAGGTATTTATGAGAAAAATGACTATCAAAAACTGCTGGAACCAAGTGGGGTATACTTTACAGACACATTGTGAGTGTGGGCTTGGCTGCCTCGGCTAACAGCTGAGTTTCATCACTTAGTGGTAGCTGGAGGCCTCTAGGCAGCTTATTTGATTTTTCCCCTTACTCAGTTCTCTCATCCACAACACCTGGATGGCAAGCATATTTAAATCATAGGGTTATTGTGAAGATTGAAAAGCTAATCCATGTAAGCATTCGGCCTGACAGGTACAATAGGATAGCACTGACCAAGGAAGGTAAGTGAGGCCTGAATTGATATCCTGTCATCCCCACTATACAGAAACTACACCTCGTTACAAGTTACATTACTTGTTTAAGGAGCCAACGCTGGTAAAGGATAAACTCAGGCTGAAACATGTTCGGAGACTTCCAGATTTATTTTTTTTTGCCCTTTATATCAAACTTTTTCACTGAGATACCTAATTTGGTTATCTGAATCATAAATGTTTCTGGTGAAATCTTTTTCAGACCAAGAAAGTAATAAACCCATGCAAAATGGCAGATGCCAAATTCATGTGACTTTTTAAAAAATGTTCTCGGGAGGCCTGGGTGACTGAGTCGGTTTAGCGGCCGACTTCGGCTCAGGTCATAATCTCATGGTTCGTGGGTTCCAGCCCCGTGTCAGGCTCTGTGCTGACAGCTTGGAGCCTGGAGTCTGGTCCGGATTCTGTGTCTCCCTCTTTCTCTACCCCTCCCACACTCATGCTCTGTCTCTGTCTCACTCTCAAAAATAAACATTAAAAATTTTGTAAATGCTCTCTAAATGCATAGATTAAAAGAAAACAAAATCATCCAAGAGCAATCTCAACTTTGAATATTCAATTCATTATCTTACTAGAGAAATTAATGGTTAATTTAATTAATTAATAGTTAAATTGATAGTGGCTTCTCAAAATAATTCTTCTTCACTTTCTATAATACCTTATATTCAATTATGAATCTAAATTGCAATTGCAGAACTAAATAGTAGAAAGTGATCATAACAAACAACATTTATATGCCAATTAAAGCAAAAATTTTTTCATAGCAGAGAAAAGGAAACTCAAAATGTCAAAGCACTTACTGCAGCTTGCCGGTGAGTATTGGACAAAATTCCATGGATCTTCACTTTGTCTTTTTCCATCTGGTCTATGTTCACCCACAAATTCCGGCTGGCTGAATCGGAGGGACCATATATCCGAGATATATAGTAATTGTGATCTGTGTCCTCCTGTAATAAAAGAATAATGCACATCAAGAACAGAGATAGCATGGAAGAAACTTGAAGGCATTACGCCAAGTGAAAGAAACGCGACAGAGAAAGACAAATACTGTCTGTTCTCACATATATGCAGAATCTTAAAGAGGTGAACTCGGGGTGCCTGAGTGGCTTAGTCAGTTAAGTGACTGACTCTTGATTTCAGCTTAGGTCATGATCTCACAGTTGTGAGATCCAGACCCGCATGGGGCTCTAAACTGGGCATGGGGCCTGCTTAAGATTCTCTCTCTCCCTCTTCTTCTGCCCCCCTCGCCCTTCCCACCAACCTTCCCCTGGACTCACACAGGTTTTTGTGCTCTCTAAATAAATAGACAGATATAAAATAAAAATACAATACAATACAATACAATAAAGTAGCTGAACTCACAGAAAAACAGAGGACAATGGTGGTACCAGGGGCTGTGGGGTGGGGGGTGTTGGCTAAAGAGCACAAATTTCCAGTTATAAGACAAATACGTTCTGGGGATGTAATCCACAGCATGGTGACTGTAGTTAACAATACTGTATTATATACTTTCAGGTAGCTAAGAGAATAGATCTCTCACCACGAAAAATAAATGGTAATTATGTGATGTGATGGAGGTGTTAGCTAATGCTATGGAGTAATCATTTTGCAGTATATAGTACACCAAGTCAACAGGATGTACACTTTATTTATTTAAAAAAATTTTTTTAACGTTTATTTATTTTTTTTTGAGACAGAGAGAGACAGAGCATGAACGGGAGAGGGTCAGAGAGAGGGAGACACAGAATCTGAAACAGGCTCCAGGCTCCGAGCTGTCGGCACAGAGCCCGACGCGGGGCTCGAACTCACGGACCGTGAGATCATGACCTGAGCCGAAGTCGGCCGCTTAACCGACTGAGCCACCCAGGCGCCCCAACAGGATGTACACTTTAAACGTATACAATGTTCTATATAAATTCTATCTCAATCAGGCTGGGAAAAAAAAAGCATTTAAGTCACTAATACCCAATGTATATAATTGCCAGCATTATACACAGAGTTCCATTAAAAAGAAAAAAAAAAAAAAGCTCTCAAAAGGAGAAAAAAACCCCACAAAACCCTAGAGATACTGTCCCTAAAATTCTTTAAAAATCAAACAAAAATGATATTATGCAACTAGAAATATTACTATTCTTCAAAATAGCCAGAGGAGTTAAATAACCTCTAAAGGAAGTGAATTAGATTTAAAAATAAATAAAATAAACCTCTTTAGAGGAAATCGTTAAATAAATAAAACACAGAGAAAAATATACACTCTGTTTACAATAGTCTTTTTACCACAGTAATTGTAGGGATCTAATTGCTGCCCAAACAAAATGTCACTTTTGGAGCTATTTACTGAAAACCTGAACTATAATTACTATTGAGTGACAACAAACCCAAACTTCTCTTCTTTAAAACGAGGTCTTTATATGAAGACCTGCTTTCAGTTAATGATCCCAGAAATGGAAATAATACATTTTTCCCCTATAATTTGGGTTATTAAATTCTACTTTTATTTGAATTCTCACTATTGATTATCACAATGGTGCCTGTCACAAAACCTTTAATTTTTGTGCTCTCACTGAATGAAGAGATTTACATGTTTTAAAAGGCAATTTTACTGAGGAAAACCCAGAAAAATCATATGATTCTCGACTAACTTGGACTGCAGTTAATTTTTTCTAAACATAAAATATAATTGTGCTTATCGATTTGAGGAGTCTGCTAGGTAAAATAAATTTAAAAACATTCATGTCTGATGAATGTTTGTACGAATGTAAGGATAATGTTTGTAAGAATGTATGTAGGAATGTAAGAATAATGTTTGCCAAATACAGTGTATGTGATTTGAATCATAAAGTTTAGAATGTGAATTTTGTCTAATGCATTTGTTACTGAAGTGCTAATTGAATAAAATACGATTATTCTTGAAATCTAGTGAAAACAATTCCATGTACCTTTCAAGTCATCAGGCTAGAAACATATAAAACTGACTACATAAAGGAAAGGAATTTCCTATGCAGCATTCTAAATAGATTTTGTCCCATGACCAAAAGAAAAAATATGACCTTAGATATAAATCTTGATAACAGTGATGAAATGTTAACAGTAAGATAAAAGAAAAAATACTAGGTAAACGTCCAACCTCCAATTGAACTCTGGGTATCAGATACAAATTATGGGTACAACCCTGATGAAAGATAAAAAAAAGTTCTTTAGAGAAAGGAGGAAAAAAAGGAGATACAAAGAAAGAAGCATGAATAAGATTTCATGCAGCCCAAGAGAGATTTTATATCCTAGTGGTTTTCTAGCACTCCTTTCCAGAACATTATGACACTGACTGCCTGGGTTCTAGGAGGTAACGAGCATTTGGTTGTGTCTTCGTCACATGTAGAACTCCTTCCTACTGTCTGGTGCTTCACTACCAGAAGCTTTGTGGCGGGTACCCTCCATGACATTGGGCACAAGCCATTCTGCCCATGTCATTGTTACTGGCCACAGTAGCTGGGGGGCACCGGAAGCACACAACCTAAAAGGAACCAATTCATGAGACGTGTAGGAATTCAGGTAAAGAGGAGATAACTGCCCTTATTGTGATTGCTGAGATATGTAGGTATGAGACCTGTGACTACTGTGCCACCATTTGCTACCATGAAGAAACCCTGCCTGAAGGCAAAGCAAACATGGATAGAAACAGAGCCATTATCTCTGAAAAAAGTAAAAAAAAAAGAAAAAAGAAAAGAAAAGAGAAGGGAAGAGAAGAGAAGAGAGAAGGAAAGGAAAGAAAAGAAGCCAGATCAAGTGCATCTAGCGCATTCGGGGCTTGTACACTTAGCTGAACCATTAAATTTTTTAATTGTCAAATCCCCTTAAATAGACACTTCTTTTTTTAGAAAAAGTGTCTGTTTAAGGCTAACATCCAGATGGCTAACAGACACATGAAAAGATGCTCGACATCACTTATCATTAGGGAAATGCAAATCAAAACCACGATGAGATACATTACACCTGTCAGAGTGGCGAAAACGAACAACTCAGGAGACAACAGATATTGGCGAGGAGGTGGAGAAAGGGGAACCCTTTTGCACTGTTGGTGGGAATGCAAACTGGTGTAGCCACTCTGGGTAACAATATGGAGGCTCCTCAAAATATTAAATAAAACCACCCTAAGACCCAGCAACTGCACTACTAGGAATTTATCCAAAGGACACAGAAATGCTGAATCAAAGGGACACATGCACCCCAATGTTTATAGCAGTGCTATCAACAACAGCCAAATTATGGATAGAGCCCAAATGTCTATCAACTGATGAATGGATAAAGAAGATGTGGTATATAGACATAATAGAATACCACTCAGTGATGAAAAAGAATGAAATCTTGCCATTTGCAACAACATGGATGGAACTGCAGGGTATTATGCTAAGTGAAATAAGTCAGAGAAAGACAGGTATCATATGATTTCACTCATATGTGGAATACGAGAAACACAACAGATGAACATAGGGGAAGGGAAGGAAAAATAAGATAAAAACAGAGAGGGAGGGAAACCAAAGACTCTTAAATACAGAGAACAAACTTAGGGTTGCTGGAAGAGAACTGGTGGGGGGATGGGTTAAATGGGTAAAGGGCATCAAGGAGGGCACTTGCTAGATTGCTCACTGGGTGTCATATGTAAGAGATGAATTACTGGGTTCTACTGAAGCTAAAACAACACTGTATGTTAACTAACTTGAATTTAAAATAAACAAACAATTAAATAAACAAACATCAAAAAAAAAACCACCTTGAGTTGGATTATTGTCAACCAAAAGAATCCTACCTGACAAACATGTTTTGGTAACTTTCAAGAGACTTACGCAACATTGAATAAGGCAGTCTCATCTACAGATTTATAGATCTTGATAACAAACATGTTTTCAATTCTGGTATTCTAGCTAATTATACAGTAGGAATGGAAACTTGTACCTAAACTGCCGGAAATCATCAAGTCTGAATTACAAATGATAATGATTCATTTAATTTTTCCATGAATCACATATAAGGGGCATTTTGAAAAAAACAATAAGTTCAAATAAAACTTTCAATTTTTCTCCCTATTTTTTGTATTATTATAAAGAGTTTAGCAACACAGAGATGTGATCTTTAGGTGAATGATGTAATAGAGTCTATCATGCAGCCAAATTACCATATTACCATATAAATACCAAATAGATATTCTCTTTAAAATTACATACTTTCGGTTTTGAGCTCAATATAATTGTTGCAATCAACATATCTAAAATGATTTTGGTATTTCCCTTAACCCCTAAATCTCTATAGTTAATCAAGAAATAGTCTTATAAGGTAAAGGATATCATTATACTTAAATAATGGATTATCTGCAAAAATATACATGATTTTTGTCTAATTACAATCACTGATATGTCTAACTGAAAATAATGTTCATTTTTACTTAAACCAGAGCTTCTCAAGATAATATCACATCTTTGAAAGTACTGAAAAACTAAAGACTAGAGTTTGATGTTAGACTTCTATAGCCCATGCTTGCCAAGTTGTCATGGCAACTTTCATTCAAAGAGGAAGACAATTTATGGTTTACCTAGGAATTTAGAGGCACGAGTTTATAAATTCCAGGGAGAGGTGTTTGGCTCGATTTTTCAAGGAAAGCCATAAAATAGATGTTCTAAAAATGTGACATTTTAGCACTACTAAATTATTCAAACCACATCTTGTCCTTTATAGGAGTAATGGTACTTAAAGAGTTGTCAAAAGCCACTTCAGGCACAAAGATTTCCCTTTTCTGCTCGAAAGCAAACTATACTAACACCATAGAAAATAAAACAAAACACTACTGTGATATGCCTACTTGCCAATTCATTTAGGAAACCAACTGTTACTGAAAGTGGATGGCACAGTAGGTAGCTATAAATCCTATAAATCCATGTTTCTCAAATATGCCTGCAAATGTGCAGCCGTAAACAAAGGACAAACACCAAAAATACAGAGGGAAAAATCATCATGTCTGTACCTAACCATTCTGCATCCATCAGCTTACACAATTCTAACCCAAATGTTGTCTTCTCTTCTATTATTGATGTTACGTTGGTTTTATGATGGATAATTTTTATGGGTGCCTCACCCTGTCTTATGCAGTAACAGCACTGGAATTCTAAATTTATTCCACTGAGAACTTAAAAAAAAAAAGGAATAGATTGTATGAACATCACTGTGCTAGTCACTTGAAATATATAATCAAAGTTCTTAGGTATTTAGCGTCAAATCAATTGGTTGCCTCCCAAAGACTGTTTCATAATGAATAAAGGAATATAATGTGAATGGTTCTTACCAAGTGTTAATATATAGCAAATATATTACCTTGTCACATAACATGAGTTCTCAAGGACCACATAATGCTTATAAAGGTTTAAAAGTAGTATTTTAAAATATTATTTGTGTATATTACATTCCTTAAAACCAGAGTTAAAATATAGTTCTCTAGGATCTAAAAAATTAATGTTCATACAAGAAGCTAAAAGAATATGGTACAATAATAAAATAAGAAAAACAGTGAGCTGATAGCACTCAGGGAAATAATTATGGAGATGAATTTATTAGCTGCAATAAGAACGGAATACGCATGACAAAATTCCTATTTAGGGCATAGAAAACAGTCTTGAGACGTGCACACAAATGAAATGGAAAGGACGAAGAAAATAAGTATCTAGGATACATCATATAAACTATAGAAAAAGATCATATATATGATATATACATACATTACATGTATATACACACACACACATACATGTAAAGACACAGAAACGTATTTTATTTATTTATTTTCATGTTTATGTATTTTTGGTACAGAGGATCTGAAGTGGACTCTGTGTTGACAGCAGAGAGCCTGACACAGGGCTTGAACTCACCAACCGTGAGATCATGACCCGAGGCAGAGTCGGACGCTAAACTGACTGAGCCACCCAGGCGCCCGAAAAGTTTTTTTTTTTTTTTCATGTATTAGGAGAACAATTATTCCGAGGTAACGAAGACTAGAATCTATATATCATGTCCCAAGAAAAGATACAATAGAATTTTGAATATTAAGAAATTTCCTGGTGAGGGGCAGCAGGGACTTGCACAAATGGCGGTGTAGGGAGATCCCGTACTCACCTCATCAGGGACACACCAATCTACAACATATGAATCATTTCCCTCTGAAAGAGATCTGCAAACTAGGTGAGCTGCTTTTCTGCAATAAAGGGTAAAATACCACATTGGGATGGGCTGGAGGAACAGAGGCGTGGTCTCACCAAAATCCCACCCCGGGTGTGAGGACACACAACAGGGAAAGGTCTCACCTGCTGGGCGCCCGTCCTGCAGGAGCAAGGAGTTGGTGACCCACATTAGGCGCCCAGACACCCCTGGGATCGGCACCAGAGAAATGAGCCCCTAAAATATCTGGCTTGAGAACCAAGAGTGCTGATGTCCAAGGGGCCCAAAGTGCTATAGGAAACTGAGATTCCCTTTTTAAAAGGTTTGAGTTAAGTCTCACTTGCCTCCAGACTGACTAGGAAAAAATAAATAAATAAAAGCAATTTGGAAAGCACCTGGACTATATGTGAAATTCATTTGCTAATCTAGAAGCATCTGCTGCAAAAATACAACTTCATACATACATACACCTGCTGTAATAGGCGGAATGACTGACCAAGCCAAGGCAGCTGCTGTAGTAGGCGGACAGGTGAAACTCTCTCTCCCTGGAGATGGAGGCACTGGGGGATGCCATCTCCACTTACCCGGCTAGCACAGGTAGGTGAGCTCAAACTTGGCAGCCTCCTGACCGCTTGCCAAGGCAGGCGGGGGTGAGTGGTGGTGGTACTATCTTGCTGAGGCCGGAGAGTGCAGCTGGTGGCAGGGCCCCCTTGTTCCACGGTTGGGGCAGGGGAGGGCGAGTGGTCGTAGCATTCTCCAGCTCCCTAACCAAAGTCTGAGAGCGTGGGCAGTTGCAGTACTTTACCCCCCACCCCGCTCCCTGGCTAGGGTTGGCGAGCCTGAGTGGTCACGGCATTCTGCCACTCCCGACCTAAAGCTGGCAGACGTGCGCGCACACGCACACACACACACGCACACGCGCGCGCGCGCGCACACACGGACAGGGAACTCTCCTGTTGCATTCCTCAAGCCCACAGGTGTGTGCAGTCAAGACATTTTCCCTGCTGTCTTTATGAAGACCCTACACCCTCTAGCTGCCTAGCTAAAGCTAGTGGGTGTATGCAATCCACACAAGGACCCCGACCCCCCCCCCCCCCCCCCCTTTAACTGCCTGGCTCCCCAGGGAAGGTAAGAATCAGAAGGATAGTTCCTGAGTTCTTCTCAGGCCACCGTAACCCAGTCATCCTGTGAAAAAGGCCTATTTAACTTAGTCCAGAGCTTCAGCCTGAGAAATAGGCTTTGGGTTTCGCACACATTTGGAAGCTGAGGAGGTGCCCCCAAAGGATGTAAGCAGGGAGCCAGCATACTTGCACACCCACCCCCCTTCCGGCCTCACTACAGCTCAGCTCAACAGAACAGAGTTTAAATACTCATCTGGAGCCCCAAGTTTTGCAACTGTCACCCAGAGGACACCTCCAGATCCCCTGGCTTGGAGGCCAGCAGGGGTTATGATAATGGCCCCACAGGACCATAAGTATTTATACTGTAAAAACTGCTACTAGAGGGTCTGCTTTCTTGTTTCCAGCCTGAAACTAAGTGCTAAATGAGATCCCTCCACCTTGGAATACTGATGGATCTTGGCACACTCTGAAAATCAGGGACATACCAAGAATAAATCAGGGGGGTTAGAAAATCACAAAGAATCAAGAAACCACCAAGATCTAGGACAAGTTTGAACAAGAAGATTCATCATCTACACAAGGCCACTCCTTCAGACTGAGAGAAGTAGCTGTTTCACTACTACTAGAAACTAGGAGTTTCTGTTTCTAATCCAGAGAAACAAACACAGAGAGTCAAGGAAAATGAGGGAGCAGAGAAATATGTTGTGAATGAAAGAAAAAGGCAAAACCCTTGGGAAAAGACCTTAATGATACAAAGATTTCTTTACCAAGTAGATAAAGAATTCAAAGTAATGATCATAAAGATGCCCGCTGAACTCCGAAGAAGAATGGATGAACACAGTGAGAACTTCGACAAAGAGACAGAAAATGTAAGAAAGTATCAAACAGAAAGCATAGAGCTGAAGAATACAATAAGCGAACTGAAAGATATACTAGAAAAATGGAGAGGTTCAACAACAGACTGGAGCGAGCTGAGGGATGGATCAGCAAGCTGGAAGCAAAGCAATGGAACTCACCCAGATACAGCAGTAAAAAGTCAAAACAAAACAAAACAAAACAACAACAACAACCCACAATGCAATCTTGCCATTTGTGACAGCATGGGTGCATCTTGAGGGCTAATGCTAAGTGAAATTAAGTCAAGTAGTCCACCTATAAGAGAAATCTAAAAAAACAAAAAGTCAGAGCCACAGATACAGGGAACAGATTGGTGGTTGCCAGAGGGTTGAGGTGCAAAATGGATGAAGGGAATCCAGAAATATAAACTTCCAGTTATAAAATAGGTAAGTCAGTGTGATGTGATGTTCATCATTAGGATACAGTCCCATGAATAATACTGTGTTAACTTTGTATGGCAACAGATGATAACTAGATTCATTGTGGTGATCACTGCACAACGTATACCCATATGGTGGATCACTATGTTGTACATCTGACACTAATATAATATTGTATGTCAATTATACCTCAATACATTTTTTTTTAAAAAATCAAAAAATGAAGAAGTCTCACAGACATTTGGAAAGACAAACCAACTTATCCATAAGGGATTTCTTCCTCCATAAGGAGGAAAAAAAACTTTGATAGTCTGATACTTCTCCATGAGATCCAGTGGAAACAAGGTCTACACAATCACCAAGTAGAAGAAAGTTACGACTCAAGAAGTTTTTGCCCAACAAATCTATAATATAAATATAAAGGCAACAAACATATGTTTTCTTGCTTTCTATCTTTCTTTTTTTTTAAAGATGTGTCTGGGATCTTGGAAACTTGACTGCTGTACATTGTCTTACAAGTGGACCTTGAGAGCTTGTTTGAAGGTTCTAGCAGAGCACACAGCTACTTGTATACCCTTGACTGCAATACACTCCTCATCTACCGGGGAAGGTCATCCTCTTCCACCTACGATGCAGCTTCAGGAGGGACTCACATGGAGCGCTAAGGGAGGAAGGGGACACCTGCTTCGCCAGCCAGATGAGCCGAATCAACCCTGGCAATTAATGAGGTGACAGATGTCACAGCCAGATCACCCTGACATCCACATATTTTTCATAGGTAAAAATACAGAGAGGAAATACCATAAATGAGACTTTCTTAAAATGTAGTACCTAATTATACAATCAAGGGGTGACTCAAACATGGTCACAGGAATGGAGAAGCTCTCGTAAACATACTGGTGGTGAGCACCTACTCAACGGAAATTGCATTAAGGGAAATAAGACAATTTCATTATTATGGTTATAAGTCAGAATATAGATGATATGAATCATGAAAATACAAAAACAGTCAATAATCGTATTTCATGCCAGGTAATAGATACATAAATCTAGAGTACAGAAATATAGTTCTAAAAATAATAAGCCCAAATTTTAAATTTTTTATCCAAATTTTTAATTTTAAGAGAACTTTTAATGCAAAAGTCTGAAACTAGTGGCCTACACATGGCATGCATGTCGCCAAAGGACAGCAGATACAAAGTTAAATTCATTATTTTCCTGAAATACAATACAGTGCAATCTCAATTTTACAAAATTGCATCCATCTAAATATAAATGTATGCCTCTACTCT
The DNA here is from genome assembly GCF_018350215.1 of Panthera leo. Taxonomy (NCBI): domain Eukaryota; kingdom Metazoa; phylum Chordata; class Mammalia; order Carnivora; family Felidae; genus Panthera; species Panthera leo. The sequence goes on along the minus strand of NC_056685.1, from coordinate 18,462,251 downwards.
CCTATCTCTCTATCCTCTCTGGTTACACACACACACACACACACACACACACACACACACACACAGAAGTATAAAAGATATTTACCATATACCAATTGGTTACCTCTAGGTGATGAGATTTGGGGAAGTTTCTTTTCCCTTAACTGTATTACTTGAAATTTTTAGGATAAACATTATATATGACCACTTTATTTTCTTTGTCTCCACATAAAGCACTAAAAAAATATGTGAAGATGCTTGAAAGTATCAATTATTGATTCCCAGAATTAAATCACCAATATATATACAACAGACACAAGACCACAGTTAGTATAGAATTAGTATGATAGGTGCTCTGAAAAGTGCTTAAGGAAGACTCCTTTAACGTACTGTAAATCAGACACCCACATTCAACGTAGAGCTCCAAGGTCAATAACTTAAAATTGCTTTGTGAAATAGTTGATATATAAATTTCCATTAAACCTTTTCTTTTAAAATACTGGCTTCAGTAACCTAATTGATGTAGAGTGCAATCTTTTTCTCTACTTACTGTAAATGAAATTAGCACTAAAAGAAACGAAAATATTCATTTCTACTAAATTTTGAGCGAGAGATACTTACAGTTTGAATCTAGAAAATGATTTTATGTTGTAAGCACTTTATAGAAGCATGGCTAAATCATCTCTCTTTGTTCATTCATTTATGCAGAAGTCAATTGTTTCATATGTATAATGTACAACATATTCGTCATGAGAAACATTGTGATAGAATGTATGGGAGATAATGCTAAAGAATTATTCAACAGCACTGCTAGATCTTGGTAATGTCTACAATTCTTTAAAAAAAATTTAAAGTTTATTTATTTACTTTGAGAGAGTGAGTGAGTGAGCGAGCAGGGGAGGAGCAGAGAGAGCTAGACATAGATTCCCAAGCAGGCTCCACGCTGTCAGCACAGAGCTCCATGTGGGGCTTGAACTCATGAACCGTGAGATCATGACCTGAGCTGAAACCAAGAGTCAGACGCTTACCCAACTGAGCCACCCAGGTACCCCAATAATGTCTAGAATTCTATGAGAGACATTTAAAGAGTCGCTCATGTTTTCCTTTTAGCTATATCCTAGTGTAATCTGTGGGCTTATTTCTAGGACATGTTTTCAAGGATATCAGAAAGACATAGCAGGCTGGAGACACAGTTACATTCTGACAAAGAAGAACTGTGGGAAAGGGAAAAGTGGTGTGGTCTAAGACGTTAAACTTGTAGGCAGGTGATTTGATCTCTGGTTCTCACCAGCTCAGCTACTAGTGAGTTCTGTCACTTAGTGAAGGCTATCATGTATTCTGTTCATTACAGCGGATTGAAACTGTGAACTTCTCTGCACACACAAGTCCTCTTTTGCCAGAGGTAAAATTAGGGAGTAGGACAAGCATTCTGGACCTGAAGAAGCTATCCAGTGAAATGAGAGGGGGTTACCAGTTAGTCCTGGAACGTTGAGGATGTTATGAGACATAGAATAGACCACATGGAAAGAGATGTGAGATAAAAATCCTACCTGAACCCCCACCTTTCCCAATTACATTAATTAGAAGGTGATCTACAGGGTGTGAGGTGTGGGCAGGTACTTAAGTTATAGGAGTATCTCTTAACAAAAAACAAATGAAAGTATATCACTTTTTTTCACTGGGTTGCCAAAGAATCGAATCAGACCAATATATTTAAATACAATCGAAAAGCCTATGAACTGAATTTATAAAGGGGTATTAAATTAGCCCCACATCATTTCAGCATGATAGGAACAATTACATACTATCTTCAGAGACCCTTCAATATACAGCAGCAAATACTATAGCAATCCCCTCTTCAGATACTAAGAACAATTGCATGGAATACAATTCAATTTACTGTCATAGTGTCAGAAGAACAAAAATCAATTCCTGTATCTCCTGTTGATTATATCAGATTATTGCCCCGATTCTCATTATGCACATCTTCTGCACCTACCTTCATTTCTGCAAGGATTTTTACCTACTTGGTCTATTTGCAGCATGGTCCATCCCCCTAAGCAATCTCTTGTCTATGACTCTTTATAGGCATGGTTTATTTTATCAATTCTTCACAAGACTTTTGTGAAGTGACCCCCAAAACTGCAAGATTACTTAGTAGAGTGTGAGGTCAGATTATTGTGCAAGACATATAATACGGAATTCTGGCAATATGTCTGTAATTAAACAGTTTCTGTTTTCCCAGTAACAATTTCTCACACGCACAAGATCATTTCTCGTGCTATGGAGAGAAAGGTAACCTGTATAGCCAAGGATACACAACACCCTTATTTGTGATCTTTCAAAATAATAACAACATCAGGAGTCTACAATTCAATTAAACGATTACCTAGATCTCCAGGTGTTTTGAGATGTGGTGGCGTGTGTTCGTGTTGATGTATTTATTAAATGAAGCAGAACATATTTTCCTCCTGAATATAGTACACTTTCATCTGCCTCTGATAGAAAATTTTAAACCCTTTGCAAGAATGATCCTGGGAGACTATTCCCAGGCTTAGTGTGGTCAGAACAAAGAGGCTAGAGAAGAGAGCTTGGGGCAGTTTTGTGTGAATTATTAACATCTTTTATAAATACAAGCACGTGGTCCCCAATCCAACAGTGGCCACTAAAGAGATGCATCACCAACTTACAAGACCTCACCAAGGGCTCTGAAAATCTAGCAAAATATGTGTGATTGAAAAAAAAAGATTTAAAATGTGTATGAATGTATAAGTGTCTATTTAAATGCACAAATTAGCATTAAAACAATGTAGCCCAAAGGAGATTTGGGTTGAAGTACAGTTTCTGCCCCTAAATAGCCACTCGAAGTTCCGGGCTTTATTCTGTGTAAGAAGGAGTTAAACAAGGGATGCCTGGGTGGCTCAGTAGGTTAAGGACCTGACTCTTGATTTCGACTCAGGTCATGATCTCGTGGTTGGTGGGACGGAGCCCCGTGTGGTATCTGACAGCACAGTGCCTGCCTGGGTTCTCTCCCTCTCTCTGTCCCTCTCCCTTGTCCCTACCCCCCCTTCCAAAATAATAAGTAAGCTTTTTTTGTTAAAGAAAGTTAAACAAGGTGTCTCTCAAAGTGCCTTTCAACTAAGGTTCTGAAATCCTATAGCCACAGGCAAATAGGAAGCAATTGCTAGGTGTGGGTCAGAAGACTCTTTGCCTTATATGATATTCACAAAAAAGCGTGCAGTTTGAAGAGCCAGTATAGGTAGCTAGTTATATAGTTAGCACTGGTACCATTTCAATAGGTACTTAATCCTCCTTGTTGATAAGTTGTAACTAGCTCTAAGATTGAAGGCAAATTCATAGACCCGTTGCAGGTGATGTAAGAATCCCTAGGGACACTGTGTGTGTGTCATCCATGCAAAGTGAATCAATCACAGGTCTTGCATACATTTTTTTATGTATGGTCTTGCACACATATATTTTTCAAATACACAAGATGATTGTGATGGGTAAAAATGTGTGATCATTTTACAGTGTTACCAAATACCCTGTAATTCTTGGTATGGTGTATTTTTTTTTAATCAGCTGGAAAGAACCAACAACAATGGTGTGGAGGGCCTCAAAATGTTCTAATAATCAAAAAAGACCATCATAATTTAAAAGGGTGAAAATTTCCTTTCTAGATTTAGCATCTGTGACTGGGCCAGAACTCAGGAACTATACACGTACTATCCTAGTCAGCTTAGGTTGCTCTAACAAAATATCATAGACTTGGTGGCTTACATAACAAAAAATATTTTTCACAGCTGGAAGAACAAGATCAATGTTCTGGCTGATTTGGTTTTGGGTGGGGGTTCTCTTCTTGGCTTATGCACAGTCACCTTCTCACTATGTCCTCACATGGCAGAGACAGAAATTTTCCCTGTGTCTCCTCTTATAAAGACAATAATCTCAAGGATTAGGGCCCCACCCTTATGGCCTCATTAATCTTAATTATCTGTCTCCAAATACAGTCACATGGGGGTTAAGGCTTCAACATACGAATTTCAGCAGGACACAATTCAGTCCATAGCACACACAGGTAGTTCCTTTATTAATTCTGGATCTCTAAAACAGCCCTAGATTTATTACCTTTGAAAATTCATGTCATTCTCTAGTACTCATCAAAAATTGCCATTCAAACTTTCTAATATAGAAGGACTTTTGGAAAATCCACACAGTTCTCTGCTTTGGTCTGTTTCTTAGGGGGAAAAAACCTGAGAAACAGTAGACTATGTATCATTTCAAAAGAATTATAGAAAAATTTACTCGGGAGCAACTTTAAAAAATTATAACTCAGTTGAGAATTTTCATATACCAACATCTGTGGAAAATCTGGATGGTTGCTTCCTATCAACTGGTAACTGGTTCACCAATATTCTCATTTCTAAGGTAACTGTTACTATCCCAAAACTATGCAGTCTGGTATTTCAAATGACAGGTTTTAATATACTTTTAATCAACCAGGGTTTTTTTTCATATTAATACTACTTTAATATCAAAGAATGAAACCTTTCTCCAGTCTTTTTTTTCCCCCTAACTTCTTATGTATTTTGTTTGATTGTTATAAATATCCCAGATAACAACAATGAAATAAACATTAGACATTCTGTGTTTTTATGCTTCAACATTCATTGAAATATGAATTCTCCTCAAATATCAGAGATCATCTTGTCCATAATTAGCAGAGAAGGCAATGTTCTGTAGCCTCCAATATTGTAGAACAATTTTCACAAATAAGTGACGTTCTGAACAAAAAAGCCCTCTGTTTTTAACAGAATTTTGTAGAACTGTCTTGCCTCTAAGCATACCATTGCTATTATCAAAATATGTCTCCAACAGGATGAGCGTAGAAAGTACAGCAATCGAGAAAATTAATTTCACTATTAATAGCTTATATCATGTTATGCTGGTAAAGAGAAACACTGAGAATTTAACCTAACCCAAGTTTATGAGAATGCTACTACTTGTAATAGCAAATCTAGTACCCAATTTTATTAATTATCTAACTAAAGGGATTGGTAACTACATCTAAAATGAAATTATGTATATAATTACAATAATTATATATCATATATAATTTCATATATATATATATGTCATTGGAATATTGGAATTGCATTATAAAAAACCTAAGGGAGGACAGGTTAAAAAGGGCATATTATTTTTGGCAATGATTTTTAAACCTAGAAATGGTGAAATAATTTACAGGTAAGTCGTGACAATGTCTCTACTTATTTATGTGCTTCAAAACAAGTCCTCATCATAATTTTTGCATCTTCCACAATAAAATCTTTTCTCTAAATAATTTATAACAAGGTTCATATTAGTTTAGTTCTTCTCACTTCCAAAGTTTCTGGTACGCGTTTTAGGGGAAAATTAATATGCGGAAAAAAGAATGGAAATTAGGAGAAAATATCACTTTAAAGCAAACTGATTAAAAAAAAATACAAATCTATGCTTGTTTGACCTGTGGCGAACATACTCTACAAATCCAATAAAGCATGGAAAGAGGCGATGTTATTTAGTAAACTATGAATAAATGGATATAATTGAAGTGCTAAAATGAAGGGGAAAAAAGGTCCCTTTCTTTCAGCTGCCCTTATGAAGAGGTATTTTCAGTAAGCTTGAACAAACATCTAATATTGAATTAGATTCCCACATATTCTTTCCATGAATTCATTTGTTCTATCCTTGCCACGTATCACTGTTTTTTTTGTAGTTGGTCCTTTTTTTTTTTTTTTAATGTGTATTGATTTATTTTGTGGCAGGTTCGCATGGACAGTGCAAAGCTGGATGTGGGGCTTGATCCAATGAACCATTAGATTGTGACGTGAGCCAAAATTAAGAGACAAATGCTTAACTGAGTTACCCAGGTGCCCCTTAATCCTTTTCTTTAAAATAAGCAAATAGGATATCAGGAAGATGGCTGCGTAGGAGGACGCTGGGCTCACCGCACGTCTTGCTGGTCACTTAGATTCCACCTACACCTGCCTAAGTAACCCAGAAAACCACCAGAAGCCTAGCAGAACGGAGTCTCTGGAGCCAAGAGCAGACAAGAGGCCCACGGAAGAGGGTAGGAAGGGTGGCGAGGTGGTGCAGCTACACGGACTGGAGGGAGGGAGCTGGGGCAGAGGGGTGGCCCACCGGCCAAGCAGAGCCCCTAAGTCTGGCTGGCAAAAGCGGAGGGGCTGGACAGAGTGTGTTCCCACAGCAAGCGGGACTTGACATCTGGTAGGTTATAAGCTAACAGCTCTGCTGGGAGAACGGGAGGGCTGGAGGACAACAGGAGGGAGAGTTGTTGAGCCTGGACGACAGAGCTCAGCTTGGTGGGGAACAAAGAGCTCGCTAGCGCCATCTCCCTCGCCCATCCCCCAGCCAAAATCCCAAAGGGAACCAGTTCCTGCCAGGGAACTTGCTCGCTCCGCGCAAACACCCAACGCTGTGCTCCTGCGGATCCATCCTTCCGGCGGCGGGTCTGACTCCCTCCCGGTGCAGCAGGGCCCCTCCCGAAGCTGATCTCCGAAGGAAAAGGAGCTGAGCCTGCCCCTCCTGCCCCTGTGCACCTTGCCGAATTGCCCCAGCTAATACGCCAGATCCCCAGCACCACAAGTCTGGCAGTGTGCAAGTAGCCCAGACGGGCCATGCCACCCCACAGTGAATCTGGCCCCTAGGAAAGGGGAAGAGAAGGTACACGCTAATCTGACTTCGGCCCAGCGGTGGGCTGGGGGCAGACATCAGGTCTGACTGCGGCCCCACCCACCAACACAATTTATTCCAGACAGCACAGGGGAAGTGCCCTGCAGTTCTGCACCACTCCAGGGACTATCCAAAATGACCAAACGGAAGAATTCCCCTCAAAAGAATGTCCAGGAAATAATGACAGCTAATGAACTGATCAAAAACGATTTAAACAATATAACAGAAAGTGAATTTAGAATAATAGTCATAAAATTAATCGCTGGGCTTGAAAACAGTATAGAGGACAGCAGAGAATCTATTGCTACAGAGATCAAGGGACTAAGGAACAGCCAGGAGAAGCTAAAAAATGCCATTAATGAGCTGCAAAATAAAATGGAGACGACCACAGCTCAGATTGAAGAGGCAGAGGAGAGAATAGGTGAACTGGAAGATAAAATTATGGAAAAAGAAGAAGCTGAGAAAACGAGAGATAAAAAAATCCAGGAGTATGAGGGGAAAATTAGAGAACTAAGTGATGCACTAAAGACAAATAATCCACGCATAATTGGTATTCCAGAGGAGGAAGAGAGAGGGAAAGGTGCTGAAGGTGTACTTGAAGAAATAATAGCTGAGAACTTCCCGGATCTGGGGAAGGAAAAAGGCATTGAGATCCAAGAGGCACAGAGAACTCCCTTCAGACATAACTTGAATCGATCTTCTGCACGACATATCATAGCGAAACTGGCAAAATACAAGGATAAAGAGAAAATTCTGAAAGCAGCTAGGGGTAAACGTGCTCTAACATATAAAGGGATACCGATAAGACTCGTGACAGCTCTCTCTACTGAAACTTGGCAGGCCGGAAAAGAATGGCAGGAAATCTTCAATGTGATGAACAGAAAAAATATGCAGCCGAGAATCCTCTATCCAGGAAGTCTGTCATTTGGAAGAGAAGGAGAGATAAAGGTCTTCCCAAACAAACAAAAACTGAAGGAATTCGTCACCACTAAACCAGCCCTACAAGAGATCCTAAGGGGGATCCTGTGAGACAAAGTACCAGAGACATCGCTACAAGCATGAAACCTACGGACATCACAATGACTCTAAACCCATATATTTCTATAATAACACTGAACATAAATGGACTAAATGCGCCAACCGAAACACATAGGGTATCAGAATGGAAAAAAAAAAAACAAGACCCATCTATTTGCTGTCAACAAGAGACTCACTTTAGACCTGAGGACACCTTCAGATTGAAAGTGAGGGGATGGAGAACTATTTATCATGCTACTGGAAGTCAAAAGAAAGCTGGAGTAGCCATACTTATATCAGACAAACTAGACCTTAAATTAAAGGTTGTAACAAGAGATGAAGAAGGGCATTATATAATAATTACAGGGTCTATCCATCGGGAAGAGCTAACAATTATAAATGTCTATATGCCGAATAAAGAAGCCCCCAAATATATAAAACAATACTCACAAACATAAGCAACCTTATTGATAAGAATGTGGTAATTGCAGGGAACTTTAACACTCCACTTACAGAAATGGATAGATCATCTAGACACACGGTCAATAAAGAAACAAGGGCCCTGAATGATACATTGGATCAGATGGACTTGACAGATATATTTAGAACTCTGCATCCCAAAGCAACAGAATATACTTTCTTCTCGAGTGCACATGGAACATTCTCCAAGATAGATCACATACTGGGTCACAAAACAGCCCTTCATAAATATACAAGAATTGAGATCATACCATGCATACTTTCGGACCACAATGCTATGAAGCTTGAAATCAACCACAGGAAAAAGTCTGGAAAACCTCCACAAGCGTGGAGGTTAAAGAACACCCTACTAAAGAATGAGTGGGTCAACCAGGCAATTAGAGAAGAAATTAAAAAATATATGGAAACAAACGAAAATGAAAATACAACAATCCAAACGCTTCCGGATGCAGCGAAGGCAGTCCTGAGAGGAAAATACATTGCAATCCAGGCCTATCTCAAGAAACAAGAAAAATCCCAAATACAAAATCTAACAGCACACCTAAAGGAAATAGAAGCAGAACAGCAAAGGCAGCCTAAACCCAGCAGAAGAAGAGAAATAATAAAGATCAGAGCAGAAATAAACAATATAGAATCTAAAAAAACGGTAGAGCAGATCAATGAAACCAAGAGTTGGTTTTTTGAAAAAATAAACAAAATTGACAAACCTCTAGCCAGGCTTCTCAAAAAGAAAAGGGAGATGACCCAAATAGATAAAATCATGAATGAAAATGGAATGATTACAACCAATCCCTCAGAGATACAAACAATTATCAGGGAATACTATGAAAAATTATATGCCAGCAAATTGGACAACTTGGAAGAAATGGACAAATTCCTAAACACCCACACTCTTCCAAAACTCAATCAGGAGGAAATAGAAAGCTTGAACAGACCCATCACCAGCGAAGAAATTGAATCGGTTATCAAAAATCTCCCAACAAATAAGAGTCCAGGACCAGATGGCTTCCCAGGGGAGTTCTACCAGACGTTTAAAGCAGAGATAATACCCATCCTTCTCAAGCTATTCCAAGAAATAGAAAGGGAAGGAAAACTTCCAGACTCATTCTATGAAGCCAGTATTACTTTGATTCCTAAACCAGACAGAGACCCAGTAAAAAAAGAGAACTACAGGCCAATATCCCTGATGAATATGGATGCAAAAATTCTCAATAAGATACTAGCAAATCGAATTCAACAGCATATAAAAAGAATTATTCACCATGATCAAGTGGGATTCATTCCTGGGATGCAGGGCTGGTTCAACATTCGCAAATCAATCAATGTGATGCATCAAATTAATAAAAGAAAAGATAAGAACCATATGATCCTGTCAATCGATGTAGAAAAAGCATTTGACAAAATTCAGCATCCTTTCTTAATAAAAACCCTCCAGAAAGTCGGGATAGAAGGAACATACTTACACATCGTAAAAGCCATTTATGAAAAGCCCACAGCTAACATCATCCTCAGTGGGGAAAAAACTGAGAGCTTTTTCCCTGAGATCAGGAACACGACAGGGATGTCCACTCTCACCGCTGTTATTTAACATAGCGTTGGAAGTTCTAGCATCAGCAATCAGACAACAAAAGGAAATCAAAGGCATCAAAATTGGCAAAGATGAAGTCAAGCTTTTGCTTTTTGCAGATGACATGATATTATACATGGAAAATCCGATAGACTCCACCAAAAGTCTGCTAGAACTGATACATGAATTTAGCAAAGTTGCAGGATACAAAATCAATGTACAGAAATCAGTTGCATTCTTATACACTAATAATGAAGCAACAGAAAGAAAAATAAAGAAACTGATCCCATTCACAATTGCACCAAGAAGCATAAAATACCTAGGGATAAATCTAACCAAAGATGTAAAAGATCTGTATGCTGAAAACTATAGAAAGCTTATGAAGGAAATTGAAGAAGATATAAAGAAATGGAAAAAATTTCCATGCTCATGGATTGGAAGAATAAATATTGTCAAAATGTCAATACTACCCAAAGCTATCTACACATTCAATGCAATCCCAATCAAAATTGTACCAGCTTTCTTCTCAAAGCTAGAACAAGCAATCCTAAAATTCATATGGAACCACAAAAGGCCCCAAATAGCCAAAGTAATTTTGAAGAAGACCAAAGCAGGAGGCATCACAATCCCAGACTTTAGCCTCTACTACAAAGCTGTAATCATCAAGACAGCATGGTATTGGCACAAAAACAGACACATAGACCAATGGAATAGAAAAGAAACCCCAGAACTAGACCCACAAACGTGTGGCCAACTAATCTTTGACAAAGCAGGAAAGAACATCCAATGGAAAAAAGACAGTCTCTTTAACAAATGGTGCTGGGAGAACTGGACAGCAACATGCAGAAGGTTGAAACTAGACCACTTTCTCACACCATTCACAAAAATAAACTCAAAATGGATAAAGGACCTGAATGTGAGACAGGAAACCATCAAAACCCTAGAGGACAAAGCAGGAAAAGACCTCTCTGACCTCAGTCGTAGAAATTTCTTACTTGACACGTCCCCAAAGGCAAGGGAATTAAAAGCAAAAATGAACTACTGGGACCTCATGAGGATAAAAAGCTTCTGTACAGCAAAGGAAACAATCAACAAAACTAAAAGGCAACCAATGGAAGGGGAAAAGATATTTGCAAATGACATATCGGACAAAGGGCTAGTATCCAAAATCTATAAAGAGCTCATCAAACTCCACACCCGAAAAACAAATAACCCAGTGAAGAAATGGGCAGAAAACATGAATAGACACTTCTCTAAAGAAGACATCCGGATGGCCAACAGGCACGTGAAAAGATGCTCAACGTCGCTCATCAGGGAAATACAAATCAAAACCACACTCAGATATCACCTCACGCCAGTCAGAGTGGCCAAAATGAACCAATCAGGAGACTATAGATGCTGCCGAGGATGTGGAGAAACGGGAACCCTCTTGCACTGTTGGTGGGAATGCAAATTGGTGCAGCCACTCTGGAAAACAGTGTGGAGGTTCCTCAAAAAATTAAAAATAGACCTACTGTATGACCCAGCAATAGCACTGCTAGGAATTTACCCAAGGGATACAGGAGTACTGATGCATAGGGGCACCTGTACCCTAACGTTTATAGCAGCACTCTCAACAACAGCCAAATTATGGAAAGAGCCTAAATGTCCATCAACTGATGAATGGATAAAGAGATTGTGGTTTATATACACAATGGAGTACTATGTGGCAATGAGAAAGAATGAATTATGGTCCTTTGTAGCAACGTGGATGGAACTGGAGAGTGTGATGCTAAGTGAAATAAGCCATACAGAGAAAGACAGATACCATATGGTTTCACTCTTATGTGGATCCTGAGAAACTTAATAGAAACCCATGGGGGAGGGGAAGGAAAAAAAAAGAGGTTAGAGTGGAAGAGAGCCAAAGCTTAAGAGACTCTTAAAAACTGAGAACAAACTGAGGGTTGATGGGGGGTGGGAGGGAGGTGGGGGTGGGTGATGGGTATTTAGGAGGGCACCTTTTGGGATGAGCACTGGGTGTTGTATGGAAACCAATCTGACAATAAATTTCATATATTGAAAAAAAAAGAAAAAGTTCTGGGGGTGGATGGTGATGACGGTTGCACAACAGTGTGAACATACTCAATGTCACAGAACTGTACACTTCAAAATGATCCTAATGGTAGATTCTGTGTTAATGTGTATTTCATCACAAAAAACTCCTCAAAATTTGTTAAATATTCTCAATCTCAAATTAAATGATTGGTCACTGCCATGTACAAGAACCCATGTAAAACAGGACAACCATTGATGATTACCCCCCCAAAATAAATAAAAAATAAAAAAATAAAATAAGCAAATAGTTAATCACATATTTATGATAACTGGTTAATAAGTGTAGCTAACACATATGATATTCCAAATTCTCAGACTGGCACGTAATCTACATACACATTGAATCCTTACAACAACTCCCTGAATTATAAAGAAGCTAAAGTTCAGAAATACCAAGTAGGTTGCCAGACATCACAAAAATCCAAGGAATATAAAAACAGTTGTATGTGACTCCAAATTCTATGTTTTTCTACTTCCACAATACGATTTAGATATCAAATATTTTAGAACCTCAAAAAAATTACATTTGGCTGAAATGTTTTCCTGAAGCTCCTTCTCAGGTCTTCTGTAATAGCTCTCTCACTGGTCCCAGGTTCTCTACAGCGGGGAGTAATCCTTTTTATTTTTTGTTTTATTATTTTTATTTACTTTTTTTTTTTTTTTTTTTTTGAGAGAGAGAGAGAGAGAAAGAGCATGAGTGGGAAGGAACAGAGAAAGAGGGAAAGAGAGAATCCCAAGCAGGCTCTGTGCTCAGCACAAAGCCCGATTGATATGGGCTCCCTCCCACAACTGTGAGATCATGATGTAAGCTGAAATCAAGGATCTGATGCTTTGCTTAACTGAGCCACCTAAGTGCCCTGGGAGCAATCCTTTTTGAAGTAATCCTTTTAAATAAGCAGAAATCTGATCAAATCACTCTCCTGCTCTAAGACTTCTCATTGCACTCAGAACAAAATTCAAAGTCCTTACCAACACACTGCTTTTGACACAGCCATCTCTTCAACTTCATTTTCGCCATCACATTCCACCCCAATCACACTGGCTTTCTTGGTATCCCATGAATATGCCAATATGCTCCTAAATCATACTATGCACCTGCTGTTTTATGCAGCTGGAATGGTTCTCCCCTATTCTGTCATGCTTTATTTCTTAGTCTGTTGTAATTTCCTTTATAACACTTTTTTAAATCAGACTTTTTATTTATCATCCCTCCCACCTTTTAACCCTCCCCCCTGCCCGGGGGGTTAATCTCTATGTTCTCCGGGGTTAATCTCTATATTCTAAGAATTAGGCATTGGCTGGTACATGATAGACATTCAATACATGTTTATTTGTGTTAGAGCTTCGTTGTATTTTGCAAGGCTAGTTTCTTTGGCCTTATCAGTCCTAGAAAAGATGTCACAGTCGTAGATCCTCCTTAACAGAAAAAAAAAAAAGTGGCAGATCATACACACGCCCATCCAATTTATTCATAAGTATATTTTGTTTACTTTTTAGTTTACTCTTCTTGAAATTTTTGAACTCTGTTACAAAAACACCCAGCCACTTCTATCAGTAATCTACCGGTGGATAACAACCCCAAACTTCATGGGTTGAAACAACTATCCATTTGTTCAGGAGTCTGTTGAGGTAGATTGGGCTCAGCTGGGCACTGCTTCTGTTCTACACGGTGTCAGCTGGGTTCACTGCTGGTTTGTGCCAACTGGCATGTTGGCTGGGGGCTGGCTGGTTCCAGATGTTGTTGGTCACATGTTCAGGGCCTTTATCTCCATGTGCTGACTCATTCTCAAGGGGCCTAGATTGGGCTTCTTCAAAGTAACAGAATCTAAGAGGGGAAAGGCAGCAGCTGCAAGACCTCTAGAGGCATTCCTTAAAAGTGAAACAACATCACTTCCATCTTGTTCTTTTGGTCAGAACAAGTCACAAGGCATTGCCTGCAATCAAGGGGTGAAAAGATCCTGTGTCTTCTATAGAAGGAACTGTGGGAATTTTTGGCCTTTTTTAACCCACTAGGCCATCACAATTTTCTGTTCCTGAATGGTTGAGCTGTTTGGCTAAGTGTAACTATGGTTCTACTCTGCTCCCCAGGAGATACTGCGCCATATCTACTGTGTATTTTGACAATAACATTGAGTAGCTTCCATTTTATTCATCTAAAGGGGCTTTCATTTGGCAGAGAAGTACTTTTTTAAAAAATTTATTTATTGTTTAATTTACATCCAAGTTAGTTAGCATACAGTGCAACAATGATTTCAGGAGTAGATTCCTTAATGCCCCTTACCTATTTAGCCCATCCCCCCTCCCATAACCCCTCCAGCATCCCTCGTATTGTTCTCTATTTTTAAGAGTCTCTTATGTTTTGTCCCCCTCCCTGCTTTTATATTCTTTTTGATTCCCTTCCCTTTGATTCCCTTTTGATTCTCTTATGTTTTGTCCCCCTCCCTGCTTTTATATTCTTTTTGATTCCCTTCCCTTGTGTTCATCTGTTCTGTTTCTTAAAGTCCTCATATGAGTGAAGTCATAAGATATTTGTCTTTTCCTGACTAATTCACTTAGCATAAGTGGAACCCTCCAGTTCCATTCACATAGTTGCAAATGGCAAGATTTCATTCTTTTCGATTGCTGAGTAATACTCCATTGCATACACACACACACACACACACACACACACACACACACACACACAAATATATATATATACCACATCTTCTTTATTTATTTACCAATGGACATTTGGGCTCTTTCCATACTTGGGCTATTGTTGACAGTGCTGCTATAAACATGGGGGTGCATGTGCCCCTTTGAAATAGCACACCTGTATCCCTTGGGTAAGTACTTAGCAGTGCAATTGCTAGGTCGTAGAGTAGTTCTATTTTTAATTTTTTGAGGAACCTCCATACTGTTTTCCAGAGCGGCTGCACAAGTTTGCATTCCCACCAGCAGTGCAAAAGAGATCCTCTTTCTCCGCATCCTCGCCAACATCTGTTGTTGCCTGAGTTGTTAATGTTAGCCATTCTGACAGGTGTGAGGTGATATCTCATTGTGGTTTTGATTTGTATTTCCCTGATGGTGAGTGCTGTGGAGCAATTTTTCATGTGTCTGTTCGCCATCTGGATGTCTTCTTTGAAGTGTCTATTCATGTCTTTTGCCCATTTCTTCACTGGATTGTTTTTTGGGTGTTGAGTTTGATAAGTTCTTTATAGATTTTGGATACTAACCCTTTATCTGATAGGTCATTTGCAAATATCTTCTCCCATTCCGTCCATTGCCTTTTAGTTTTGCTGATTGTTTCATTTGCTGTGCAGAAGCTTTTTATTTTGATGAGGTCCCAATGGTTCATTTTTGCTTTTGTTTCCCTTGCCTCTGGAGACATGTTAAGTTAGAAGTTGCTGCAGCCGAGGTCAAAAAGGTTTTTGTCTGCTTTCTCCCCTAGGATTTTGATGGCTTCCTGTTTTACATTTAGGTCTTTCATCCATTTTGCGTTTATTTTTGTGTATGGTGTAAGACAGTGGTCCAGGTTCATTTTCTTGCATGTCACGTCCAGTTTTCCCAGAACCATTTCCTTAAAAGACTGTCTTTATTCCATTGGATATTCTTCCCTGCTTTGTCAAAAATCAGTTGGCCATATGTTTGTGGGTCCACTTCTGGGTTCTCTATTCTGTCCCATTGATCTGAGTGGCTGTTTTTGTGCCAGTACCATACTGTCTTGATAATTACAGCTTTGAAATACAGCTTAAAGTCCGGAAGTGTGATGCCTCCAGCTTCGGTTTTCTTTTTCAAGATTGTTTTGGCCATTCAGGTCTTTTCTGGTTCTATACAAATTTTAGGGTTGTTTTTTCTAGCTCTGTGAAGAATGCTGGTGTTATTTTGATAGGGATTGTGGCAGAGAAGTGCTTTCAACAATGAAAATCTTCCTACTGGTTTCAAAATAAGAATTTAAAAGTCCATTTCGAATAATAAACTCTAGGATCACATCTTAGAAGAAGGAAAATCTTGTTGCCAACTCACATAACTCCATGTAACTGATACAGGGGTCAAACAAGGGCAGAGCAAAGAGAGATAAGCTGCACAGTTTCATGAGTCATTAAAAATAAAGAAACAAAAAAGAGAAAAAGCACAGTCCGTTGAATAACTTTGTTTTAAAATTACCAATGCTAGATTCAAACAAATCTTTTCACAATTTGGTTTTGCTGACTTTGCAGAAAGATTCCCTTTCAGATCTATAAAGCTGGCATTTATATCTTGCAATAAAATTACAGGACAGCTAGAAGAGATTTTATTTCAGTGCAGACTGAGCAGCATGTTTTCCTTTTTTTTGCTGCTGTCTTACAACATCACACAGGGGACAAGAAATCAGTGTTCTTAGCTTCTCACTTTCCTGAGAACTAGCTGGTAAGACACCAAGAAAAATATATGCAGGTCAAATATTCAAGAGAACATAGAGTCTAATGTAGGAAGATGCTGTAAAATGGCCTATTTATTTACAACTATTTCTTTTAGGTGTCAGTCATTCAAGCTAACAAGTATTTATGATATAATGATTATGTATAGTGGAGGCCTTGAGCCAAGTGCTGTGAAGGGCAAAAAGATGTTTATGATATAGTCCTCATTCTCCAGAAACCTGCAACAGAGTGAGATAATGCAGGTACTCAAATTTCTCTATTCCAAATCAGTATAAGGTGACTACTGTCCTAATGGTAAAATCAGTCCTTTAAATCTTATAAGAAGTAGAAAAATCTCATTTAGTTTTAGTGATTAATAAAAAGTGGGGGCAGGGAGCCTGGGTGGCTCAGTTGGTTAAGCATCCAACTCCGGCTCAGGTCATGATCTCATGGTCTGTGAGTTCAAGCCCCTCAGTGGGCTCTATGCTGACAGCTCAGAGCCTGGAGCCTGCTTCGGATTCTGTGTCTCCCTCTCTCTCTGCCCCCACCCCCCATGCTCTGTCTCTCTCCCTGTCTCAAAAATAAATAAACATTAAAAATTTAAAACAAAAAGGGGGTGTTCATACAAACAGTATTTAATCTGGACCTTGGAAAATAATTTGGAACTTAGGAAGGGTGATTTTAGTCAGAGGGACTGGTCTAAGCAAAGGGGAATGAGCAAGAAAAACAAAAAAATATGGGATATTATAGAAACTAACTAGAACAACACACACATATTGGGGAGTAATGTGAAGTGAGTACAGTTAGATATGTAGGACTTAGATGGCACAAACCCTTGAAAGTCTAAACTTAATTCTGTGCGAAATGAGCCTTGGAAGTAATGGATGAAGTGTGGATTTAGAAGGAAGAATCTAGAAAATAGGCTGGATTGGAGAAGGGAGAGATAAAAATCAGACAACAGTTTAAAAACAACTGCAATAGTCAAGAATGAAAGCATACAGCCCTAACTGGGTTACTAAGAAGAAAAGTGAAAGAGGCTGTTGTGGGAAAGCTGCCAGATCTCAGGAAGGAAAAGAACACTCAAACATGACTGAAGCATCGGAAGTCAGGATGACTGGGACCACCTGGTAAGTTCAGGGTAATGGTTGCCAGTTAACATTTTAAAAGCAGAACTTGGCATATCTACAGGTCATTTTAGATGGTAAAGAAAAAGCAGTCAGACAATGAAAGAAACAAAAGGCATCCAAATTGGTAAAGAAGAAGTAAAACTTTCACTGTTGGCAGATGACATGATACTATATGTAGAAAACCCTAAAGATGCCACCAAAAAACCTACCGGAACTGATAAATGAATAAGGTCACAGGATACAAAATCAATGAACAGAAATCCATTGCATATCTATACACCAATTATGAAGCAACAGAAAGAGAAATTAAGAAAACAATCCCATTTACAACTACACCAAAAATAATAAGATACTTAGCAATAAATCTAACCAAAGAAGTGAAAGACCTATATTCTGAAAAGTAGAAAACACTGATGAGAGAAATTGAAGATGACACAAATGGAAAGACATTTCATGCTCATGGACTCATAGATTAGAAGAACAAATATTTTTAAATATCTACACCACCTAAAGCAATCTACACATTTAATGCAGTCTCTATGAAAATACCAACAGCATTTTTCACAGAACTAGAACAAATAATCCTAAGGTTTGTATCAAACAAATTATGGTTCTTTTTTGGAACCACAAAAGATCCTGGATAGCCAAAGCAATCTTGGAAAAGAAAAGCAAAGCTAGAGGCATCACAGTTCCAGATTTAAAGCTAAATTAAAAAGCTGTAGTAATTAGGGGCTCCTGGGTGGCTCAGTCGGTTAAGCATCCAACTTCGGCTCAGGTCATAATAGTGGTTTGTTTGTGAGTTCGAGCCTCACGTTGGGCTCTGTGCTGACAGCTTGGAGCCTGAAGCTGCTTCGGATTCTGTCTCTCCCTCTCTCTCTGCCCCTCCCCTGCTCACACTCTGTCTCTCAATAATAAATAAATGTTAAAAAAATTTCTTTTAAAAAGCTGTAGTAATCAAAAAGGTATGGTACTGAAATGAACAAAAATAGACATATAGATCAATAGAACAGAATAGAAAACCCAGAAATAAACCCACAACTATACGGTCAATTAATCTTCAAACAGGAAAGAATATCCACTGGGAAAAAGTCTCTTCAACAAATGGTGTTGGGAAAAGTGGACAGCAACATACAGAAGAATGAAACTGGACCATTTTATTGCACCATGCACAAAAATAAATTCAAAATGGATGAAAGACCTAAATGTAAGACCTGAAACCATAGAAGAGAAAATGGGCAGTAATCTCTTTGACATCAACCATAGCAACTTATTTCTAGATATATCTCCTGAGGTAAGGGAAACAAAAGCAAAAATAAACAATTGAGACTACATCAAAATAACAGGGAATGAAACAATCGACAACACTAAAAGGGAACCTATGGAACGGGAGAGAATAGTTCCGAATGACATATCTGATAAAGGGTTAGTATCCAAAATACATAAAAAACTTATACAACTCAACACCCAAAGAACAGATAATCCAATTAAAAGATGGGCAGAAGACAAGAACAGACATTTCTCCAAGAAGACATCCACATGGCCAATGGACATACGTTCATCATCACTTACCATCAAGGAAATGCAAATCAAAACTATTATGAGGTATCATCTCACACCTGTCAGAATGGTTAAAATCACAAAGACAGAACCAAGTGTTGTTGAGAATGTGGTGAAAAAGGAACACTCTTGCACTGTTGGTGGGAATACAAACTTGGGCAGCCACCGTGGAAAACAGTATGGAGGTTCCCCAAAAAGTCAAAAATAGAACTAGCCTACGATCCAGCAATCACACCACTGGGTATTTACCCAAAGAATACAAAACACTAATTCGAAAGGATATATCCACTCCTCTGTTTATTGTAGCATTATCTACCATAGCCAAGCTAGGGAAGCAGCCGAAGTGTCTGTCGATAGACAAATGGATAAAGAGGTGGTATACATATACAGTGGAATCTTACTCAGGCATAAAAAATGAAATCTTGCCTTTTGCAATGACATGGATGGAGCCAGAAAGTATAATGCTAAATGAAATAAAGTAGTCAGAGAAAGACAAATACCATATGGTTTCACTCGTATGAGGAATTTAAGAAAGCAAACAAACAAGCAAAGGGGGGAAAAGGAGTGAGAAAGACAAATCAAGAAACAGACTCTTAATTATAGAGAACAAACTGATAGTTACCAGAGGTGGGGGAGGGAGGGGGGATGGGGTTACATAGGTGGTGGGGATTAATGAGTATACTTGTGATGAACACAGGGTGATGTATGGAATTGTATATAGCTGTACTATATTGTACAGCTGAAACTAATATAACACTGTATGTTAACTGACTGGAATTAAAATAAAAACTTAAAAAAATGCAAAGAACAAATAGAAGAAAATAACTATCATTTGTTTCCACACAGTGCATACCAATGGTCACAGAAACAAGGCCTTAGGGGCAGCCAGAGTGAGAAGGCCTCCAATATTCAAATAACACATGTGTTTCTATCTTTCCCTCACAGAATACTTAAATAAATGCTCAGAGTAGGATGATGCCACGAGGTAACTAATGCCTCTAAACGGCAGCAATGGTTCCCAAACTTGCCTGTACATTAGAATCACCAAGACATCTTTTAAAAATTCCTCAGATCATACTCCAGGCCAATTAAGTTAGAATCTGGGCTGGGGTGCAGAATGGGATCTCATTATGCAGACAAATCTGCGAATCACAGAGCAAGAGCAAATATCACCACATTAGCTGAAATTTCCAATTTGCAACTGAACACGTTCTATATTGACACAATCATGCCCAAACTGAGATCTTAGAAATACATAAAATTTCCACATCTCCTTAGAGGGATTATCAAAGTTTAAGAATTTCACTTCTTTAAATGTTTCCAAACCACAAACGGCAAGGTTTATTATATTCCAGACAAGTGTAGGAATAATAAACAGTCCTTCATCTGGTTTTGAAACGGTGACCCTTACGGTTCTAGTTCAATCTCAGTAAGGAAGGCTGGGTCCAGATTTCTCTTTCTTAATTTTTTTCTTTTCTTTTTTTTTTTTTTTTTTTTTTTTTAGTGTTTATTTATTTTTGAGAGAGAGAGGGAGAGAGAGAGCACAAGCAGGGGAAGGGCAGAGAGAGAGACACAGAATCCAAAGCAGACTCCAGGCTCCAAGCTGTCCAGAGCCCGATGTGGAGCTAGAACCCATGAACCGTGAGATCATGACCTGAGCTGAAGTCAGACCCTCAACCGACTGAGCCACCCAGGCGCCCCAGATTTCTCTTTCTCAATGGATATCAGGCCTGGAAAATTTCTTTGATGTTTTCTGAATGTTTCATAGGTTGTATTTGTACCTATTATCCCAAATAGCATAAATTTTGAATTCTCACACCATATTTCTGCTGCATTAATTTGATGTAAAATGTTACATGTTTATCCCCACTACGCATACCAGCTTCAAAGCAAATGTCAAGATAAAGCAACATCAAAAGTGCAAGGGAGGGGTGCCTGGGTGGCTCAGTCAGTTAAGCGTCTGACTCTTGATTTTGGCTCAGGTCATGATCTCATGGTTTGTGAGTTTGAGCCCTCCATCTGGCTCTGTGCTAACAATGTGGAGCCTGCTTGGGCTTCTCTCTCTCTTCCTCTCTCTCTGCCTATCCCCTGCTTGTGCTCTCTCTCAAAAACAAACAGACAAATAAATAAATAAATAAATAAATAAATAAATAAATAAATAAATAAGTGCAAGGGATGTGTTGCATCGTTCTGAAATATCAACACAATTGTAGAGATCATTAGTCAGTCTGTAAGGCTCTGTATAAACATTCAAATTGTTTAACAATTACACATTGTAAGTTGAGTGTGACGATACTCAGATACAATACTAATTATAAACAGTGATCTGTAGAGAGGTTAGATTTAGCTTTGAGAAATTTAACTTTGCGCACTTTTAATCATTATGCTTGATCCACAAAGAACCACAAATTGAACCATTTTCCTGAAATATCATTTCACTTATTTTTTTCTTTCCTTTCAAAAGACGAGTCATGTGACTGACTTGACCAGTTCACTCTTGTTTTTCTTGTTTTTTGATAGCCTGGGGTGGACACTTACAGAGAATAAGCCTTCTTCTGTTTCCAGGTGTTAGCGGTTCAAGTATCAACCAGCTGCCTTTTTAGATTAAGTATCTTTCCCTTTGATATTAGGACACTGAAAACATTTATTCAGGAGAACTTCATTTTTAAAAGTACACAGTAAACAAAAAAGACACAGTTCCTGCATTTATGCAGTTGATGGTCTAGTGGGAGACATAGGCATTAAGTGATTGTATTAATAACATACCCAGGGGCCCCTTAGCTTACTTGTATACCTCAAATGAAAAGTTCAAAAGAAACCAGGACAGCAACTCTTAACTGAATGTTCTTACATTATAATTCTATATATATATATATATATATATTCAAATACTTGCATACACAGAGAATTTCCATTTGCTCATGGATTTCCTCTGCTCTTCACTGATCTGTAACGTAAATAAAAGTTGCTTAGAACAGTCACCACTTAATAAAATGAATTCAGCTAATTTATGGATACAATTCAGACGACTGCTAAATGGTGAAAACATTAAAATCAACCTAGGTAAAAAAATAAAGATAGTGTACGTCAAAGTTATTCTTGGGGTTTCCTCTGGAAGAAACACTATTATCCCAGAGATTAAGGATGAAGAAAAGGGAGGAAAAGATGAGAAAAAAATTTTGCATGCTCACTGAGAGAGCAAGGAATGTAATACTATTCCTTAGAATCAGACGAGTGAGAACAGGCATCAATGTTCTGTGACACTTAGTGTAAAATTCAAACTTCCATCCTGTCTTTGCACTAGATTATTCTGACTTGATGATTTATGGGTAATCAGTCCAATATGTATGACATAGGTTCCCATATCCAACATATATTTGGTACCCTGATGTGGCATAGATTTTATAGAAGTCACGATGGCCTAGAGACTGTTACTGCAAAAACAATGCCAACGTTTTGCAAATCATGTAGAGGAATCAGAGGCATAATTTAAAGCCGAGGATGCAAAACAGATTGCCTTGAAAACTAAAAGTGGTCATTTCCACCCGAATATATTATTAAGCAATTAAATCGTTCATAAGCTAATCTTTTATTTTTATTTAAATGTTATTAAGTTTGTTATTTTAATTCTAGTAAACATACAGTGTTATATTAGATTCTGGTGTATGACATAGTGATTCAACAGTTCTATACATTACTCAGTGCTCATCATAAGTAGGCTCCTTAATCCCTTTCACCTAACTCACCCATCCCCCACACCCACATTCCCTCTGGGTTCCATAGTTTTTCTCTATACAGTTGAGTCTGCTTCTTGGCTTGTCTCTTTTTTCCCTTTGTTCGTTTGTTTTGTTTCTGAAATTCCATATATATATGAATGAAATCATTTGGCATTTGTCTTTTTCTAGCTGATTTATTTCACTTAGAATAATACTGTCTAGCTCCATCCACATCATTGAAAATGGCAAGATTTCATTCTTTTTTATGGCTGAATAATATTCTATCATGCGCGCGCACGCACACACACACACACACACACACCCTTCATACACACACATTCACACACACCATTCACAGATGAAAATGTAGGCTGTTTTCATAATTTGGCTGTTGGGAATAATGCTGCAATAAACATATCAGTGCATATATCCTTTCAAATTAGTGTTTTTGTATTCTTTGGGTAAATACTCAGTAGTGCAATTACTGGATTATAAGGGTGTTCTATTTTTAATTTTTGAGGAACCTCCACATCATTTCCCACTGTGCCTGCACCAGTTTGCATTTCCACCAATAGTGCACAAAGGTTCCTTTCTCTCCACACCTTTGCCAAAATTTGTTGTTTCTTATGTTTGTGATTTTAACCATTCTGATAGGTATGAGGTGATATCTCATTATAGTTTCGATTTGCATTTCCCTGATGCTGAGTGATGTTGAGCATCTTTTTGTGTGCCTTTTGGCCATCTGTATATCTTCTTGGAGAAATGTCTGTTCTTGTCTTCTGCCCATTTTGATTGGATTATTTGTTTTTGGGGTGTTGAGTTGTATTAATTCTTTATATAATTTAGATAATAACTCTTTATTGGATATGCCATTTGCAAACATCTTCTCCCAATTCCCTAGGCTGCCTTTCAGTTTTGCTGATTGCTTCCTTCACTGGGCAAGCGCTTTTTATTTTGATGTAGTTTTAATTGCATATTTTTGCTTTTATTTTCCTTGCCTAAGGACACATACCGAGAAAAATGTTGCTATGGCTGATGTCAGAGAAATTATTGCCTATGCTCTCTTTTAGGATTTTTATGGTTTCAGATATCACATTTAGGTCTTTAATCCATTTCGAGTTTATACTTGGGTATGTTGTAAGAAAGCAGCCCCGTTTCATTTTCTTGCATGTTGCTGTCCAATTTTTCTAACACCATTTGAACAGACTCCTTTTTCCTACTGCATATTCTTTCTTGCCTCTTTGGTGGCTATAACTGTGGCTTTGTTTTGGGGCTTTCTATCTTGTTCTATTGATCTATGTGTTTATTTTTGTGCCAGTACCATACTTTTTTGATGACTACAGGTTTATAGTACAGCTTGAAATCTGGAATGGTGATACCTCTAGCTCTGTTTTTCTTTGTCAAGATTGTATCGGCTATAGTTTAGGATTATTTGTTCTAGTTCTGTGAAAAATGCTGTTGGTATTTTCATAGAAATTGCATTAAACCTGTAGACTGCTATGTAGCAATCTATAGATTGTTTTAAACGATATTTGTTCTACCAATCCATGAGCATGGAATGTCTTTCCATTTGTTTGTGCCATGTTCAATTTCTTTGATCAATATTTTATACTTTTTAGAGTATAGGTCTTTTACCTTGTTGGTTAAGTTTATTCCTAGGCATTTTATTATTTTTGGTGCATTTGTAAATGGGATTGTTTTCTTAATTTCTCTTTCTGTGCGTCATCAGTAATGTATTGAAATGCAATAGATTTCTGTACAATGATTTTATATCCTGCAATCTTACTGAACTCAGTTATCAGTTCTAACAGTTTTTTGATGAAGTATTTAGGGTTTTCTACATATAGTATACCATCTGCAAATAGTGAATGTTTTACTTCGTCCTTACCAATCAGGATGCCTTTTATTTCTTTTTCTTGTCTGACTGCTGTAGCTAGGACTTCCAGCACTATGTTGAATAAGTGATGAGAATAGATATCCTTGTCTTCTTCCTGATCTTAGAGGGAAAGCTGTCAATTTTTCACCACTGAGTATGACTTTAGTTGTGTTTTTTATTATGGTCTTTATTATGGTCTTTATAATGTTGAGGTACATTCCCCCTAAACCTATTTTGTTGAGAGCTTTTATCATGAATGGATATTGCACTTTGTCAAATGCTCTTTCTACATTTATTGAAATGATCATATTGTTTTTATCCTTTCTCTTATTGATGTGATATATCACATTGGTAGAGTTGCAAATATTGAACCATTCTTACATTCTGGGAATAAATCCCACTTGATCTTGGTAAATGTTTTTTTTAATGTGTTATTAGATTTGGTTTGCTATTATTTTTTGAGGATTTATCATCTACGTTGATCAGAGATATCTGTTGTAGTTCTATTTTTTTTTTTGTAGTGTCATAGAATGAATTTGGAAGTTTTCCTACCTCTTCTTTTTTG
The DNA here is from genome assembly GCF_018350215.1 of Panthera leo. Lineage (NCBI taxonomy): Eukaryota > Metazoa > Chordata > Mammalia > Carnivora > Felidae > Panthera > Panthera leo. The sequence continues at coordinate 18,437,156 of NC_056685.1, read as the reverse complement.
GAATATTTTGAGAAGAATAGGTATTACCCCTTCTTCTCCTCCTCCTCCTCCTCCTCCTCCTCCTCCTCCTCCTTCTTCTTCTTCTTCTTCTTCTTCTTTTAATTTTCAGAGAGACAGAGAGAGTGAGCAGAGAGGGAGAGAATCTTAAGCAGGCTCCACACTCAGCACAGTGCGTGATGTGGGGCTTGATCCTATGACCCTGGGATCATGAATTGAGCCAAAACCAAAAATCGGACACTCAACCAACTGAGCCACTCAGGCACCCCAGTATTAACTTTTCTTTAAATGTTTGGTAGAATTCATCTGTGAACCTGTCTGTTCTTGGACTTTCGTTTGTTGAGAGTTTTTTGATTACTAATTCAAGTTCACTGCTGGTAATTACTTTGTTTAAATATACTATTTATTTCTGATTCAATTTTGGGAGGTTATATGTTTCTAGAAATGTATCCATTTCTGCTACATTGCACAGTTTTTTGGCATGTAATTTTTCATGATGTTCTCTTATAACTCTTTGTCTTTCTGTGGTGTCAGCTGTTGTCTCTCCTCTTTCATTTCTGATTTTATTTGAGTCCCCCCACCTTTTTTTTTTAAATTAATCTGGCTAAGGATATATTGATTCTGATGGTCTTTCCAAAGAACCACCTCCTGGTTCCATTAATGTATTTTATTGTTGTTTGGGTTTTTTTTGGTTGTTGTTGTTGTTTTTGTTTTGTTTTTGGTTTAGTTTCTATTTTGTTTATTCCTGTCTATTAGTTCCTTCCTTCTATTCCTTTTGGATTTTGTTTTTCTTTTTCTAGGTCATTTAGGTGTAAGGTTAATTGAGATTGTTGTAAGGTTAGTTTGTTAGATTGTAAGGTTAGTTGTTCAATTGAGATTTTTCTTCCTTCTTGAAGTAGGGCTGTTTTGCTAGAAACTTCCTTCTTAGAATCACTTTTGCTGCATCCCAAATATTTTGGACCATTCCAGTTTCATTTTCATTTGTCTCCATGCATTTTTAAAAATTTCCTTTTTGATTTCTTGGTTGACCACTCATTTTGTAGTAGCTTGTTATTTAACACCCATGCATTTGTGCTCTTTTCAGATTTGTCTTGGTGTTGATTTGTAGTTTCATAGCATTGTGTTCAGAAAAGATGCATAGAATGACTTTGATCTTTTGAATTTGTTGAGGCTTGTTTTATAGCCCAATATGTGATCCCTTCTGGAGAATGTTCCAAGTGTACTTAAAAAAATGTGTATTCTGCCGTTTTAGTTTGGAATGTTCTGAATACATCTGTTAAATTCATCTGGCTCAATGTGTCATTCAAAGCTACTGTTTCCTCATTGATTTTCTGTTTGGATGATCTGTCCATTGATGTAAGTGGGGTGCAAAAGTCTCCTATTATCATTGTAATATTATTGATTAGTTCCTTTATATTTGTAATTAGCTGCTTTAAGTATTTGGGTGTTCCTATGTTGGGTACATAAATTTTTATAATTGCAATGTTGTCTGTTGGACTGTTCCCTTAATGATTATAGAGAGTCCTTTGTGTCTTGTTTCAGTCTTTGTTTTAAAGTCTATTCTGTCTGATACAAGTATTGCTACCCTGGTTTTCTTTTCACATCCATTTGCATGATAAATATTTCTCCATCCTTTCACTTTCAATGTTCATGTGTCTTTAGTTTTGATGTGAGTCTCTTGTAGGCAACAGATAGAAATATCTTGCTTTTTTTCTATTTCTTTAAATCCATTTCATCACCCCAATGTCTTTTGATTGGAGGATTCAGTCCCTTTACGTTCAAGTAATTATTGATAGGTATGCATCTATTGCTATTTTTTTACTTGTTTAAAGCTTCTTTTTGTAGTTTTTCTCCATTTCTTCCTTCTCTTGCTCTCTTCTCTCATGATTAATTGATATACTTTAGTGATATATTTGGATTCCTTTCTTTTTTTCATATCTATAATTGGTTTTTGATTTATGGTTACCATTCAGGCTTTTTCTGCACATAGCAGTCTATATTAAGTTAACGGTTGTTTATGTTTGGACCTATTCTTTACTCTTCTCCTCCCCACATTTTAGGTATACAGTGTCATAGTGTACATCCTTTTATTCTGTGAGTTCCTTGACTGATTTTTACAGACAGGCTTATTTTTCCTATTTTTGTACTTCCTACTTTCCTTACTCTTGCTTATGGTCTTTCCTTTCCACTTAAAGAGTCCTTATTTAGGGATTGGTTTAGTGGTCATGATTTCCTTTATCTTTAGTTTGCCTGGGAAACTCTTTCTCTCTCCTTCTATACTGAATGGTAGCCTTGATGGATAGAGTACTCTTGGGTACAGATCTTTTTCTTTTCAGAACTTTGAATATATAATGGCACTCACGCTGGCCTACAAAGTTTCTGCTAAAAAATAAGCTGATAGCCTTATGGGGTTTCCCTTGTACATAATTGTTTTCTTTTCTCTTTCCACTTGAACATTTTTCTCTTTATCACTACTTTTTGGCAATCTTCATTACTATGTGTCTTGGTGTGGACCTCCCTAGATTTTCTTGGGGCTCTCTGTGCTCCCTGGATGTAGATTTCTGTTTCCTTCCCCAGATTTGGGAAGTTTGCAGCTATTTTTTCTTTGAATAAATTGACTGCCCCCCCCCACTTTTTCTCTTTTCCTTCTGGGATCCCTCTAATGTGAATGTTATTATGCTTGATGGTGTCCTTGATGGCTCAAAGTCTATTCTCATTTGCATAATTTTTTTCTCTCACCTGCTCAGCTTAATTACTTTCCATTACTCTGTCCTCCAGGTCACTGATTGATTCTTCTGATTCACCCAGTGTACTATCAATTCCACCTCATGTAGTTTAAGTTTCACGTATTATGTTCTTCATCTCTGATTAGTTCTTTTTTATATCATTATTAGGAGTCTCACTGAGGTCCTCCACTGTTTTCTCAAGTCCAGTGAATACCTTAGGACCATTAGTTTAAATTCCCTATCAGGCAATTATCTCTGTTTCACTTAGGTCTCTTGGTGTGGTTTTGTTTTGTTCTTTCATTTGAGGCATATTCCTCTGTCTCCTTATGTGTCTTTTTCTGTGTTAGGAAAGTCATCTGCTTCTCCTGCACTTGAAAGTAATGGCCTTATGAAGAAGAGACCCTGTAGTGCCCTGCAGGGCAGTGTCCCCTGTTCCCCCAAACCCTGGCACTTCCTTGGTGTCTCCTCTGTGTGATGTTCACACCCTGCTGTTGCGGCTGAGCTGCTTTTTCCTTCAGTCCGGTCACACACAGTGGCTCTCTTTACCTGTTGTGGGCAGTGTTTGCTCCCTGTGCTGTTAGTGGGCCAGTCTGGGGACGCCCTTGGCTCGAGTTGAGCCAGATGATGCATTTGAGGCACTTGCTGAGATGCAATAGCACTGAAGTGTAGGCTGCTTTCTCTGTGTTGTCCCCTCAGAGGCTTTCATGGGTGGGGAGGGCCTGCTGTGAGACCAGCTGTCTGTTTCTAGCCCAGTACTGGGCCCTCCATCTGACTGGTGTGTGTGTTTATATTTCCCTCTCTCTGGGGCAGGAGTCACTTTGGAGCGGTAGTGGCCACCCTGGGCAGGGGCTGCCTGCCCACTGCCAGGCCTGTGGCCCTACCCTGTATGGGTCTGGCATACTGGAGAGGGCAGAGCCACGGAAGCACAGTGTGGGAGGCAGGCAGTGGGGCAGGGTGGAGGCACTAGCAACCTTTGAGTGCTGCCATTCCTCTGTGTGAGGGTCCCTGCAGTGCCCAGACGGAGGCAGGCTGTCCAGAAAGGTGGATTGGCAGAAGCGCGGTGTAGGAGAGTGGGGTAGCCGTAATACCAAGTTAGGTAGGGAGTCCTGCAGGTGGCCCTATGTTAATGCTGGGGTGGGAGTACTGGGGGTGGGTGGGGGGTAGGATGGGAGTGAGATATGGCTCCTGCCAGGTCCTTTGTTCCTGGAGAAGTTCCCCAGTGAGATCTGTGCCTCCTGGATACACTCTGAGATTAGTAAAGAACTCTCCTTCCCATATGCTCCACGTGTCTTTCAAACTGCTGTTTCTATGCTGTATCTCAGGGGAGCTATTTGTTGTGCTGTTTCTTAAGTGCCAGGACTCAGTTTCTTCTCACCCATTCACCGGCTCTCCCCCAAAGCTGACCCTGCTGATTTTTTTTTAATTCCGGGTTTTTAAGTCCTGCTGGTTGTAAGAATTTATGAAATTGAGCCCCTCTGCTTTTCAAAGTCGAATGCTATGGGGATTCATCTTCCCCATGAGGGCTCCCTGGTATGGGTTTTTTTTTTCTCTCCCCTCTCAATGCCATGGTGTCCTTCCTGCCCGCAGATAGTCCTGGGAGTTCATTTAATTCCTGACTGCTACTCTGCCCTTCATACCCTCTCTGATGGGGCCTCTTCCCCTGCATTTAGTTGCGGAGTTTATTCTTCCAGTCTTTGGGTCATTTTCTGGGTTATTTACATTCATGTCAGTGTTACCTAGTTGTATCCAGAGGTGAGCCTTGGGTCCTCCCATTCTGCCATCTCCCCGGAAGTCTCTGGCAGGATGATCTTTTAAATACAGTTATAAAAGTGCCTACCACAAATTAACATTGTTTGGCTAATTATCAAGGCATTTCTAATATAGAAAAATATTGTAGATTCATAGTAAAGAATTGATAATATGTAGTTTTCAAAGAGTAACATGCGAAAAAAAAATAAGGCTAACTTGGTGAATTCTTTAAAAGATACATTCAGTTATTCACCTAGCCTGTATTCTAACATCATATTCTATTTCTTTTTAATGATTTCTTTTTCTGAAATGATAGGGATTTTAGATAACATGGATTTTTAAGTGCCATTACTTATCAAATGAAAACACTGTGTCCCTTTTTTTCCAGTTTGATTTTATGATGATACCCAAACTCTAGAGGTCACTGCCACAGTGTTTTTTTAAGTCTTCCCCTTTTAAGGTGTCTTAGAATATCTGCAATCAAAAGTGTTGGTGGCAAAATTGCTGAGCTAAATAAAGCCTAGAGAATTTCTTATACTCTGACAAAATGTTGTCTTCACAAGGTCTCTAGGGAAGTTACAAGGTTTCCATGTTCAAAGTCAAAACTCTCCCTCCCCCAACCCTGAAAATGGTAATACTACATCTAGCAAATGAGTATGTGCACGTGCTTCCCATTTCTTCTTCTTGGGACAGGGCTCTGAGGAACTCCTAAGGTCATGATGGTTGCCCATGAGTGCTAACGGGCTATTGTGCAGGCACAGAGAGCTGTGGCCAGCACTCTAAGCAGGGGTGCAGGGGTGTTGATGTTTGTTGGCATGTTTCTGATCTTCTAATCCTTATTCCAAAAAGCAGCTTCTTGGTCCCTTGGGGATCAAGCTATCCGTAGAACAAATAATGCCCACGGAGTACATTAGGCCCCAAAGAAATACAAGCTATTTCACATAGTTTTTAAAGACTTCTGGGCTCTGACTTCAGCCACAGGCTCCTTTCTTCTTGTGCTACTTTCTCTGTCCACCCACCTTGGCATCTTGGCCTTTCCTCAGTTCCTGGAATCTGTCTACCTTCTCCATGTTCGCTGCCTTCTCGAAATACTCTGTTTCCTACCCTGAATGTTCCATCCTGCGGGCTCCACCATTAATGTCTCAACATAAATTTCACCTCTTTGGAGAAGTTTTCCCCAAATATCTTATGTTAGAAGGCCTTCACTCCCATCTAATAACCCTTATCTCTGCATACACTTACGCCTTCAAATTTATGATTCTAGAGTTACGTATTACTTTATTTCTATCTACCCCACTAGGTTTTAAGCTGTAAAAGGTCATGGTCCATATCTGCTTTATTTACTAAAAAAATCATATCACTGATTAAATATTTTAAAAAATATTTTAAAAAATGGATGGATGAAATCTAGGAACCTTATTTTTTATCTTGTATTCTGAAACATCAATTAATAAATTTATATAGTATCAATACATTTATACTGCTTACTCAATATTAATTTGAGGAATCTTTGCTAGTCCACTACTCGATACACAATAGTTCTGTGATGAATTTTTACTGAGTACAATTGTGATTTCAGCATTTTAACAATACATCAAATAAATAAAATGTGGCCAGAGTAGAAAGATCTAAATGGTTGAGGTCTGCAGGTCAAGTCATGTGAGAAATGAATGGGGAAGAGAACCCTGGATAACAAAAAAACTGGCCTTACTGCATGCAGAAGTCAGAATGAAGATACATGAATGAATATTCTGGGAACAAAACAGTTGGCTAAGGATGAAAAAAAAAAACACTATAAGAAATTAAGATGTTAAAGATAAAATTTTCGCTCTTAAGACAGGGTCAAATTCCCATTGAAAGACTTTGAGCAACGGCTGTTAGAATACCATAGATAAGATTCATGTATTTGGATAAGAAATGCATTTTATAATATCTCAGATTATTTGAATTATCTTTAGCTATACTTAAACTATGATTAGTTTAGCTATATTAAAAAAAAAACAAAAAACAAAAAAACTTCCGAAGTAACTGGTGACTAAATAAACAATTTGCTATTCAGATAGGAAATAACCTGAAATCAATCTGAACTTTATAAAAAAAACTCTGGATTTTCTTCTTTTGTAGTCACCGTCTTTCCAGTATACATTCTATCTCTGGCTTGCACTCATTTATTTAGGTCAAGACTCTTAGGCCACTATTTACCTTATGTAACATCTTATTCTAATTAAGGTTATCTGGGGTGCAAGGAAAAAAGCATCATTAACTGAGGTTTAATTTTCTTAACAGGCATTAATGTTTACTGAAGGATGTGTGCAGTTGTGAGCGGTTCTGTCCACGCGTGGAAAATGTGGGAGAGAGGTAAAGAATTTAGCCATACAATTCCATTTCTGAAATAGTATAGCCAAAACTTTCAGGTCATTAAGAAAATACTGTTTAGAAACCATAGACCATAAGCAGAGAGACGCATACAAAAAAGTGGTTGAGGAATCACTCAAGTGCCACAAAGAGGGAGTCCATATGAATGAAGAAGACAAAGGTTAGTTTCATAAGTTGAAACGGCTACTCTTCTTCAAGGGAGAAACGATCGCAAATTCACTGACAAATGTGTCTATGAGGAAACGAGTGGAAAGAGGATGTAACATGAGATGTGCTATGAGGATCCATGCAGCCAGTCACATAAACGAGGATTAGGATTCTTCTTAACGGGGTAGCCTAGCTCAGATCAGAAGGTCAGGTGTTCAATATTGGAAACTTCATGAGGAGGTCTTACAGAAAGTGTCATGTAATCTGGTACCTCTCCATGTACACTAGGTGTCTTTGTCCATTTGGGCTGCCATAACTAAATAGCATAGACTGCATGGCTTGAATCATAGCTCTAGAGGCTGGAAATCTGAGGTCAGGGCGCCAGCATAATCACATTCTGATGAGAACCCTCTCCCTGGTTTGCCAACAGCCACCTTCTCACTGAGTCCTCACATAGGCTTTCCTTGGTGTGTGTACAAGGAGAAAGAGTGTGCACGCTCTCTCTCTTTTCTTATAAGGTCGACAATCCTATAAGATTAAGACCTCACCCTCATTTAAACTTAATTATCTCCGTCAAGGCCCCATCTCCAAACACAGTCACGTTGGGAGTTAGGGCTTCAACAGGGAGGCACAGTTCAGTCCACAGCACTAAGTATCAGGTATCAGGGATCGAGAGAGCGAGCTGCAGCATGGTGGTACAGAGGAAAGGGCTAGCTGGCCTCAGGAGCCAGAAACGGGAGAGAGGGGTCCTTATCCTGGCTCTGCCAACAATCGAGGCTGCACCCAGTTACTTCATCATACCTTTGAAGCAAATATTTTGTTTATATATATAGGAACTGCTATAAAATTAAAAAGAGATACAAGGTTCTCAGACTAAAAGTTTGCTCTTCAAACAGTTATTTGGTTGAGTTTCATTCTTTTTTTTTTTCCTCCCAAATCTATGTGAAAATTAGGAATGTTTATGGTTACTGTGTATGTATATAAATATATATTATATATAATAAATATATAATAAATATATAATATATGTTTATGTCTACTGTGTATGTATATATATTATGTATATATTATATTATATATATTATATATTTATTATATCTATATCTATTTATTATATAATATATAATGTTTGTGGCTACTGTGTATGTATATATATGTGTATATATATGTATATGTATATATGTGTATATATATATATACACACACAGTAGACATAAACATTACACAGTATGTATATATATACACAGTAGCCATAAACATTCCTAATTTTCACACACACACACACACACATATATATATATATACATACACAAATATATACATACACAAACACATACTTATTACTATTGAATACATGGTGATCATAGGATCACACAGTTTAGCCCATTTGTTATTTATTGTTTTTAGTAAGCTGGTTAGACACAGACCGGACCACACTTCTGTCTTATTAAAAGTTGAATCTTTTGCCAGTGTCTTAAATCACTTTGATTTTCTAAATTTCTTTTGCCGGTAAGTCTAAAGTGTTTCAGTCCTTAACTAACTAAAATTTAAATAAAAATTTGGAAGAAAAAAATTGTAATTAAAAAAAATGTGTCAGTCTTCCAAGGGAAACAACCACAAAATAATTATCTGAAGAAATGTCGATAGTTTAAAAAACAATATTTACATGAAATTAACAGAATATGTAGAAGTTTTTCTCATTATGCCCGAATGCTTTTGAAACATAGAATATTGGATCAATCATAAATAAGCCAGAGATTTCTCATGACAGCGACTCTGCACACTGTAATATTTTTGAGGAACAAGAAAATAATCTTGGAAACTTCCTTCAAAACAGCCAGTGAAGGCAAGACCTCTAAAACCATCTTCCACTTATTGTTTTCAGGAACTTGTTTCCAATGGAAGCGAGAAGAAGTTGTCTCTTGGATCTTATTTACCTAAAGTGAGTATAGAGGAAAAGGAGGACAGAAGATATCTGGAATACATAACCTAGAATCATATTACATCTGACTGAATTCAACTCAACATATCGTATGCTGCCTATGAGATACACATGAAGGCACCAATGAGGAGCCTCTCAGGGCTTGGAAATAAAATGGCCTTCTGAGAGACCACGTGGTAAGTTTGTATCAATTAAGAATCTGATTAGTCATTTGTTGGGGGTATGCCAGCAACAGCATTTGGTGGTCCATTGGATAGATGGGCCCATAGACATATTTATTTTGTCATCACTGTATTAGTCCACAAGGGATTAAGATAAAAAAAAATTAAAGAATAGTCAACATTTAAGTGTTTTGATATGTCTTGAGAAACTAAAAGATCGGCCGTCCTGTGCCCATGTTCCAGCACGGCCCCAGTCAGCTGCTGCTGGGTAGTAGCTACCTCATCAGCCAGGTGTTCTCATTCTGGTCTGCCACAGTCCCCATGTCCCACCATTTTCTACATCCAAGAAGAAATTCCCTTGCAATAAATCATGCCACATGTGCCATTGATTTTTTTTTTTTAACACTTGGACTATTGCTGGCATGACCCCAAGGATCAGAACTTGCCAATTGAATCTACATCCCATGATTATCTTTATTTTATTTTATTTTATTTTTAACGTTTTATTTATTTTTGAGACAGAGAGAGACAGAGCATGAACGGGGGAGGAGCAGAGAGAGAGGGAGACACAGAATCGGAAGCAGGCTCCAGGCTCTGAGCCGTCAGCCCAGAGCCCGACGCGGGGCTCGAACTCACGGACCGCGAGATCGTGACCTGAGCTGAAGTCGGCTGCTTAACCGACTGAGCCACCCAGGCGCCCCCCATGATTATCTTTAAATATGGGACTGAATTGTCAGAACACTCAGAACCCAAGCAAGGCAATTTTAGTAGAATCACAGGAAAACAAATTTGGAGTGTGCTAATAAATTAGGAAGTGAAATCTTTACTATATGGAATTCTGTTTGGAGGAAATCTATGGGAATGAAAGGAAGTAATCAAACAAAACCAAATGGTTTATACAGCCATTTTTAACAACGTAATTCGATTACTTCATGTTAGAAGTAGGCAGATATATAATCCATCAGGAAAATGGAAAGAGAAATTCCAGATTGATCACATCACAGGGGAACTTGGAAATCTGTCTCTCTTGATTCCCTTCAGGAAGTTAAGACATGATTGCTCTATGGGGAAATGGGGCCCTGGATGATTCACCAAGGAGTAAGTGGGTACACAACCCGGGAGGGTCCAGTGTTTTCATGAACCTTATCCCCCTTTTTTCTCCTTAGATGCCCATGGCCTCTGCCTACCTGGAAGCACTATTAATGCCTGCTGTCAACTGAAAAAGTCCTATTTGCACCCAGGGTGGGTAGATTCACAGCGTGGCTTCAGGTTTTCTATCGTCAGTGGTCTGGACAGAAAGCAGTAAAGTGCATTTCTGTTCTCTGTCTCTGTCTCTCTGTCTCTGTATGCAGGAATGGGTGCTTTTGCAGCATTTCAATTTGTGGTTGTCTGAGAGAGGAAGCGGAGAGAAAGGCAGTAAGGTGGATAGAAACAGCCACATTAGAAGCAAAATGACTGGAGAAGGAGCAGAAGCTGCAGAGGCTTGTTAAAGCCCAGAGGATACTTTTTCTGCAAGGAAACCTTGCGCCTTGGCAAACCACTGTGGCGTCGTTTGCTCCACTCCAGAACTCTGTAGGGAGTGACACTGCTAACACGAGCACTGCTGTCTCTTACTATGATTTTGTCTGCGGACAGACTCACATCTGTAATTCCTCAAAAATACGGGTTCAGGGATGAGGGAGAACATTTGCATAGGTAGTAGCATGAGCTCCCATCAGGGACTCCAGTGGAAACAAGCACCCTTTCCAGATAGGTGACGAAGGATGTGTCCCTGTGCCTATGACTGTGCCTGGGGGAAAAGAGGTTCCTCACCACGGCCATGGGATATATACTTTCTCTGCACCTCTTTAACCACCTTTCTTTCCTTCATTCTTCATCTCTTCTTCTGCAGAAGAAAAATGGCACTCAGACCATTTCGGTGCAAAAACAAATTTACTGCTGTGCAAAGAATCCCAGTGGACAAACTATAATTGCACACCCCGCTTGACTACTCATTTTATTGTGCAGATGGCCAACACAAATATCTGGTAATCTACTAGCTGGTAATCTAGTTCTAGCCCTTGTCACATTCTGTCTTGCTTATGGTCCAAGCCTCAAGTGAGTCTTGGTTTTCTTGGTCAAAAAGGAAGTACAATCTTTCCATCTTCTCTGGATTTTATGTTTAACCCTCACTTAAATACCACTCTTCCTGCATCCAAAAAAAAATCTGCTTCAGATCAATGAATGCTTTATGAACATCAAAATAAGATTCAGCATTGTCTCATCTGCTACAGAGGTTGTCATCTGAGGTAGGTTTCTCTAGTCTGAGTCTTTTGAAATAGTCTGGTCATTTCATGCCTTTAGGGTTTGGAAAAATATCCACAGAGTTCCATTTGCCAAACCTTGCTTTAAATAGAGAGGCCTTTGCACTTATTCTAGAAGAAAATTTACTTTATCCCTCTCCCATGGCCTTGCAGGAATGGAGACATGGGAGGATGGATTTAGACTACACAAGCTGTTAGCAGTATGTGAGTTTCTGGTCAAGAGAAATACTTGGTTGAGATGGCAGCTTTGCCACTAAGGAAGAAGAGGGACCCAGTGATTGAAACAAACCAAGGAACAAGCCTCATAAAGGTCTACGTGCATGTGCTGAGAGGGGTCCGTGAGGAAAGAGAGAAATGGAGAGTCCTGTTTGAGCTGCCCCATTATCTTAAGCCTACCATCATATCTCCTTTCCATTTTTCATAATTTCTGATCCCTATTATTTAGAAAAACTCATTATGCTTTGATTTCTTCTACTGTTTCCCCTAATCTTCCAAGGGATAATCTAAAGAGTGTTTTTAGGGATGCCTGAGTGGCTCAGTCAGATAAGCATCCAACTCTTGATCGGGTTCAGGTCATGAACGCATGGTTTGTGAGTTCAAGCCCCTCATCAGGCTCTGCACTGATAGCATGGAACCTGCTTGGGATTCTCTCTCCCTCTCTCTCTGCCCCTCCCCAGCTCATTCTCTAAACAAACAAACAAACATTTAAAAAATAAAGAGCATATTTAAAGTATTCACTGAAGCAAAAGGTAATGTTGGCCAGTCCTCCAGGTAGCTGTTTAATTTTTATTGTGACCACGAAAAAACATGCTAGCTGTATTGCTCCGGAAAATAAGACACTTAATTAAAGTATATAAGTGTAAGGTAGAAGGGAGCTATTCAAGCCACCCTTCATTTTCCCCCACAGAGGGTGACTTTTACTTACCATGATTAGGAATGATGTGCATACACATATGTCTACATGCACATATGCACAAACATGCATAGATAACACAAATAACATACATTTACAAATTACCAAAATGTCTACTCATAAGCTTTTAAAAAATCTCCATTGTATAGCAACCTTGCCTACATGTACGGAATTTTAAAACTACTACCTACGATGTCAAATTCTTCAATTTTAATTTCGCAACTGCAGATCAAAGAAAGACAATGATACATTGGTGTAGTGGCTATTGAGCAGACAGAAGATCACGAAGTAGAAAGCACTGCTAGAATAAAAAGGAACAAAGTGAGAAAATTAATGTTTGTCCCAGATTTTGCTTCCATGCTGTCAACTTACTCGTTGCTTTGTTTCAGGGACTGTTTCAAAGCAGGAAATCATTTCCTCTTCCTAGACTCTTTATGACCAACATTTAAGAAGTCAATAGGAAATCAGGAAGGACAGTCCCACAGTCATTTACCATTTACTCTAATTTGTATTCACAAGTGTTCACTAACTTAAAAAAATAATTACCTTTGAAGTTGGTTAAACATTTTTCCTAAGAACATAAAAATGCAGAATTTTTTTTCTTTTGTCCTTTTATGCAAATGACTTTGGTTGTATGAAGAATATATCACATTCTTTTTTTTTTAATAACAAAGTAAGAAATACACCTTAACAAAGCAAAATTAAAAAAAAATCCTTCAAATGGCAGTTATGATTGTTCAGCGACAAAAAAAAAACGCTTAAACAATGCATGTCAAATACGTTCTACATCTGCTCAGACCAAGCAAACCTATTCAATGAGGCAAAATAACGTTTTGACCATCATGGCAAAAGTGAGACTGATTTCCAGTTCAGTTCAGTTCTTTTAACTTTTTTAATGTTTTTATTTACTTTTGAGAGACAGAGAGAGACAGAGCACGAGTAGGGAAGGGGCAGAGAGAGAGAGAGAGAGAGAGGCACAGAATCCAAAGCACGCTCCCGGCTCTGAGCTGTCAGCATTGAGCCCGATGTGGGGCTGGAACCCACAAACTGCAAGAACGTGACCTGAGCCGAAGTTGGATGCTTAACCCACTGAGTCACCCAGGCACCCCTCCAGTTCAGTTCTTTGTGGACCAACGAATACCTGAACTGTAGTTGTCTTAAGTCATCCATAAGCCGACTCCTGTTTGATGGGCTGTTGGCAGGAGGGAAGGGAGGGCTCTTGAATGTATTGATTATTTTCTTAGGTTTCAAGCAAAAACACTACTTTCCACAAGGTTTTTGAGGACCAGTGTATATACAAAGCTTTGTCTAAATATTTTGTGAGAAAAATTTCTAATGGGAATTATTATTTTGATCTGGCACATTTCTTTTTTTTTTTTTTAATGTTTTTATTAATTTTTGAGACAGAGAGAGACAGAGCATGAGCAGGGGAGGGGCAGAGAGAGAAGGAGATACAGAATCTGAAGCAGGCTCCAGGCTCTGAGCTGTCAGTACAGAGCCCGACACAGGGCTTGAACCCACAGACTGTGAGATCATGACCTGAGCTGAAGTCGGACGCTTAAACGACTGAGCCACCCAGGCGCCCCGGATCTGGCACATTTCTAAACAAATTCATAAAGTTGTTTTCTTATTCTTTGGATTGCATTTTTCTATTTGAATAGGACACTCTTCTATTCTGGTAAAGATTAATCCCATTCACTTGTAAAAATAATAAAGAGATATCTTACTACTCAATGGACAGAGAAAGACCACAAGTCATTCTTTGTTCCATTGGTATTTAAGAAAGAGAAAATAATTGCTACTAATTCATTGTTAAGATAAGAGATTGTTGTATAATACTTTTTATAATGGACAGATTCACTGTTTTTTTAAGTTCTTTTTTTTTAAGTGTTTATTCATTTTTGAGAGAGTGGGGGATGGGTAGAGAGAGAGGGGGACAGAGGATCCAAAGCAGGCTCTGTGCTGACTCAAACTCACAAACCATGAGATCATGACCTGAGCCAAAGTCGGATGCTCAACCAACTGAGCCATCCAGATGTCCCCTGTTTTTTAAGTTCTTTGGGAAGATTTGTTAATGTTCTTTGTAAAAATTTTCAGAACATGAAATTAAAAAAAAATATTTTAGTGTTGTATGGAAACCAATTTGACAATAAACTTCATATATTGAAAAAAATAAATAAAAATAAATAAATAAATAAAAATAAAATAAAAATAAAAATGTGAACTATAAAAAAAATTTTATTTTTAAGTAATCTCTACCCCTAACATGGGGCTCAAACCCACAACCCCGAGATCAAGAGTTGTATGCTCTACTGACTGAGCCAGCCAGGTGGCCCCAGAACATGAAATTTTAAACAATACTTTACTCTATGCTATTTTTAAGTGATAGAACAAATAAAAATTTGCATTCAAATACGAACACTGTGCAGAGTCTAACCTAGAATATCAGAAACTAAAATGTTATTAGAGAAGAGAACTCTGATAATCACAAATCATTGAATTCATCTTTGAAAATTATAAAATTTTCCAGGCTAGAATTCATGAAACCCTAAAAATTTAGGAAGCGTTACTAGCATTACATTTTCTAGGCAGAAAATCCCATCACCAGATGAGATACTTTTAGTTTTGGAAGTACCTAAAAGACCCCCTTAATGAAAGATGCTGTGACTAAGTGAATGTTTAACTTAAACATACAGAATCTTACTTTGCAAGTTTTTCTTTCAAATCCTGTTGGTCCCAAATGGGATCAGTACTGAGAATCCAAAATAATGGAAATAGATAGATAGATAGATAGATAGATTGTCTAAAAGGTGAATGTTAGTGTTTCCCCTAGCTTTGCTTTTTTAGCTGGGGATTGGGTAAATACATGACGTTTACAAAAGAGCTAGAAATTACTTCTAAAAGAGAAATAATTTCAGCAGTGTTTAATCCATTCATTCAATTTAGTGCCATGGATTCCAAACTATTATTTCAATTTAAGAGCTCAGGCTTGAAATACCATATAGAAAATAGCTCAAACCAACTGTTCCCAAGGGCTTTGTTTCCTCTCTTGTTTCTAGGCAGATCCAGACATCTATGCATCGCTGGGGCATGAACAGAAAGGTTTTCTTTCAGGGATACACAAAAAGAAAATTAAAGCAGCCTCTTTTCATTCTGAATGCTAACCACCCTTTCTTAAAAGGACCTTCATATATTTGATGCATTCCTTAATAGAGTATAGAGTGCCACATTAGCAAATTTCTTTATGACAAATGCAAAAAGCAATGAATATGAATATACACAGGCATGCTTTGTTAAAAAGAGGCCCTTCTCTGTCTTAAAACTACTTCAGAAATGCAAGGTGAAGTAAAAGTCTCTTGAATACTTAGCAAAGTGTATTATACATTATTGCTAAAAAATAAAAAAAAAGGAATTTTTCATACCCTAAGTTGTAACAGTCAGAAAATTTTTAAGTGTCTCCCATATTTGTTCTTTTTTTACATTTTAGAGAAAGAGAGAAAGTATGAGCAGGGGAGAGGGGCTGAGGGAGAGAGAGAATCTTAAGCAACCTCCAAGCTCAGTGCAGAGCTCGATGCAGGGCTTGATTCCATGACTCGGGGATCATGACCTGAGCTGAAATCAAGAGTCAGACACTCAACCAACTAAGCCACCCAGGTGCCCCAGTGCCTCCTATATTTGCAATGGTTGATTATGTATAATGTTTATATGTGACATTGTTTCCATCTGAGTCACAATATTTGGCAAAGACCCATGAGATATCTTTGACAAAGGTCCACCGAAACTTACGGGTATCACATAAAGTTACAGAACGTCATTGTTTACCCAAGACCTATAGTCTTTATTTTTCCAATGCATTGGTGCTACATTGTAAAGTGCATATTAATTTGTTAGGTAAAATAAATGGCAAAGACTTGGTGTGATTTAGTGTATATAACTGGGATTAGTATTTCTAAAAATTAAGTAAGTTTCCATCACAGAGGCTGGCAGATTCATTAAGCTACATGTCTTCCTGGGAAGAAGCAGTGGCCCCAGTACTTCCCCAGATGTAGTCATAAAAAATCATGTTGTTGACATGTCTGTGCCAACTTGGACCTATTTAATCTTGGAGATACAATTACTTTATTATTGTTTCTGATTCTGAAAAAAAATCACAGAAAAAAAAACCTAGTCCTTAAGACATAATCCATTAATATAAAATGGGACTGTCCAGTGAATGACCCCAGAAGTTGTCTCTTTGTTGCCCAGAAGCTACATAGCTGAGGAGATAGGCTATACGCCCTGCAAGGAGATGGGCTCAACCTGAACTCAATCCTCCACTGCACCTGGCAACCCCAGCCTGGGTCCCGGCTCTTCCTAAATAGCTGGCAGGTAAGCCAGGACTGCTTGTGCTTGATCTTTGAGTATTTATTTCCTCTGTGCAATGCCCTCTCATGCTTGTCCAATAAAGAGGAAAAGCAAATGGGACCCAGCCCTGCCTGGAGCACTGTCCCACGGTGGGATACTTCTCCATGGGCTGCCCAGAGAACAGGGGACTCACGCATCTGTTGGCTTTGCTGATCCTGACTGCCAGCCCATACTTAGTGGTCACTGGCTCCTTCACCTTGAGCCCTTTGCTCAACATGTAAAGACTGGACACATTCTGGACTACCAAAAACAATTCATCTGTTTTTTCAGCATGATTTTTAAAAATCAATCTGGATAAAGATCTAGACCTATGACATTAAGCAATACTATGATTTTTGATGTTGAAATAATGATTTTCACAAAAGTGTATTTTAAACGTCCCATGGGAAGTTCTTCTGGATAAAGAGGAAAAATATGATTGCAAGATGATACAATAAAATTTCAACTGCTAAACAGTTACCTGGTGTTCCCTCTATTAGGAGTCTCCCTTACTGCCCTAGATAATACAAAGAAAGGCAGAAGATATGGCAGGGTCCTCATGAATAGAAAATGAGGTAGGAAAAACTGCAATATTTTTTTTAGTTAACCTAAGGGGTTTGGCGGGGGGGAGGGTAAGTATGGTATTGTTCTTTGTAAATGAAGATCACAAGAATATTATTCACTCTAAAACATAATTCTTGTTCTGAAAATAAATTATATGACTATCACACTTAATAATTTTACAATCTGTGTGTATCACTCCAAAGACTATTTCCATGCCATGACTGCAAATAAACTCAATTAGCTAACAGTGAAGCATCATAGAGATAATTCAGTTATTCCTTATGGAGCTCTTTGAAGGACAGCTATGGCTCTTTTTTCATTCTTGTTTCGATAAAGAGCTGGCATGTCAAGCTAAGAATAATCTATAATTGAGCGAGATCTATGATGCTATATTTTAATCCTCATCATCTTTTAAGAGGATGAGCGATAATTGCAGGTGAATTCTGCCTGATCTACTATTTCCAGTGCATGTTCTTCTTGGAAGACTAAAAATCCTTGTCAATATTCCAGAAGAATCTGAATGGGATTAAATCAGAAGTTTACCGCTAGGTGTTTGTGCCTATTACCAAAACAGAAGGAATTAAAATAGATTTTGTTGTCAGTTAGCATACAACCTTTGGCAACACAGAGTTGAAGACCTGAGGCCAATTCCAGCCCAAAGGAGGGGGGTGGTGGCAAGGGTGTAACAGGTCACCCTCAGGGAAGGGAATGACAGGGACCCACAACTGACTCTCAGAGTCAAGGGAGTACCAGAAGGTGGGGCAAGGCTTTGGTCACAGTGGTTAATGATTAGAAATCTAAGTATTTCTGAAATTCTTACCTTCACCCATAACTCTCCTCTAATGGCTATCTCATCTTACCTCGCAACAATTCTCATCTAGATGTAATTTATCTTTCCACCCCCCAGATTTGGGCTTTTGGATGCAGTTCCTTGGCATAGTGTTATGGACTGAACATTTGTGTCCTCCCCGCCCCCCAAATTCATATGTTGATAGCCAATCGCCAATGTGATGGCATGAGGAGGGGTGGCCTTTGGGGCGTGATTAGATCCTTAAGGTGGAGTTCTCATGAATGGAGATTAGGGCCCTTATAAAAAAGACCCTAGAGAGCTTTCTAACCCCATCAGGCATGTGAGGACAG
Source organism: Panthera leo (assembly GCF_018350215.1). Lineage (NCBI taxonomy): Eukaryota > Metazoa > Chordata > Mammalia > Carnivora > Felidae > Panthera > Panthera leo. The sequence goes on along the minus strand of NC_056685.1, from coordinate 18,418,755 downwards.
GGCAGAAAGAGAGCTCTCTATGAACGAGGAAGTGGGCTCTCATCAGACCTGCCAGCAACTTGATTTTGGACTTTCCAGTCTGCAGAACTGTGAGAAACGAATGTTCGTTGTTTCAGCTGCCCAGTCTGTGGTAGTTTTGCTCTAGCGGCCTGCACAGATTAAGACACACAGTCTAGAAGGGAGTTTAGATCCTTGTCCCTGCCTATCCGTGCAAAACTCTGTCTAGAAATATCTTGATACTTGGCTACTGTCTAACTCTCTCTTCCTCACATGGTTCGGATGTCACCTTGTCTTTACATTAGTCCCGACTCTCTACGGAATAAGGGTCTCCCTCTGGGTGCTGATTAACTTATTCAGTACTTCTCCTTTTCAATCACACACCCTCACAATGCTTTCTTTCTCATTTCCTGAGGAACCAAATCTGACACCGACAGGGCATTTGGAAAATTTCAATTCACTCTTGAGTCAAATAAGTGTGCTTCTCCAGGATTAATCTTAGTACTTCCTTCACACAGCTTTTGATTCTACAACCACATACTGAAGCCTCTGCAAGTTCAGACCTCCTAAAATGGAAATGCCTCCTTAAAAAAAAAATCTACAACAGCTTTTCACATCCATAATAAATATAGTAGCATAGCTATTCAATCTCAGGTGGCACTTTTCTTTCTTTTGGAAAATGTCACAAATCTGCACTATCACATTCTTCACATGTATAAGTATTTATTATCTTCTCTGAGTTCACTGAGTGGAAAGCGGCCCGAGGAAAGAATGAGCGTGGCAGTATTCTGCAAATTTTCATTATTCTATTTCTGTGAAATGGGATGATGTGTCTTATTATTACCCTGTATTTATATTCATTATTGTGATTGCCAGGCCTCTGAAACGGAGACAGCTTACTTAGACTTGAGACACACAAGCAGTCAGATTTTCATTATCCCAGAATATTCTGATGTATTCTCTATGTTGCACAGATACCAGGAAGATTCTGCCCACATGGGGCATTACAGAATTTGCCTGTTTCTACGTAAAACAATCATCAAAGCAACCCCAAGCAAGATTAAGTACCTGCCAGCAACTTCTTTCCTTTCAAGTAGATTGCTTAGTTATGGACTGCAATAAAATATTAGAACACATATAATAGCCTTGTGTGCAGCAGTTAGCAATTGCTAACTTTTTAGAGAAACCTGTTATAAAATCGGTAAACGGAAGGTGCAGACACAATTTGACATGTGCTATCGATGAAGATCAGAAAGATTTTCCACATATGCATTTTGGAGAAAAACAGGTGGCCTCTGAGTTTTAGCCATATTCATCACACACATTTGCTGACCATTCTCAACTGTACCTTCCTCAGATAGGAGCTTTAATGTGAACAGATGATACAACTGCTGGATATGCCTGCAACTTTGAACTTGGTACCAAAATGAGAAATCCGCAAGACATGCTGCTGGTAGGCGGCACAATTTAATCTGAGGCTTTGCAGAACATTTACATCTTCAAAACTAACAGCTAAGTCCGCTTTGTGGTCTAACTGTCTGCAACTCAAAGGGTGGCCTGTGGTCCAGCCACACACGCAACACTCGAGAGGCAGCGGACTGGCTCACAATTTCTGAGTCGGTTTGGATTGTGGAGTTATAGGATCCATAATTCCTATTTGTAACTATCCCCTTCTTTAAGTCATCCCAGTGCTTGTGAATCAAGGCAAGGAAAAAAAAAATCACCCTTGACAACCCTTTCCAGAAACATTTTCATTGTCCCAAGAGAGGGAATGTGAAGCTCAAAATACCGCATGTAAATTAGTGATAAAAACTACATGTGTGGTTCAGGTACAGGGTATTAGAAAAGAATCTGTGTTGGATTTCTTTAAAGGTGAAGAACTATAGATTACCAGCACCATCACAAGGAGTCAGCTGACGAATCTGATCTTCAGGAAGATCAATAATTCTCACTGCTCAGGGCCTCCCCATTCCATAATGCCACTGATGCTTCAAGAGCTCTGTGCCAGCCAAGAGGAAAAACAGCCAGCAACAAGGTGAAGACTTATGTGCTGCTTGTCCATGCACCTGTCCCTGGGGTCATGGGATTCACTGAATGCTGCTCGAACAAAGTTGAATCATGAACGGAATTCAACCTTACCTGAAAGGCTTGGAAGCCTTATATTCCCAAAGTAATTACAAAAAGTAGCACACGAGCGACTGCTTTTAATACGTACCAATCGTAAGAAGGCATTGTTCTTACCTGGCCACGTGGTCATATGTCCACATGAACAGAGAAAGTACAAGAAGAAAGGTCTTTCATAAATCAACAGACCAACAGAGGCATTTGCCAACTGTTGAGTTCCTACTCACTCATCAGGAAATATAATCGGTTTCAAAACATCTTTATATCTTCATGAGGGGGATATTAAAAAAAAAAAAAGAAAGAAAATGATGACAACAACAAGAAATTTCTACTGGAAGAATTCTGTAATTGAGATACTAAGTTTTACAGTCCCTCTATTATCTGTTCTTGTGCAGAGCCAGAAAATATACTGTCACCAAGTTTAAAAAATAACAGCCTTTGTTTATTTCTGAATGAATCTGTGCCAGAATAGTAAGTATGCTATTGTCTTTTGTTTTTGTCTTTGGTGAAAGTGGGATATCAAGTCTAGACGATGGCAGAAGTGGGGGACATGTGCTCGAATGCCATTCTGGGTGGTTTAAGTCTCACAGGGATACAGATCATTTTAACAGCCACTGCTACAGTCAGGGCTCTGGGACAAAACCATTCAGATTCTTGACATCAACTTTGGAAGCATCTAAAGGGAAAAGCACACGTAGTCTTTCATGCTCATTGCTTGTATTAAGCGACATAAATCAAAATGTTTATTCCTAAGAAAGACCTTGTCATAATGCCCGGCACAGAGTAGCCACTCCACAACCATTTGGTTCCTTTCTTCCTTATTTCTGTTTAACTCAATCAGGCAAAAATATTTTCCCTAAAAGAGACACAACAATGTTCAAAAATGCCATTTAAAGGGCCAGAATAAATAAATTTTGCAGAGAAGTTTCAGATGTAGGCTTTTGTTTCCAGAACTAGAGGTAGTGTGCCAAGGAGTGACTTATGGGACTTGAGTCCCCAATAATCTCCATCATCCTCAGAACGGCATCAGAATAAATAAACCCTTAAAAAATAAAAGCGGTCATCTTGTTATGAAATCTAGCTTCAAGAGAAGTCCCTTTCCAGCCAGACTGAAACCCCCAAATTACTTTCACATCAATATTCGGGTGCTGCCATTGTCCAAAATCATTACATAATCAAAGTACCATTTACTTTTCCTCGTATTAGAGGAAGCGAAGTCAAGCAGAAACGATAAATCTGGGGAGTTGGGCAGGCCCAGGTTTAAATACCTTTATTCATTAATGGAAGAGCTTAGGAAAAATACCAAACCTAAATCTGAAATTGCCCACATGTAAAAGTCACTGAGATTACCCAGTGAACCTGGAGACACAAATCACACTAGGCTGATGTCAGGACCAGGCAAGATGATATCCATACTGTTTGTGCCTGGCAGAACTTAGCACCGAGTGATTATCCAGCATATACCTCTCTGCACCTGCACTATCCTGCCTCCTTTTTTTTTTTTTTTAACTGACTCAAAACCATTGACATTATGTGATCTCCCTGTTAAGGCAGAAAAGAGAAAAACTGGCTGAATAACAAAATCATGGGTATAGTAACAATCGGGACTATATTCTGAGGAGTGTTAATACATCCCTGAGCAAAGGGATTTTCGCTTTTACAAATGATTAAGAAGATTCAGCATCCTGCCTAGAGATCACAGAGTTCTAGGAATGCGTGTTCTCCTCTTTGAATCTCAGTAGGCTACCAGTTCTGGACAGAGAGTAAACACCTCTGCTTCTGTGCAACTCTCCTTTCTTTAGGTCGCACCCCAGCTAAAGAGTGCTCAGGGAAGAATTATGTTGCCCTCTGCGAGTTGCTATAACAACACTGTTGCCAAAATAGCAGGCACTCTGCAGGAGTCAGAATAGCCTCTTACGGATATTATATGACTCCTGCTCCTGGCACATCCTCTGTTGCCTATTGAGGGGCCTGGCTGGGGCAGTCAGGGACCACCAGAGTCACATGCTAGCCAAGGAGATGGAGAGGGGTTTTGAAAATTGCTGGCCTTCTCACATACACAGAATCCCAACGACCTGTGCTTCAGATCTTCTGAAGATTCCTCTCGCTATGCAGGAACAACATGATGCCTTGATAACTATTTGGAGAACTATGTAGTGTCTGTTTCAGGAAGTGGAGTTCTTTTCCTAAATAATGAGTGTTTCAGGGCCGTAAAAAGAATGCTGTTTGGTTCCTAAAAAGTAGGAACTGGTCACCTAGGAGAAAATAGAACTACAACTACAGTTTGAGAGAGCATACACAAACAGACGATGGCCAGACCATGGATGACAACAGAACTCTTACCCCCAACCTCTGCAGAAACCAGTCCAGGGAAACAACCTCAGCAGCACTCAGCCCAGAATGATCAGGACTTGGTGAATAACTGACAGCTTTCCTATCTTTTGTCTCTAGGTCTAACTCAGTAAAACCCAAATACGGTCCCCAAATCGATCGCCCGAGATGCTCTGCTTCTAATTAACCCACCTCCAGCTTCTCCATGCCAACAACTTCCAATCAGAGCATACCTGAAGCCTCCTCTTTTTTTTAAAGGAGAAACTTTCCCAATCCCCTGCCTGCTTTTGAGTCTCTACCAAAGGGAAGTGATGGAAGCTGACTCTTGCTAGGGCAAACTGAATAAACAGCCTCCATTCTTGTTTGGGTGGTTTTTGCTTATTTCCATAAGATTGACCTCTTTGTTTTTGTTCGATCTGGTGGACTAACAGGATCCTATTTTGTGATTTGCAATGTAAGGACAATAGAAACTTAAACAACGTAATACTACACTTGCGGCCTCTGGGCAACACTACAGACTGCCTAAAATGTACCCTCAGCAAACTTCCATACTCATCCAACCCAACTCCAACCACCCTCATTCCACTCCATAACTCCAACCATAACAAAGAATTGCTTACAGTCACCGAGTGACCGGCCATTCCAGCTCACCCAGAACTGTCTTGTTTTCAGCACTGAAAGTGCTACACTCCAGGAAACCCCTTAGTCCCCGGTAGAATGGGACAGCTGGTCACTCTATGAGACTCTTCAAGCATGCCCTACTGTTCTAAGACTTAGCCATTGAAAAGGCAATTCACTCTGCCAGGAATCTCCTTTCTTACTCCAGGCAGGGTATCAACCTGGTGAGCTCCTCTCAACTTGCCAAGCCCCTGCCTAAATGCCCTCTCCCAGGCTAAGCCTCTTTGACAGTGGTGCATCCCCCAATCCTAAGCAGGTGATCTCTCCCTCCTCCTTGCCATGCTATAGCCTGTATTTTTCTCGTACGTATCACATAGCCTAGAGATGATCTGGTTACACAGTGACTTCCTTGCAGGAAGGGGCTGTATCGTGTTCCTTTGTGCTTCCTCACGGTCATCACCACATCAAGCTAATATTTGTCTGTTTCTAGAGTAAATGAATACATCTGTGACTAAATAAATGGCTTAGCTATGATGTATTTACTTATTTAATGTCGTTACAATTATTTATTCCTGAATTAGTAAATATCAACTGATTATTTATGGATGAGTTAAACTGATCCTTACAAAAAGTCCCGAGGCTCTGGACTGAGCTGAAGGGCCAGTCTATACATACATGGGAGTTGGGTGCCTTACAGGAAATACACGCACCAATCCATTTCAGTTGCCCAGATTAGTTACCTACCTCAATCTGGGTGGTGTTGTCCTGCCCATCATCCAGTAGCAGGTCTGTGAAGCCTCTGGGCTCTGGGGAGTCTTGGCCCATGCTCGCTCGGTTCGAGTCTACTGCCTTGAGGGAATCCAAGCTCCTTTTCCACCGGTGGCTGAATGCATGCGTGTCCACATCAACTTCCTGTTCTGTTTGTGGGAAGACCTGAGCAACTTGATATTGCCAATCTGTTTGAACAAGAAATACAATGATGAGTTGCCACTTGCTATGCCTCATATACATGCTCGCTAACAGAGCAGAAGAATAAGTCTGCTAGTCATGAAAATAGGAAACTAACTCATAACAGCGGAATCTGTTTAATTGTAATATTTTGAGTTGGTATGAACATCTCTGTGTAGAATGCAATTTTAAAACACGCCATAAGTCATGACAATGGTTAATGTGCAGATCCAGCAGAGTCCCTAAAACAGATGTGCAGCCCTAAAGCAATGCATTTTATTCTCTTCCCTCACCGCCCTCTGCACACACACGCTTCATAAACATTCTCTAGTTGTCCTGAGAAAATAAGCTACAATCCAAACAAAGGAATGAAACCTAGTGATTGTTAGCACACTTGAAAATAAAAATCAGACGTTATTAACTTGTGAGTTTATATTCCCTTCACACAAGTTTTGCTGGGCAGCAAGGAGACAACAATGTATTTGAATGTGTTAAATAATATATGGAATGATCTTTGTGTAAATGCGCTAACCTGCTTTGTTGCTCACAAGTCAGATTTGGTTCATTGCCCACCTCACTTAATAAGCAACACCCACAGGAGGCATCACAAAGGCTCTTGTTCATTTGTGCTGATCTCACCTTGGACTCTTGTCAGGGTGGTGAAGGATGACAGTGATAGGCACTTAGAGAAATGGATGGGAAGGCAAAGAGACCAAATCACAAAGGTATTTTAAAGCCATCTGCAGGGACTGGCCTTGCTGACCCAGCTCATCCTGCTACTACAGGAGGGAAAATAAGATTTAATCATTACTCCTAGTCTTTCATTTCAGTGGGTCAGCAGGGGAAGGTATATCGCAAGTATGGGAAATTCGGTTTCTGACCAAGAAGAACAGGCTTCTTCTACACAACTATTACCCAAAGATATGAATTGACAGCCTTTATAACTGGCAGGATACAGGTTCAAAAAGGGCTAAGAGAGCAGTGATTTAATTATAGTTGTGATGTTGCCCTCAATATGAGAACATTCCAAGAAACCAAAATGTATTTTTTTTCCAATATCTGAAATTTATTGTCAAATTGGTTTCCATACAACACCCAGCGCTCATCCCAAAAGGTGCCCTCCTCAATACCCATCCCCCACCCTCCCCTCCCTCCCACCCCCCATCAACCCTCAGTTTGTTCTCAGTTTTCAAGAGTCTCTTATGCTTTGGCTCTCTCCCACTCTAACCTCCTTTTTTTTATTTTCCCTTCCCCTCCCCCATGGGTTTCTGTTAAGTTTCTCAGGATCCACGTAAGAGTGAACACATATGGTATCTGTCTTTCTCTGTATGGCTTATTTCACTTAGCGTAACACTCTCCAGTTCCATCCACGTTGCTACAAAGGGCCATATTTCGTTCTTTCTCATTGCCATGTAGTACTCCATTGTGTATATAAACCACAATTTCTTTATCCATTCATCAGTTGATGGACATTTAGGCTCTTTCCATAATTTGGCTATTGTTGAGAGTGCTGCTATAAACATTGGGGTACAAGTGCCCCTATGCATCAGTACTCCTGTATCCCTTGGGTAAATTCCTAGCAGTGCTATTGCTGGGTCATAGGGTAGGTCTATTTTTAATTTTTTGAGGAACCTCCACACTGTTTTCCAGAGTGGCTGCACCAATTTGCATTCCCACCAACAGTGCAAGAGGGTTCCTGTTTCTCCACATCCTCTCCAGCATGTATAGTCTCCTGATTTGTTCATTTTAGCCACTCTGAATGGCGTGAGGTGATATCTGAGTGTGAAACCAAAATGTATTTAATGTGACTTATTACGCTACTGTATCAGCTACTTAGAACTCTAATAACTAAGTTAAGGCTACCACTACTGATCACACACAAATGGTCTAACACATTTCCCTTTCAACTCAGAAAGGTGCTAATAATTCTTCTAGACAGAAAGGATATTCTTTGGTTTCACCGTGAACTTAAAAGATCTCCCACTGCTTGATGCTTTGGCAGATACAGCCCAGAGAGAAATACCACCATATTACCACCATAGTGTTGGTAATTTAGACTTTTTCATGGGCCCATGCAATATGAGCTTAAAAGAACGGTGAAGACAGAAGTGGCCAAGAGCTCCACATATAGGAACCCAAGAGCTAGAAAAATGTAGCACCATGCACAATTCACAGAACTGTTGTAAGGCTGAAAAATCTCAGGTACACAAAGGGCTGATCATGGGTCCCCCCCGCCCCCGCCCGCCAACTCACAGTAAATGTTCAATCACTATGGCTAATGAGTATTGTCATCATCACCATATAAAATGTTTCTTTTTTAACATTGTTGTCCCGCTGGCCATTGAACTGTGCTCAATAAAAATGTTGATGACTGACTGACTGATGGATAAATGAGCTGTTAACAGTCTCTTTGGAACAAAAATGATTGGACCAGGCAGAATTAAGTAATGGAAGAAATACTGAACAAGGATTCAAAAGACCTGGGGTGGAATTCTTTGTTAGGTTTGCTGGATATGGGGTCCAGCATAATTTACAAAACTCCGTGCTTTGGTTGCCCTATATTTTAAATGGGAATGAAACTACCTTACCTGTAAAGGCAGACAGCTTTTCCTGACGATGTGTCAGGCTCTAAGACCTATGGTTCTAGGCAAAGCTACATAAAGCAATTTTATTTGCTGTATTTTATATATTCTGCCTCATTACCAAAAATATATGAGTCAGCATACAACAAAACTAAGCAATACAGTTTTATAACAACCAGCTAAGACCTGCTGGCCCAACACTTAGGTTAATTTTAGAGATGTGTGTTTGTCTTGCACTAAAGGTGGTGGCTATCTGAATCAGAACAACTGAAAATCTATACAAGATTCTTGTTAGAATGTCAATCCAGATAAGAAATGTGGTAAATTCAATGCAGTTAATGGATTACATGCTCCTGGATATAAAAATGGCTTTTAAAACAATCACACAAAGGGAAGAGCTCCAAGCAGAGGTTTTTCCGTCCTCTAAAATGTAAATCGGGAAGTCTACCTAAAACTTCAAAGAATTAATCTTTATTAAAATCTTCAAGACAGAATTTCAAAACAACTCTTGGTTTCTTTCAAATGGGTGCTACTGTTTGATATTAATTGCTTGATATTAATGTTATCACTACCTTTCCAGAGATTTATAACACAAGACAAAAAAATGGTACTTCCCATGATGCCTGGAAGCCAGGAACATCACACTAGCCCCTGTGATCCTGGCACAGGGCAGTGAGAGACAAAATAACTAACATTGGAGGGCTGTCTGCATAGAAAGTCTATTTCTCAACTTCCTTGAGCCCCTCTCTCATTTTTCCCTACCTTCTTACCCTAGAGAACAAATGGAAAGGAACTTCAAAGCTTAGGGGTGATAAAACCCATATTCTCCACTGTTAAATTGACTAAAAGAAAAAGATCATTAGTTCTGTGACTTAACAGCCTTCCCAAGCAAGCCCATACCTAAGCCTATAAAGGCCTGCAGGAAAAGAAATTGAAACCTAAGGACAACCAGTCTCACACAGCCAACTAGGCTTTTCTGAATCAGGTAAATGCTTAAGCCAATCAAATAGTTTTCTTGCTTTGTGTCTGCCTTTTTTCCCATAAAAGTCTTTCCCCTCTCCTGTCCTCAGAGTGCTCCCATTTCTGGCTCAGTGCTGCCAGACTAGAATTGATCTTTGCTCAGGTAAACTCTTGAAATTTTTAATATGCCTCAGTTTATCTTTTAACACTACATAAGTTGAAGTTTGGCATGTTTGATTAATATGTCAAATTCTTTTCATAGTGTTTTCATAGTTTCATAAGTAATGCTTTAGAAGGGTTACTGGGGAAGGTAAATTGAACAGACAGGGAGGCCTCCTGTATAAGACAAACATTATGCTGACTCTAGTACTCACAAAGTAAGTCCCTAGACAGCTGTGGGGTTGTGGTGGGGTTTCCGCCCCCCCCCCCCAAATGTTAGCGATGTTTTACCATTTTTATTCTCTTGCTTCATGGTCACGTTAACAGCTATTACAGCTGCGGAGTGGTTTGCCTCCATTATGGACACGCTCGCTCCTCCTAGAATTTGCTACCTTCAACTTTGCAAACCTATCACTCAATTACTTGCTAGCTCTCGTATTTACAAAGACTAAACAGGATCTAAGGAAGGCACTGAGGGGTTTTTTTAATAAGAAAATTTGTGAGCTTTAGGGCTTGGCTACTGTGAATTTTCTTTCGGTTGTTATTTTAGACCTAATTCTTTTTCTCTGGTGATGTTATGAATACTAAGAGGAAACATTCCTATATGCTCCTAATTCAGTCCTACATGGTTCATCAAGACTGGAGTATGAAATTGGCTTAGATTTTGATCCCATTTCAGAATTATTTTTTAGACAAGATAAAACAAGTCAAGAATGAATATTTTATAGAAATAAAGACCGAGAAAAATTGGCAAAACCACAGCATGGTCATCTACATTGTAAATTATTCCTGGGCACTTCATTTGCTTTCAAACTCATAAAAATATTTTAAATTATTCTTTAAATCATCACCAAAACGAATCATTCAGAAGCAAGATACAGGGATATATGTAATATAATTTTCCCCTTCCCAGCTGTAGTGAAAACAAAAGCAACAGGAGGGATCTTTGAGTAGTCTGGCTCAGCAGATTGTTTGCTTTCTGCCCACTGTATGTTAATTAAGCCACTGATGGAAAACTTTCAAAGATAATTTTCTCCAACATAACTATGATTGCTATGATTGTTAATCACATGGCTCATGGAAATATTAAATATATCTAAAGACTCTCTTTTGGATATGAGAAAAAGCTTACAGACATATTTCTGTGTATGTGTATGTGTGTGTATATATGTATATATATATATAGACAATACATAAATTAATCAACACATTCTTGAGATATTTTATTCAATTAAAATAGCAGATAAACTATCACTGAAGAAGCAACTTCATTACATTCCAAATTAACGTTACTATGAAAGCCAATAATGTCTAGTTAATCCGAGAGTAAAAACAAGAAACTCATGTGTATCCTCCTATCATTCTTTGCAAACCATGTAAGTCCCTTTTGTGCCATCATATACTGTGAAATAATTTAAAATAAAATAAAAACAAAAGGTAAGAAAACTGTGCTGAGCTGGATATGTTTATAGTTAGGTCTCATCTGAATGATTTTATTAAAATAGCTTACATTTAGCCAATAGTTATACTTTGAAAACATCCTTAACCGTATGTTGTATGTCTTGCATACAGATCATATACACAATACATGTCAAACGACCAAGAAGTAACTACATAAATTGACATGCATCTTATGTAATCGAGGTCTGCCTGTGCCTTTTGATAAGCATTTTGATCTACACTTTACAAGTGAACCCCTGTGAATCCTCTGCAGAAACATGAAGACTGTTCACTGCAAACAGATTTGATGACTAGATTCATGTGAAAATAGATAAAATTATCTGGCTGAGGTAGACCCCTTTATATGGCTTTGCATCTCATTTATTGTGGAAGTAAAGAGGAAATTCTATATAAATGGTTATATCCATGGTTATGTCCACTAATGAACCCGTGACATAGTGGATTTGAGGTTTTGACTGACAGCGTTACAGAATAAGACAGCTACAGAAGTGAAAGTGAGAAGTGAAAGCATTCACAATGTTGCAAGATATGTTGAGAGACATTAAAGCATTTGAGTAGCCCCTAGACATCAGAGTCTTTTTAAGCCTCCCACATGATTATTTGAGCCCCCTTGGATGAGAACCACTGCTCCATGCTCTAGTCCCAACATACATGCCTTAGGGTATGTACTCATCACCTCTTGCCTCCAATCTGGTCTTACTGTCTTCAAACTCTTTCTTCTCCAATCTTCTCTATCTGCTACCAGAGGTACCTTTCAAAGTTACTCACTTCCCTCTTTGGCTTAAAACCGCTAATGACTCATTACCACCCACAAAACTATAAACACTCCATGCTTTTGTTCCAATCACCCTCCCCTCTATTTGCACTCCGCCCCCATCATGCCCTAGGCTAGGACCATGTAGAATTTTTCAACAATCTCTTTACTTGCAAGAAGTATAGTTACCTTTGCATGGAAGAAAACCCCTTTTCATCCCAGACTTTGGGCAATCTCACAATTCCTTGAAGATCCACCTCAAATATTCTCTTGTTAAATGAAGCTTCCCTTGGGGCACCTGTGTGGGTCAGTTGGTTAAGCATCTGACTCTTGATCTCGGCTCAGATCATGATCTCACTGTTGTGAGACTGAGCCCTACATCGGGCTCTGTGCTGAGTGTGGAGACTGCTTGGGATTCTCTCTATCCTTCTCTCTCTCTCCCCTTACCCAGCTTATGTGTGCATGTGCACACTCTAAATAGATAGAGAGATAGATAGAGAGATAGATAGATAGATAGATAGATAAAAATGAAGCTTCCCTTGACTCCCCCAGGCAGAGTCTTTTTACCTGACTCTTCAAACACACTTTTGCCTATCCCACTTGAATGTATAATTGTATAGTTGTTCAGAAAAGAGTTAACACAGCAAGCCTGGGACAGCTATCCTTAGAAAATGCTGTTTGCAAGGCTGGCTGTTGGCTGGTGTCCGGAAACTTAGATTTAGGGAGGGTTCCTGCTATTCTCTAACAGATAAGAGTGGCTCACCGTAGCTAAACTGTTTGGGCAAATAATATGGTTTATGATGAACACCTGCCTTCCTTCTGGAAGTCTGGAATCTTGGTACATGCTAGACAGAAGGTGGATATTTGAACAGCTCCCAGTAAAAACACTGGGCGCTGAGTTTCTAATGAACTTCTTGGTTGATGATATTTTACAGGTGTCATCACGGCTTGTTGCTTGAAAAATTAATTGTGTCCTATGTGTTCCTGCTGGGGAGGGCTCTTGGAAAGTTGCCCCGGGTTCCCCAGACATTGCCCCAAGTGCCTTTTCCCTTTGTGGATTTCGGTTTGTATCTTTTTGCTGTAATAAATCACAGCCATAAATACAAATATATGCTGGGACTTATGAGTTCTCCTAGCATATGGCCAAAGCTGGGGTGGCCTAAGAGACTCCCAACACTGAGATGTTTCAGATCAGAGACTCTATCATATTTACATTTTTTTTGTCCTGTCATCATAAGCACTGGCACTGACATATAACAATTATCCAAAATCTTCTGAATAACAAATGAATGAATAAGTAAATGAAGGATTGACCAAGTTGCTACTCATCTGAGACAATGACTTAAAAGATTTTATGCGTAATCTCTTAGCTAACTTAAGATTTTAACCACCTTTCTGAGTAGCCAGAGCGAAGGGTGGAAGAAGGAGAAAACCCTGGGAAAACAAATCCAAACAGACAAACTTCATTTATGTGATATGAGTTGGACTCAGAAATAGCTCACTGGTCAGTTGGGTGATGTTCGGCAACACTAGGGTTGCAGTTTATCATCTTGGTCCTTTACGGTTAATGAACTCAGTGAGAAATACAACACCTGTCTTTGAAAAATGCAGTCATTTGGGCATTTCCAGTGAGACTGAAAAATTATGAATTAGATGAAACAAGGACAATTTTAAGTTAAAAGAGGAAAACAGGTTGAGAATGACTCTAGAAGTTTGAGGCATTAATAGTTTTCTAATTTTATTGTTAAGTAAAATAATCAAAAATTTTAATTTTATACATAAAAAGGGTATCCTATGGAAACCATTCTCAGTTTTATGAACAATCACCAGTAATATTTAGGACAAGTTTAAGGTAAGGCTACATATTTACTAAAGGGTTAAAAATAAGTACAAAGAATAAAACTTTGTTAGCAGTTACAAAAGAGGTGTTTATGCATGGCTTCTAATAATGAATTAATAGTAATAGGAGTAATATTGATAATAATAACTAACTTTCATTTAGGATTAGTTGAGTACTATGTACTGTTCTACACGTCTGCATACATTAATGTATTTGGCACATACCGTTATTGTAAACTGTGTTACATAAGAGAAAATTGACGCATATGAGGTGGTAAGTGATAGACTAGGAAAGTAAACAGAACTGAATCCCGAGACTTGGTCTTAACAATGATCTAATCTGCCCCTGATTAATCTTTTGGGGGCTCAATTTAGCAATCTGTCACGAACCCTGATGACATGACACAAAGAAACAATCTAAAAGGGGGAACAAAATGAATGAGACAAAATGTGCTGTTTAAAAAAGCAAAAATCCATAAAAAATTTAGCACCTGAAAGCAAAAAAGGAATATGGCATCCCATCAGGTTGACTGCAAAAGGGAGGAAATGAACCAATGTTAAAGAAAAAAAAGGAGCAGGAAGTAACAGCACACTAATATTAATTATATTTTCATTATATCTTGAAAGGTTGGGACGTACTTGAAAATGAATCATTGATTTTTTTTTTTTTTTTTTTGGTTATTTGAGGATTTTCTATTAACTGCCTAGGAGAAATTGAAAAGAAAAACTGAATTCCTTCAAGTAGACTTCACACGTGTTTTACCGGGTTGCTAACCTCCTATTTTGTAATAAAAAAGATGATTATCAAAGAACTTGGGTCTTCCACTGATGTTTCAGATAAATCTATCAGATTTAGAAAATAAACTCATTTCCACAAGAACCACAATCATTTATAAATAATCTATAAACAGAGTAAATAGCATTTAATTAAATCTGAGAATCTATCTTTTAATGAAGTCCCTGAGATCTTCTGTAGAAAACACAACATCATGAACCCAGAAACCACATGGAAATTTTAGGTATGTGACCTGTGACCTCCTACTATCTGTGAAATGAAAGGGGGAAGTTTTATAGCCTTTCTGGTCCTTCCCAGCTATAAAGATCTGGTCATCTGAAAAAAAAATTAATAAAATAAAATAAATAATAATAATTTAAAAAACCCTATCATCTACTGGCTGGCTAAGTATCTTGTTAACATGTTTTAGTCTATTTGCCATCATATATTAAATAGTCTGCATTTGTTTTCCAATTTACTACTTAAGTTGTGAAAATTCATGTATTACGAGACTTTAGAGTCTCTATAGCACAGTAAAAAAGTAAAACTATTTGGTAAAAATACCTTAACACTTCCGTTTATCATCAGCCGTCCTAAACTACCCTTGCTGCCTATATTCAGAATGGCTGGTTTTTTGTTTTTTTTTTTTTTTTTTCTAAATTTTTTTTTTTTTTCCAACATTTTTTATTTATTTTTGGGACAGAGAGAGACAGAGCATGAACGGGGGAGGGGCAGAGAGAGAGGGAGACACAGAATCGGAAACAGGCTCCAGGCTCCGAGCCATCAGCCCAGAGCCTGACGCGGGGCTCGAACTCACGGACCGCGAGATCGTGACCTGGCTGAAGTCGGACGCTTAACCGACTGCGCCACCCAGGCGCCCCCAGAATGGCTGGTTTTAAAATCAGGGCTCTGCACTAAAAAGCTAAGCCTCAATGCATGAAAAGTGTAACTCTATCAGCCAAGGGAGATGGGAAATTCTGTAAACAAGGACTAGTCATGGCCAATAGCTTCTCTTAAAAAAAAAAAAAAAAAAAAAATTGAGTCTTTTGAGCCAGACCAGGCCAGATGGAATCGATTGGGATAATGGTGCCCAGTGTCAAACATTACATCCAAATGCCTAGGGCCCAAATCACTGAGGGTCTTCGATTAAATTATGGCTGCCAGATGTCTGATACACTTAATCTCACTGCATACAGTCATCCGACCATATTCAGTTTGTGGGGTCAGAATCCATAACGGCCCAATGTTGAGCCCAGAACACAGGCTGACTTAGCCAATGATGACAGATGACAGGCAATGTATGCATTTCTATCATACGGTCTTTTAAGTTTCATCTGATTTATATCAAATCACACCATTTTCAACATGGTCCCAAATTTCTATAGGTTAAATGCTCTCTAGAGGTTTGTGTGGACTTGGGTAAGTGGTCAATAACGCAATTGTTATAAAGATAACAAAATTATCTTTATTGTTTATTTTTTTTTAAAGTTGTAGCCCAAAGGTTATAAATATAAAGTTACTGTGGGCTTGCATTTTTATTAAAAGATGACTTTAGGGCGTGTGGGTGGCTCAGTCGGTTAAGTGTCTGACTTCGGCTCAGGTCATGATCTCACAGTTTTTGAGTTCGGGCCCGCGTTGGGCTCTGTACTGACAGCTCAGAGCCTGGAGCCTGCTTCGGATTCTGTGTCTCCCTCTCTCTCTGCTCCTCCCCTGCTTGCACTCTGTGTGTGTGTGTGTGTGTGTGTGTGTGTGTGTGTGTGTGTGTGTGTGTGTGTCTCACTCAAAAATAAATAAAAATTAAAAAAAAAGATGACTTTAGTTAGTGTAAGGCATTCCATATTCTTAGACTCAAACCCAGCAGTATTTTTCTGAAATTTGAATGATTATAAAGTTTAACCAGGACAAACTAACAACTTGCCCCCAAAATAATGAGAAATGCTTTCAATTTAATCCAACAAGTAAGGAATAAACACCAGATCTGGGTTCAGCCCTAAGGTGTGGTTTGTTCCCATTAGGACTAACCACATATTAGTTGTTAAGTGTTGAATACCATTCCTAGATAAAAAGTGAAACATACAACCACAAAATCTATATTTTGGGGCTCCCTGTTTTGTGCGAGGGTTGAAAATATGGGGTAAACAAAATACAGATTTAATATATTCAACTTTGAGACTCAGTTATTACACAAAACACAAACACGATAGACAGCCACTTAATGTCAGACAGAAAAAGAAGACTTCTTTCAGTTTTATATAAATTTAAAAGGCCAGCAGAACAAAACATCAATAGCACATATCGAGGTTAATACTATGTGCACATCTGTTCAATGTTTTGATCTATAAAATGGCAATCATGTATGGTTTATCTGAATATATACAAATAAATCTAACCTAATAATTTTTTAAAAGATTAGTCCTCAAAAAAATAAAAATGTCATAAATAGATAACTCACAGCAAAGGAAATGTAAACACTAATAAATGCTCAAGTACTTAACATCATAAAAACAGAAATTCTGGGCGCCTGGGTTGCTCATCTAACTCTTGATTTTGGCTCAGGTCACGATCCCAGCGTCCTAGAATTAGGCCCTGTGTATGGCTCCATGCTAAGCGTAGACCCTGCTTAAGAATCTCTCTCTCTTCTCTCTCCCTCATTCACACTCTCTCTCACTCTCTAAAGAAATAAATAAGAAAAAATAAATAATAAAAATAATAAAAAGAGAAATTCAACACAATTCTTTAATATACTACATTCACAAAGATTTATTGTAAATTGTACTTGTCAGTATTCCATAGAGAATTTTTCTGAAGTATTGTACTCTATTATTGGGAGATTCTAATTTTAATCAAAATTTCATATTGGCAAATTTATAATCTGTAGCAAAAGTTTTCTAGGATTTAATACTCTGGAAATATTCTGAAATGCAAGAAGGGATTTATGAACAAGTATAAAAAACTATATGTAGTATGATTTGAACTAGGTAAAAAAAGAAAAAATATATATATACAAATACACAAAAGGAAAAAATGAGAAAGAAATACATTATAATATTACCAGTACTTTTTTCTGTGCTATACAGCACAGAAGCAGCAAGTTTTTTTAAATTTGTCCTTTTACTTCTATAGGGAGGGAGACAAAACCTAAATCTCTGCTTTCTGAAGGTCAAATCCAAATATGCTGACTTGGTGAAGTCTTTCATCACTACCAATATATAAGTTTCTCAGGGAGAGTTATTTTAAAGTGCTCTCATAGAGCTTTACCCAAACCTATTGCCGTGTTCTTCTCGTTGTCATTATTGATTAAATGCCATTTCTCTACAAACAACCATGAGCTTGTCAAGGAAAGGTGTCATGCCTTTCTTCATCCTTGTGTTCCTTTCTGTTACTGTTCACTAAAACGGCCCAGGGTCATGGCATAGTTGGAGTGGTGACCCGGCATTTTCCATCATGGCGGCTCTTGCTTAAGACAATTTCATTTCTCTGGGTAAATTTTTATCCTTGAATACTTAGCTATGTTGGGGTATTTCTTGAGAAAACTTAAAGCATCCCTGCCAAACTCTGTGCAATTTCCTATACTTTCCTAACCTCTTTTTCTATATATGAACTTCATCAAATAAAACATCAGTGTTACAACACTATAACGCCAAAATCCTTTAAAATTTTCAGATAGATTAATACAGTAAGAGAAAAGAATCTTCCCATTATTCTGTTTCTCACATTGGATTCATATATTTAATGAAATATACCTTTATACTACCTTAGGGCCATAAAGCAATGGGCAAAACTACTTAGCTTTGAAATCTCCAAACAACTTTACAAAAAAGTTCTCTCAAAAAAAGTCACAGGAAAAAGATTTATGCTTCTGAATAGCAAAGGCTTTGTGAAGTAAGGATTCATAAATATTAGTTACAGCAGAAAGTATATAATTCTTTAAACAAAACTGACACTGTTATTTATACTTAAATATGAAATGTTTTATACACAAAGATGTATATCCTTCATGAAGTACTTTTTGAGTATTTACTAGCCAATGACTTGCATAATTCTTCCACTTATCCAGGCCCCCCTTACGATGAACTCAAACTAGTATTGGAGGTGAACTATCTTGAGATAGAAAAAAATGTATTTCTCTATATAAACCTATGATTTTTACTTAAAAAAAATCATATTCCAAAGACCCTCTGTCACAAAAATGGGAAACTACATCAAAAGCTGAGAACATGATGGGAAATTGAAAGTTCGACCATTAGTATAAATTTAGTTAAGATATTTTGGTCTTTCACACACTGTATCATACTTTCAACATGATATTTTGCTCACTGATTTTGACAAGATTTTTTTTCACTTGTTTTGAAAAAGAGAAATACTTAAATTTGAATCGAAACTACCATTCATTCAAGCAACCATTTTAAAAGAAAGTTCTCAAGAATTTCTAAAATGTTATGAATGTCTGGATTTTGTCATTACTTTCCTAAATAACGTTCCCTAATTAAATTGCATGATTGCATATATTTATGCTGATTACGCAATTTAACTAACATTGTAAATAAACCACAATCAACAAAATTACATTAAAAAGAAAAGTAAGACAGTGAAAACTGTACTAAAATTAGATTTAAATTTCTGTGATAGATTCCTAAAATATACAAACCACAGTTGAGGATTTAAGCTACCAAAGTGAGACAGAATCCGAAGCAACCCTTCAGTCGCTTAGAGATTAATTAGTAGCAACTGCGACTTTTAGAATGCAATTGTTCATTCTCTCGTTTCCTTGAATTTATCTTTTAGTAACTGATTTTTTTACCCGTACAGACAAATTACAAAAGTCTCTGCTTTAAGTACTTACTGTAATATACATTCATGTAAAACCTCCCTTCTACGGGTGTGCCGGCTTTAGTACACAACCAAAAAAAAATCTGAATTGCATAACATAATTAAAAACCTAAAACTTCCACTATTGGGCAAATGCTACTCACTGGGGTATTGTGAAAAAAATTACGTTGTGCGTATTCACTAGTGCTCACAACAATACTAAGATAAGCATTCTTTCCTTTATTTACAAATATGCAATGTCTGAAAACATGGATTTACGAAAACTTGTTCCAGTTCAGAAAAAGTAATCCATAAATGATAGAAGTTATACAATTTCCTTATAGTAAGCGTCACCCATTTTATAACAATAAAATCATTGTTCCTAAAAAAGAGTGAATAACCTGAACGACTTTAAAATATTATTAAAGTAAAATATTACCTTTCATCTAATATGAAAATTTAAATCATTAAAAAGAAAATAGGAAAAAAATTTAAATATCTACCCTTTTGTTCTAGGTGCAAGAGGCAGAGTTACCGCCTTAGTGAATATCCCTCCTGGATATTTCTCTGCAGGTCTCCTTGTGTCTTTGTACCAGAAAGTGTGTTTGTGTGTGTATGTGTGTGTCTACCTGTGTATAGCTTATTTATTTCAGCACTACAGAATAAATATTTTCCCATGTTCTTGACTATATACTAAATTTAATTAAAAATTAACGCCTACCATAAACGAATCCTCAATTGTTGAACTTTCACGTTGATACTAAAGGCTACATCATCCTCATTTCTTTTCTCAGGAACAATTTCTGAAAGAGGGATTTGCACTCCCTGGCACTCAGATTGTTATCAGTTTACACACGCACCAGCAGGACATGAAGACGGGTATCCCATGTTTTCTCAATAACTTAACGATATCCCCCCTACCCCCCAATTCTTTTTTTACTTGGTAGATTAAAAAAAATGGAATCTCCTTTTAATTTTGATTGCTAATGAGTCAATATTCTTTCCTGTGTTTCTAGTCTTGATTATCTTATTCAAATCTTTTCTGTGGGATATGGAACTTTTTTTAACTTAAAGAATTGTTTAGAAAAAAAATCTATACGCAATTTTCAGGAACTCATTTATCATATAAATCTGTCAGAAACAACTTTGTTGAAATTGACACAACTTTCCCTGAGATATGAGAGCAGTACGTTGCTCAGTTGCTTTTGTACAGTTTAAAACTCAACAAACATGGTTTCCTATATCTTTATGTTTAGTATTTGTCTTTGGGAAACATACTCCATAAATGGGGGGGTGGGTAGCTTCCAAACCAAGAACAAAAGCAATAAACTTATTCATCATTAATAAAGGCCATGAGGAGAGAAAGTGTGATCATTTGATGATGGGAATCTAAATTTTAAACAAGATAGAGCTGGGGGAAAGGAATAAAATATAAGATGAAAGTTACAATTCTAGTTCTTCCCCTTATTTTCTGTTAACAAAAAAATCAAGACAAATAAAAATAATATAACATCAAATCCCAGAGAATCAACCTACAATAGAATAAAGAAGGAGGCCCATGTACCTTAATATTTAAACATTTCAATCAAATTGAAGCCAAACATGTCTTTATGGCACCCTGGACACCAAAAGGAAGGAAGGGGCTATGGTACTAAGGGTATGAAGTTGGCATAAAAATATGTTTTGGCGAACACATCACTCTGAAAAGCCAGACAAGCCTTCTGACAAACTAGCAGAGGTAAAAAGAAAGCAAAGAGGTCTTAATCGGAGGTATTTAGGAGAATGGCCGCAACGTTGTATAAAAATTAGTTGGGGAGTTGGTTAAAGTGGAGAGAATCCCTTTGCAGATAAAGTGACACGTGGTTATTTATTCTGTGAAGGTGTGATCTGCTGTGATTTACCACATGTCTCCATCTAGGACCGTTTTCTATGCTCTCTGGGCAAAAAGGTCTTAACCTTCCACTCATTATTGAAACCATCATAATGGCTTTACTCCTTTCATAATTCAATTACTATAAACCCAAGAATGGTAGTACTTGAAAAGAGAAAATTGAGAGATATCTATGAACTATATATATATATATATAGAGAGAGAGAGAGAGAGAGTTATAAATATATAATTTTATATATCTATGAGCTATAAGATATATAATTTTTTTCACCTTCAACCACTTCCCACTTCAAAAATTGGTGATAACTACCCATGAGCACTTCTAACATTTACATACAGAAATCACAATTTGACTTGAACTCCAGTCCCACTCAAACTGAAGACTCCTGCATGTTTACAAGAATAAATTAACACACATTAACATGTTTTTATTCTACACACAAAATTTTCTTTCACATTTCCCAGAGGAAGAGCAAAATGCTCTGAGGCGAACTTTCGAGTCTATTACTTCTAAAGAATGACATGTGAATAAAGAGAAGAAAACAGATCAGCTTGTTCTCGTTTTAACTTTACATAATGTCTCACATCTCATGACATGCTGTTCTAGAGTGAAGTGTTTTCACCTGCCTTTTGCTATGAATTACTTGGCTAGGTAACAAACAGGCAGTCCGGGATTATTTTTTTAAAGCCATCAATATCCTTCCATGCTGTTTAGAATGCCAAGAGAATGCTTTCTTCCTTTCTCACTTATCAATCAAATACTTCATGAAGCTTAATTAAAATTAAGTCAAAAATATTCTCTGTGTTTGTATAAACCTTAAATTTGTTAACCTGTTATTGGATTTTCAAAAATACCTGTTTAGAAAACTGATTTAATTTTCTATTTATATGTAAATTTCTGTTTCTAAGCTTAAATTCAGGTCCACACCGAGAATGCTAATCCTAAGTCTACCATATTTAAACTCATTGTGGGTACAATTAGAAAGATCTAGCACCAGTCTGCAATACATTTACCAGTATCAGACATTTAAAACATTCCAAAGCATTCTACAAAATGCCTATCTAGGTTCTTGTTTGAGGAAAAAATAAAAGTGCTTTCTCTTCAATTCATTGTAAAGGCTTTTATTCATTCATTTATTCAAAATCAGATCATGTGAACTTCTAGCTTCAAACTTTCCAAAGGCTTTCCAGTGGTATATAGAAACAGCAGCCAGAATAAAGGCCCAGGCAAGTATGAGCACCCTACTGGAAAATTGGAAGGGGGACCAGTGTGTCTGGAGTAGAGGCAGCCTAGGCAGGGTAGACGGAGAGAAGGCTGAGGTATAAGCCTTGCAGAGTGTAAGGAAGTTGGATTTTAGTCTGAGAGAGTTGGAAAGGCATTGGAAAGGCTTAACCAGGGGAGAGCATGATCTAACACATGTTTTTAAAAGATCACCTCCACTATGCTCTTAAGAATGGTTTCTAGGAGTCTAAGATACATTTTCATACCCTTTGGCTAAACTGATAACAGTAAAAAAAAAGTGGATGTTTTTATTCTGAAGATGTTCAGTTATCATATAGAAAGACTAATGATGTTCATTCAGTAAGGGGTTGACCAATTCCTATGAGCTCTTAGCAAAAAGAGTGGACTGTGAGAAGAAAAATTAGTAATTAGGTTGACAGGTGACTAACAATTTACCTGTCCAGAGTCATCAATTTCCCATTTCATGTATTTAGTGAGACACATGAAATATTTGACTATGCATTTTCCACATGTAACATCATCAATATACATGAAAATAGGAAAACAAACAATCTCTACTATAATTCACTTCAATAATCTCCACTACAGTAGAATAGTTGGCTTTTGAAGAAAAAGTTTGAACTGGGTTTAAACCGAATGGGTCCACTTAGATGTAGACTTTTTGCAGTATAGTGCTATACATGTATTTTCCTTATGATTTTAACTTTTTATTCTCACTTTTTATGCTTACTTTATCGTAAGAATACAGTATATAATACACATTATATACAATATATGTGTTAATCAAGTGTTTGTTATCAACAAGGCTTCTGGTCAACAAGAAGATATCGGTAGTTAAGTTTTGGGGGAGTAAAAAGCAATTCGGGGATTTTTGGCTATAAAAGCAGTGTCGATGCCCCTAACTTCTGCATTGTTCAAGGATCGACTGTACACTTAAATTCCATACGTGAAAGTGTGGCATAAGGAGAAGAAAGTAACTCGATTTATTCTGCCCTCAACTCTTTTTATTTAGTATTCCAGTAGGTAGAGAGAAACACAGTTTTGGGTTAAGTTAAAATCAAAGACAAGAAGTTTAGAGTGTCTTACTGTCCATATACAGAAACTTCATAGGAAATTTACATTTCTACCAGAAGTCTAACCAAAGATTGTTTTCAATGTATTCACTGGCCTAATAACTAGGAATGCAAATAGTTATGAAGTTAGTTTCCTGGACAGATCATAGATCTTCACCGTTCTAGAAGATGCTCACCAAATCTTTGTGGAATGAATGAATGAACAACACCATCTCAGAAGAAAAAAAAGGCAGATGTATTTCTTTTTATAAGAATAAATATGAATGGGAGACATTTACAGATAGCTGTTGTAAAAGCAAAAGGCTTTAAGTTGAACTTTAATAAATTTCTGTATTTTTCCTAACATTAACAGCAAACATCCACTCAGACTAGCTTCTCAAACTTCAGAACGCAACAGAATCACGGAATGCTCCTGAAGAGTCCTCACATCGCATCCCTTCACAAAGATCCTGGGGGATTCTGAGGCAGGTAGATCAGAGAACCATACTCAGAGAAACACTGCTGTCAGTAAAACCCTGCGGAATTCTATTTCTTCTGTGTCTCTGGACTGAAAGGTCACATGTTCATACTTTTGGGCCACCTTCCAAAGTTATGTGTGAAACATGAAGGAAAACATAAAGTAGTCCGTGGATATTGGTTCTGATTCTACTCTGAAATGGAAAATATTTGTTCAAATATTTGGAACCTTGTTTTAATTCCTTATCTGCCTGCATAACTTTGACAAGTGCTTTCTACTACCTACTTTATTTTTCACAATAGCCCTGGACTTACGGAAGGCACTATTACTGTTCCAGTTTTATGAGTGAAGAAATCCAGTCACAAGTGGGCACAGTGCATGGTCTAAAATTCTACTGCCAGTCATTAGTTGGCTGACACCTGGGCCTGGGTCTTCAGAGGTCAGGTTAATTTTCTGTTCCCGCACTGAGGCTAACTGGACCATTCAGGGTCATTATCCTAGTACCTGTCAGGCCAATATTCATGCCTTTCATAAGTATCCCCACCTCAATACCAGACCTTTCACTGCGGTGTCCATATGCCTCACAACCAGCAATGGTGAGCCTTGAGATACGGGTACATAATGGGAATTAGGGATAATGGGAACCTGAATTATTTTTGGAATTTGAATTATACTCACCCGAATCTCAAAGCAGTACCTTCTACTCTTTCTTGCTTTGTCAATGCACAAGAAGACACAGTTTTATGGCAAATTGCTAGACACACACAACAGTGACAAATTTGTACTGATATTTTACCCTATAATTGACGATTGTCTTTTCTATTTTGAATATTGGAATTACTCATTGGAGTGATGGGCAAACAAGGTACTCAGGAAAACCTATAATTGCTTCTCAAACAGGCACAAAATTCACCAGGGGGAGGTTAAAATGCAGATCCTGATTCTATGTCCATGATGGAGCCTGGGATTCTGTCGCTGGTCTGTGGACCGTATTTTGAACAACGAGGCTCTGGAGAACTAGGTTAAACCTTGAACTCTGGAAAATAATAGGAATCACAGGAGAAGCCGTGTAGAAATGGGAGGCAGAAAGAAACAGAGCTGCATAAATATTTTAATCCACTGGGTTTTAGCTGTCCTTGGAACTGCCTAAAATCATTGCCTAAAAGGGTCGCTTTTACATTAAAAAGGCTTAATGTCTGCCCTGCCTTCAGTACACTGTGCTAGTCCAGGAGCCAATTTCTCCACCCAGTTTTGACCTTCAAAAAAGTCAAGTGGCCGTCTGTCCTCCAAAACAACACAAACAAGAATGAAGAACATTAGAAAGCCACACATACCAGTGCAACTGCGTATTTATGCAGTTGAAGAAAACTTCTTCCCTCTCTTTTTGTTGTTTACAAGATAAATAGTGTGTCCTCTTTCCTGGTTTGGCTAGATTCATTTAGAAAAAGGAATGGAACTCAGCAATTACCCACTGCAGGCCTGATTGCTATAGAATCTACTACTGATACTCATATCAAGTGATTTACTAAGTGAAGAGTGAAGATTTGAAATTTTCTTATTATTGATTAAGTGGGAGATTAAGTGGAAGAGATAGGTTACATAGAAGAGAATTTATATCATTAAATGTAATATAAATAATTCTAGATTTAAAAATATGCTAAAGCACATACAAGTGGAATAAAAAAGCATGCTCTGATAGGAAGTTTTTCTAATAATACCCTGAAATTTTAGCAGATTCATTATTCAGAGAGATAAATTGATTTCTAGGTCTCCTGTTCTTTGTTCCATAGCATGGATATTAGGAATACTGTATAATGATTCAATCTCCCCTCTGCAACATAAATGACGTCCATGTAGAATGAAGTTTACTTAGTTTATTTCCTTACAATCCTCTGTCTTGCTTCTACCAATAGTAACAGAGAAGATAAAATTTTTTAAAGTACTAATTTATTTTGGGCGAGTGCAAGCAGGGGAGGGGCAGAGAGAGGAGGACACAGGACTCAAAGCGGGCTCTGCACTGACAGGCTGACAACGGCAAGCCTGATGTGAGGCTCAAACTCAGGAACCATAAGATCGTGGCCTGAGCCGAAGCCAGACGCTCAACCCACTGAGGCACTCAGGTGTCCCATAAAGAAGCCAATTTTTATTGCTTTTTTTAAATGTAAAAACCTGCTACTAGATGCTAAAGAAGCATCTCAAAAAAAAAAAAAATAAATAAAAGTTAAAAAAAACCCAAAAAACCAAGATGTCCTTCAGGAAGTTAATGGATAAGGGGTGGTATATCCAGACAATGGAGTATTGTGCAGCCCTGAAACAACATGAGTTATCAAGCCCTGAAAAGATATGGAGAAAACTTAAATGCATATTACTAAGTAAAGGAAGCCGATCTGAAAAGGCTGCATACTGTGATTCCATTTAGCATTCTTGAAAAGGCAAAACTAGGGAGACAGCAAAAGGATCAGAGGTTGCCAAGGATTAGAGAATAGGGAGGGACATATAGGCAGAGCACAGGGAATTTTTAGGGCAGTGCAATTACTCTGTTTGATACTATAATGATAGATACACGCCATTATGTATTTGTCCAGAGCCATGCAACATCAACAATGACTCTTAACATAAACTACGGACTTTGGGTGGTAAGATTTATCAATGTAGGTTAATCAGTTTTAACAAATGTATCACACTGGTGGAGGATGTTGACAGTAAGGCAGGGTATGCATGTTTGGGCGCAAGAATATACAGGAAATCTCTGTGCCTCCTGCTCCATTGTGCTGTGACCCCAAATATATCTATTTCCAAAAAAAGTCTTGCTGTTATTCATAAAAAATGTAGCTAATGACCAAGATTTCCATTTCTAAGTGATATAAGAAGTCAGTCCCCAATCCTATATAAAAACAGATCAATTCTGTCCTCCTAACAACATGAGATCAACAAATAAATAAAATAAAATTAGACAGGCATTGCTGTCGTTTGTATTACTGGATTGTGTTGCAAAAAGCAGTGCATCCTTTAGCTAAGGTAAGGAATCTGTGGTATCCATGAAGAAAAGCTATTGTGAAGGTCATGACTGAACCAGCATACTGCAATCATGCACCGGTACACGGCTAACAGAATGGAAGGATGATTCTGAATGTGTCTATCATAAATCAGCCATGAACCACCAATCAGGGACTCCAGGATTAAAATTAGTCCTGAGAAGTGTCGTTGTTTCATCAAAAAAGATTCTGAAGTATTACCTTAGATGACTCTCTGATTTTTAAGAAGATTTTACAAAAATTAGTTCTAGGAAAATGAATGCATTTACTCTGTGCAGAGAAAAGTCCGTTGTATAAACCAAAGTCAAATTGCAGTGTCTTCTGCACAGTCAGGAGTGGAGAATACCATGTGTTTTGGAGTGATGATAACACCACTCCAGGTTTCTATGTCACTCTTTGTCAAAGAGCTGCAGTATTTTCACATGCATTTTTTTTCACCTAACTGACCCAGCTCAAAGGGAAGGAGGCTCAGGAGTTTATGGATGGTTAATTATTAGAGGAGGGCTTTACAATGAATCAAGGCTAGGGTTTCACCTCCAGAAAGTCCTAAGAGCAACCTTGAGCTCTTTAATTTTGCTGTGGGTCCTCACTATCAATGTCATGCTAATTTGAAACAATCCCTTACTTGATGGGTTGCATAATATCAAACTTTGTGTTTACATGGATAGCTACCGTGTACAATGAGTTGGCTACAAACCTGCAAAAAGAGCCCTGCTGAATTAGCCGCCGCGGGGAAATAAAGTTGACACCCACCCGTTATTCTGTGAAACCCCACCTCAACGCATTAGGTGGTGCAAAGGTGCTTCCAGATTCTGGGTAAATTTACTGAGAGAAAAGGTTTAATGCCAGCACGAGTCCCAGATTTCTCTTAGTAGAGGTCTCTGACACATCAGGCTTAGAATAATTTCACCTATGAAATTAACTGCAACCAAATGAAGTTCAAGTTTCAAGTGCATCTCAAATTACATAAATTGACAAAAGGAAAAAGCGTGTCCCACAGACAAATGTGTCAGGACTCACACCTCTTCTCTCACGCCATCAGTTTCTTCGTCTGTAAATGTCTATGCCAACTACAACATCTTTAAGACCTCCAATGTGAAATATGGATTGGAAAGGGCAAACACTAAATTGTTCAAAATACAGTACTCTTCAATAAACTAAAAAAAGTTTAAAATTCAATTTAAAACACACACACACTCACAAACACACACACACACACACACACACACACACACACACACACACACCCCTAAACATACAGCACTGCTGAGGATCTTTGATTGAAGGTCAGTCACATTATATTTTAGGAGAAACAGCTAAGAATAGGAAATGGCACAGTAGTCTTTCTTATACTTCATATAATGTTCATTCCCATCAAAATCCTTAGGTGTCCTTCCTCCCTATTAAAATCAGCAAAATAAAACTGATGATTTTCCTCAAAAGCTTTAGAATTTAAGCTTAGTAAGTTAATCAAGACCAACTCAAAATGATAAATACAACAAATTTCATAAAACCAGATGTTATGGACTGAATGTTTGTGTCCCTCCAAATTTCTTATGTGGAAGCCCTAACTTCTGGTGTGGCCGTGTTTGGAGAAAGAGTCTCTGAGGAAGTCATTAAGCTTAAATGAGGTCATCAAGGTAAGGACCAATTTAATAGGATTAGTGTCCTTATAAGAAGAGAGATCTGAGGACACAGTAAGAAGGTGGCTGTCTATAAGCCAGGAATAGAGCTCTCACCAGAATCTGAATTTGCCAGCAATTTGATCATGGTCTTCTAGCCTCCAGAACTGTAAGAAAATAAATTTCTGTTGTTGAAGCCATGCGGTCTGTGGTATTTTGTTATAGTAGCTTGAGCAGACTAAGACACTAGACTTATCAACGAGTGTCACTCATCCTGTACTTTTGTGTTTAGCATGTAGTTAGTTTCTGTGAGGGATACAGAGGATATAAGGTTCATCTCAACCACAACTTGCTAAAACATGTCAGTATCTATAACTTCAACTAGATATATCCACTACAAAGATCCATTCATTTAAGCATAAAATAAAACACAATCATTTTGTCATTAAAAAATGCAAAGATAGGCCATCAAATTGACATTCAGTCTCACCTCGTCTATGCTGTGTGTCCACTGTTTAGCAAAATCTAATTGAAATAAAAGCCCGAGGCACTACAAAAATCATCAAAGAGAATTTGAAAAACACTTTCGATACTTTGATTTTACTTCACATACACCCAGCATATACGACTTACCAAGAAAAGGAAACTTTTTTAAGAGAGATTTTCAGTGATAAAGATTTGATTTGAAATTGAATCAACTGCCAAGCTCCTAGATCAATCTGGATTGTCTAGGCTTAGCCATTTCTCCACTGTGAATATGCCAGGGGCAAGTTTATTTTAGGAGGTGGAAAAAAGCAGCTGACCCTGTGACATCTTTAGGAACTTAACTAATCCTAATTGCAAAGCAACCTGGATAAGTGGTACCTTCACAGAATCTAAACCAGGGAGGAAAATAAAATCTCTAGCAACGCAGGTAATAATTTGAAGACTTGGCTTAAAAAGTGCTGATAAAAGGAAGAAGCATAATTTATCCAAGTTGAGTCAGATTATTTTGAAAGTATTTATTTATTTATTTTTACATTTATTCATTTTTGAGAGACAGAGAGAGACAGAGCACAAGTGGGGGAGGGGCAGAGAGAGAGGGAGACACAGAATGAGAAGCAGGTTTCAGGCTCTGAGCTGTCAGTGCAGAGCCCAACGCGGGGCTCGAACTCACAAGCTGTGAGATCATGACCTGAGCCGAAGTTGGACGCCTAACCGATTGAACCACCCAGGCGCCCCTGAAATGATTTACCGAGTATGGTGCCAAATACTGAACTAGGCTCAGAAGATACATAATTGGTTTTACAATCCACCTTCTTTGCTTCTATGGGGATATTTGTTAAAATGTTATGCAGAAGGAGGAAGAGGAGGAAGAAGAAGAAGGAAGAGGAGGAGAAGGAGGAGGAGGAGGAGAGGAGGGGGAAGAGGAGGAGAGGAGGGGGAAGAGGGGGAGGAGGAAAAGTAAGGGGGAGGGAGGAAAGAGGAAGAAAAAGAAGAAAGAAGAAAGGAGAAGGAGGAGAAGGAGGAGAAAAGGGCAAAAAAAAAAAAAAAAAAAAAAAAAAAAAAAAAAAAAGTCCCAGAGCTTATAAAGTTTAGAAAGGTTTGGTTAAACCAAGTTAACTCTCACACTGATTAATATGTTAAAGTGTACCAAGAATCTCCAGCCCAGAGGACTGCCGACCTGGAGAACTTCTGCCAAGAAGCAGTTCATGTTGTTCCTGTTCTACCTGCAAACATGCATTCACACTCACACACACATATGAAAAAAAACTCGGAAGTAATGCTCGTTAATATTACTATGATCTTGTTCAGTCATTTCCATAGATAGAAGAAACAATAATTATGGAAACTTATCTATTGTAATTGATACCTTGCAGAGTGGTCACGGACCCACCATTGCAATAATTCACTTGCCTATTACACCTCCAATTTACATTATTATTCACCAAATAGTGGGTCCAACTGTAATCAAAAGTTTTGAAGTGCTAAGCTTTATCTGGAATTTGGATTGATTGATAGCACTTTATTTAAAATCTTGTTCCAATGACGGGGGAACTAGCAAAAAATTGCACATGAGGTTGCTCTGCTTCTGAAACTCTAAGACCCTCAAGTAACACTGAATTCTGCTGGTGCTTTTAATTTTAATACTCAGAATTAGGTTGTAGTTAAACTTAAGCACTATAGCTTTTCTATAGACAGAAGTTTAGTTTTTTTTCAAAAAAAAAAAGGATATATAAAGATTTCTACTCAAATAAATCCTTTCTAACATCCCACATTTTGCTGCTCATATGAAGCAACCGTAAATGAAAAAGCTCAGATTTTTTTAAACAGTGGGGTCCAGATAAATTACAATGAAGCAAGTAAATGAGCAAATAATTAGTGTATAAACATAATAGAGAAATTGAGGCATAAAATTTGAGAACCAGAAGAACTTGAAAGATTAATCCACTTCTGGTTAGAGATGGTAAGTTGCATCTGGCCATCTGCTTCTGCTCTTACTGTAAAACCCACTAAAATCAAAGTGTTGGGATATTTTAATACCATAAGCCCGTAAAACAGACAATATGGAAGAGAAAGGAAGAACAGCACAACGTGAGCTGTCAGAAAAATAGAAGGCTGATTTACTCAGAAATGGGATCTACCAGCTACATGAGGAAGTAGGAGCAGGGGTAGGGCAGAAAACTGAGGAGGATTAAGAAGTACCTAGGCAGTCAGATGATCTGCTCACCTTAGCAAAAAGCTAGAGGCTAACAGTCTGGAAAGGGTAAAAAAACAGGGGAGACACCAGGTGCTATACACTGGATATTTGCATCCCCACAAAATTCATATGTTGAAGACTTAATCCCAAATGTGATGGTATTTGGAGATGTGGCCTTCAGTAGGTAATTAGGATTAGATTAGGTCATGAGGGTAAGGCCTTTATACATGGGGTTAATGCCCTTATAAGTGGGATTAATGCCTTTATAAAAAGAGAAAGAGGCAGGAGATCTCTCTTTCTATGATGGCAAGAAGATGGCCATCTGAAAACCGGGAAGACAGATGATGCTGAATCTGGCAGTACCTTGAACTTGAACTTCCCAGCCTCCAGAACTCTGATAAACATTTGTTGTTTAGATCACTCAGTCTATGATATTTTGTTATGGCAGCCCACATTGAGTAGGACATCAGGCAAGGAAGAAAGCAGGGGTGCTGCCCTGTAATCAAGAGATTATTTATTTTCAAAGGTTATATTCTGAATGTGGTAATACCTGCCCTCTGTCCCATCATCCACTAGCCTCCTAGAATGCTGATGTCCAGGTTAGAGTTTCAAAGTAGATGAATGGGAGATTATTCTCTGAGGCATCCTGACAAACACTAGATTCTAATCAACAGCTTTGGGGTAGAAGCCAGAGGTGCTAAAACTAACAAGCTTCCAAGTGATGTGGATGCTGTTGTTCATGGCTCACACTTTTAGTAGTAAGTTCTAGAATCTGACCGACACAAAAGACTGACAGAGACTTAGACTGGAGATTTTTTAACAACAACAACAACAACAACAACAACAACAACAACAATAACAACAACAACGACAACAAATTCCTAGCCAGAACAACCTAAAGTAAATGTCAATCTTAGAGCACCTACTCTATAATATGGGCGAAAGGCTTGGAGATATCTGAGGAATGACTCTAATATAAAAGAGTGAAACCAAATAGATAAAGGGAACTTGAAGGAGAGCAATAAGATGAACACTATCATTGATACCCTCAGAAGATCAAAGACTATCCTTCACCCATGAAATAAGAATAGGTTTTTTTTCTTTCTTTCTGTTTTTAATCAGAAGAAAAGAAAGAGATCTCAGAAATGCAAATTTTGATATTAAGAAGAAAAGAAGGCTTTCCAAGAGAACATTGAGGGAAACAATGAGCAAAATTAAAAAAAAAAACAAATGGAAAAATAAGGAAAAGCAATACTATTCTAGAAGACTCCATATCTCAACAACAAGAACTCCAGAAAGAAAGAACAGGTAAAATGGAGAGGAGAGAAATATTAAATTAATCAGTTAAGGAAGCTTGCCAGAATTGATGAGTTTTCGGATCGACAGAACCCACTGAATGCAATGGAAAGGAATATATCTACATCTGGACACATCATCTTGAAATCTTTGAACATTCTATGAGAAACTAGAAGACAAAACACCAACACCTTCAAAATTGTGAAGGAAAATGAATAAATGCAGTCAATTTTGCATGACAGTAGAACACTTAATCTATGCGAAGATTCAAAAATCTACTTCCCTAGCATTCTTTTTTAAAGTTTATTTATTTATTTGGGGGGGCGGCGCACATGTACAAGCCATGGCAGGGTACAGAGAGAGGGAGAGAGAGAGAGAGAGAGAGAGAGAGAGAGAGAGAGAGAATCCCAAGCAAGCTCCATGCTTTCAGCGCAGAGCCCAACGCAAAGCTCGATCTCACCAACCGTGAGACCATGACCTGAGATGAGATCAAGAGTTAGACACTTAACCAATTGAGCCACCCAGGTGCACCTCCCCAGCATTCTTTTCCAGGAACTACTGGCCTATATACTGTGCCAACCTCAGACAGTAAATCAGGGAAAAGTGAGATGAAGAATTCGTGAAACAAAAGATCTGACTTGAAAGAGAGATGAAGGGAATTATAACCATATGACACATCTCAGCTCTGGAAAGTGCTCTCATAGTTCTAATAATGTTAATATTGGGAAGCTGGTGGGATGAGACGTATGGGGGCTGAGATCACTTACACATCCACTGTATTTTAAGAGAGAATTATTAAGATGGAAAAAGCAGAGCTATCACTATCAGCACATGACTTAGAGATGTGCAGATAAATATCAAGAGAAACAGTTAAAAAGAAGTGAAACTGATCTCTGGAAAGTGGGAAATAACAGGCTGTGGAAAAAAAAATGATGGTTTTCCAACTCTTTAAACTGTGTGTCCCCACTACTTTTCTTATGAAAACAGAAAGAATAACAACAATTAGTCTAGCATACTTATTTTAATCATGAAGAACCTGAGAGACTCAGAATTATGACCTTTTTCCAGGTCCCTCAAGTTGCCTTTAGGCATCGGGACTAGAGCATTTCATTGTTTCATTATTTAAACTGGCATAATTATGTATTAAACACAATAACCGTCACAAAAGTTTAGATAATTGTTCACTCATTCATTTAACAAAAATCTATTGTGTGCCGACTAGGTTCTCCAGGGTATAATAATGAGTAAAACCAGACCCAGGCCCTGTCCTCATGAAGTTTACAAGTTGCTAAGAGACATTAATATGACATTTATTGCTAACTAGAAAACCATAAGACTTGGAAATGAAGTCCCCCTCATCGTGTGCTCATCTGTTTCTTTGCTACATTCCTTGAGGAAGTTTTCCTCCCCACAAACAGTCTGACTCTTGACTTCACTTACTGACATAGTGAAGTGCCAATAAAATCTATTTTTCCTTTCTTTCTCAAGTCAGGGGTCCAACTGCCATCAGCATGTGAAGTATGGCTTTTAAGCCACGTTAGGTTTCCATGTTAATGTTGCTTGGTCGCCAACTTTGCAGCCCATAGACTGGCTGACAGCCCTCCCGGAGCCACAGAAACCACTGGCTGGTTGGGGAACTAACAATTTATATCTCGTGGTGCAATGAAGATCCAGTAGTAAGTTGATTTTGTTGAGAACTGTGGAACTACATGAGAAATTGGCCACTTACCTACTTCCTGATGGAAATGTGACATAAGAAATTCTACTGAAAGGAACAGACTCATAATCTAGATATTTTGAACCATTCTCTGACTTCCCAAAAACAACTTCAAAAGCCAAACTCCTGCTGCCCCACTGATGCCTTCTATCAATCTTGCTTTCCTCCTTTTTAGACTCTCAAAAATTAAAATGCTTTAAGATGTTATACATAAGACATTATACGAAAATAGGAAATATTTTAATATTTAAAATATTATATATAAAAGTCATAGGTCTTACCTTCTACGAGTTAATCAAAGAAACTATAATGATTCTTTAGTTGAACCTATAAAACTCCCTTGAGAAAACAAAATGTTCTAATTTTGGTTATTTATTCTTTATTCCAAATGAAGACTACCTCAATCCATTTTTGGCAGTTTCTTAAATACATTTTCATTCATTCTCTTACTGACTGTTCTGCATGTCAGATGGAGGCAGAATGGCGCCCTCCCAGGGAGCTCAGTCCCCATAATGATAGGTGTTCAACCAAAGAGTGCTTATTAATGGTTGTTCTTGGGGCTTTCTGGCTGATGGGCCACCATTCCCAAACCACTTCCTCTCAGACTGGTAATTCATCATCAGAGGGAAAATTCCATTACAGCTTAATTCTGTACCAGCAAAACTGGTGTTTCTCTAAAGGTAAATCTGAAGCCGATGCCCTTTGACTTGATAGGACCCATGAAAGCAATTTGGTTGTAAATTTCTACTTACTGATTCGAGGTTCTAAGCAGAAATTAGAAATTTCTCACTTGAAATTGAGAAGCATGATGTCTTTTGAGCAATATCCTTAGATGCCTACTATGTTCCTTTACAATAATGAGGACATTGAGGTAACGACTGCATTGGCAATATAATAATAACGGGCTGAGTTCCCTCTAAAGAGAAAGGATCATGTACACAGTAGTCCCCGCTTACCTGGAGGGAATGTGTTCCAAGACCCTCAGTGGATACCTGAAACCACGGATAGTACTGAACCCTATATACACTACGTTTTTCCTGCGCATACATACCTAAGATAAAGTTGAATTTATAAATTAGGCACAGTAAAAGACTAACAGCAATAAGTAATAATAAAATAGAATTATAACAATATACTACACTAAAAGTTACGTGAGTGTGGTTTCTCTCTCTTTCTCAAAATACCATGTTGTGCTCTGCTCACTCTTCTGATGATGATGATGTGAGATGACAGAATGCCTACATAATGAAATGAAGTGAATGAATGATGTAGGCATTGTGACACAGCATTAGGAAATTGCTGACCTTCAGACAATATGTCAGAAGGAGGGTCATCTGCTTCTGGACCCTGGTGGACTGGGGGTAACCGAAACCATGGTAAGTGAAACCAAGGGCAAGGGGATACTACGGTATTTTCAACTCCTGAAGTATATTTAGACAATTGAAATATCTGTATCAATAGCAAATGGCAATATGTCCACAAAAATGTAGAAATTAACCATAGGCACAGCTTATTAGGAATCAAATAGTTAAAATTGACAATTAAGGACGCAAGCGCCCAATATAACTTTTTTACCTTTGAATGGACAGAGTTCCTGCATTGCCCCCATCATACAAAAGTTAAAGAAATCATACTTACAGGGTTTTCCTTTAGCAAAAATACTAATTTCTCTAACATTCCCAACGTTTTTTTCTTGATTCTGATTATCCATTCCAGGTAGATAAAGAGTAGAGATATTTTAAATGTATTTGTTTCACTAGCGCAAAAAATAGCATCTAGAGAACATTAATTAGCTCAATTTCCTCCTGCTGATCAATGAAGTGCTGCTCGTTTTCATTTCACTTTTAATGCTATAGTTCAAGCTTTTGGTGTATCTTTTCTGCATCCTACCAGCTTAACTGTGCCCCTGTGTCCATTCCTCCTCAATCCAGTATCCCTTGTGCAGTCTTACCAGATAGATCATGACAGAGTCAGAGGACCTGATCAAAAACTTCCGCTAGCTCTGAACTGTTCCCCCACACCCCCTGTCATCCTTGTACCTGCCTACCTCTGTGCCTAGCTCATGCCGCTCACTCCTGTTGGAATGTCTCCCCGTATCTGCACTATTCTTTAAGCCCTAGTTCATGAAGCTTCGCTTGATTTCACATTCAACAAGACCTTTCTCTGTTTGGTTACAGCAACTAACATATGCTGACTTACATCACAGCTAATGCCATCTTTTCTCCCTATGATCCCAGCATTCCTGCATTAAACATTAAACATTCCTGCACTAAAAGGAGTTTAATAAATGTTTGCTAAGAGATGAATGCATGAGAAAAACACAGGTCAAGAAGACATCTAGGACAACACACAGTTACCTAATAAGCCACTGAATGTAGAAAAGCCCAGATGTATTTCTTCTGCCCAGGGTGTGTTCATTTTCCTTCATTCCAGAATTCTGAGCACACCGACCTCTGCCTTTACATTCAGCCCCTTGGCAGGCTGCCATCTCACTGGGCTATGCAATTTGCCTTTTTTGTGTCCAAGAGTATAGCCCCATTTACTCCTTACCTCTGATTTAGGGCACAGTGGCCCTGATTGTCAGGTTGAAACACTAAGCAGCCTCTGGTACTTTCACACTTATGCACGATAACGGAACTGAGAATGTTGATGGACCCAAATATACAGGTAATTTAAAACGTGGCTTTAGCCAGTGACTTTTACCTCTCAAAACAATGCATTCATCACATAATGATCAGCATCTTAAAATACCGGTTTATCTATCCAGTCCTCTTATTCTCTAATAACTACTTGAAAAGGGAAATAACAGGTAAGCAGCGGAATGCAAAAAGGATCAGTTCATCTGTATAATTTAACAAGTTTACAATCTATAAAATAATAAAAAATCAGCTCTACTATAAATTAACCATATTTTTTAAAAAATCACGTAAACCTAAAAATCTTATAAGGCAGAAAGAAAGGAGAAGTGAATAACTTCAAGATGCTGGGAACAGCTGCTTGTTTTAATCCCAACACATCCAAGGGATTTTATACTTTTTAAGTCCAAGCCAACTTCTGACAAATCCTTCTGTGATGTTGGAATGAAGCTCAGAGTGAGACTCCCATGGTAGGACCTTGTCTGGTCTAGATTCTTTGGGGCTCCTTCAGGACTATTCAGGGGCACCAGTGGGATACTAGGCTTGCTCACTTGCAGGTGCCTGCAGGTTGTACGTTATTCTCCAGAAATCTCTTCGCGAACTGTGGTAGTATCCCTGGGGGCTGCCAAGCCATACCAGAGGGTTTAAGAATTTCCTAGTCAAGAGGCTCTAAAATATGTCTTCATGTTTACGCAATGTAACCAATGGAAGAATGCCATGACTGTCGCCTAAATCAAAAGAATAAGCCCAAGTAATGTCTTCACTAGAAATAGAGAAGGTTATTACACGGGCTTTACAGTTAGAAACCGCTCTGAAACATACAGCATTACATGAGGTTATTCCATAGAGTTTTCGCTGTAAACAGAAGGCTTACGTTCCCATTACAGTTATACGCAACACAAAGGCATTCGCTATTTCTTGAGTCTATTTGCCTCATATGAACTGTCTTGGAAATGCCATTGTAATCTGCCAAGCAGTTTACCGTTGCTAAATTTTAACAAGAACCAGGCTTCTGATTAGGTAGATAGTTGATGCATAAAAGGTATGAATACCATCATGAGCAGAAAGTTGTTCCCAAACAATAAATCAGCCATTCATTACCTGAATAAACTAATAAAATGCAAACTAAGGGCTTGACCAAAGCCAACGATGCAAAATGTTTTCTTCATTTTGGATAACAGATCAATGCCTAGGAAGAAACAATACAACCTGTGGAGTTGTTTCTGGGGTGGGAAGAGAATGGGGGATAGAAGCAGCATAACGTTCAACTATCGGGGTAAGATCTGGATTCTACCAACTCCATCTCCTATTTTCAGAGATTAAAAATTAATCACTCTTTACAGCAGTCCTTGGCCTTAGACTTTTCCATACTACTATGGATAAAACAAACAAAAAAGTACAGGTAGATAGACTGCTGGATCATAGGCAGTACATTGTCCCTATTTTTCGAGACATCTATTTTTCAAAAACAAGCTGTTTTGAAACATTCTGCTGTTTTCTCATATTTATCTGTATCCTGTCTTATGGCCAGCCTCAATTATTTTAGTATAATAACTCACTGTTTCAACAAAGTGAATGCTTTTCTGACAAATTATGCACAGTATAATCAGAAGAGAAATTATCTCACCTTATTAACTGAAACACTGGCCAATGACCTACAGGAATCTACAGAAATGTTCCCATGACATGCTTAACGGACTCCAAACTATTCATTTCTCTCCAAACTGAACAGTCTGGGCTTTTCACTAAATTCTCACTCTCCACCACATTTTCCAAAGAAGCTTTGAAGTATAATACCCAAGACTTGGAAAGTACACATTTTGGACAGTATTAGCAATTTCAGTCTTCGTCTGTCCCTTATCTATCAATTCCGCCAATAATAAATTTTAACTCACTTCCAATCCATCAGGAAGGGGCAGGAGGGCAGTGGAATAAAATGTCAGGAAGGCCAGTAACATACTTTAGAAATGAGCATTTTCAGTTCAAACCACGGTTTGGTTTTTGTGGGATTTAATTTCCACTGAATAGAAACCAAGTACAGATGTATTTGATTTCTCTTTAAGGGTTGGTTATGGATGAGTGGAAGAACCAGAGAAAATGCAACAGAGAAACACTGAAGCAGTGTAGACAAATAAGTGTATCTTGCCCTCCATCGTGTGTTTATGACCCTTTTGCAGTACCCAAATAAAATGTACGGAATAGTGCAACTTAGGCTAACAAAGTGAAAGAGAACCACACAATTGTCAAAGGTGATCAGCTATATGTATATAGTATATTACAATTCCAATTAAATAAAGCTGTGAGGTCCTCTGGCTATTAAAAATGTCATCAGCAATGAAGCTAATTTGTGTCTGACCAGGGCTTTTACGGTAACTGATTACTTACAGATGCCAAGTGCCCCAGGGAACTTTTGCCACCTGTTTCCAATTTTTGGATTGGCAGCCTCACCCTGACAGAGCTTACTGGTCTAACACTGGGCTCTGCCATCTGTTGCAATGATGCTGGTTCTTAATCAATAGTTTGTAAAGAATACCATCCACATTACTGAAAGGCATTATTTTAGCTTTTCCCTTATTCTGCCATCGTCTGTAATATACAAAAACAATATGCCCCAAATCAACTGGATTGTGCAAATATCACAGCCCTACATAGCTGCTGAACACGGCCTGGGCGACAGTCTCCTCCAAACCAAACACAGAATTTTAGAAACAAGGGAGATGTGAGGTCATCATACCTAATGTCTCATGTAAGACAGCAATTCTTTCCATTATAAATCCAAGTGATTGACTTCGCCTTCCATTTGAACACGCTTTCTATCTCGCAAAGCAGTCCATTTCTACTTTAAATAGCTGGCTATCTTATGAAACCCTTCCTTATATTGAACGGAGACCCGTTTACGTGTGACTTCAACTGGCTGCTTGTTCTGCCACTGGAGTGACAGAGATGAGTCTGAACTTTCGGCTACGACAGTCTTTCAAATGTTTGGAACAGCCATCAAGAAAGATCAAGTTTTCCTAGGCTAAATATTCCAAGTTCTTTAGCTAATTCACATGATATTTGTTCCCTTTTCCTTGTCATTTTAGTTGTTAAAAATCAAAGATGGTCTATCAATGCCGGCGTAAAATCTTTCTCTGAAAATGAACACAATACCAAACAACAGTTTTAACTGGGATGCGGTTTTGATTTTTCCGGAAACCAAACTGTCAATATAGCCTAATAGTATATTTACTTTTGATACATCTTGCTCCATGTTTTTACTTGTGTGGGTTCCCTGCCCTCTTTAAGAAAGAAAGCAAGATCTTCCCTCTCTGTAAGTTGTATTATCAAAGCTCTGCTGCCTAGCTACCTAAAATTAGGTCAAGATTCTAGGTACACACGAGTGAGGTGTTATCTGCAATTTTTTTCAGTGCACTGAAATGTCACTCTTGTGTGCCTGGAGTTGAATTAATTTTAAGCAGTTAAATACGTTTTTCACATATTTCCACATATCTTATTTCTTCTAATAATGTTTATTATTACCATTATCATTTTCTCTTAATATGCTTTTTCTACCTTTTGCGCATGGAATTTCTTATCAGTAAGGAATGCAGGAAATAAATTAAGTGGTTTTCATGGGTCAAAGCCAAAATAATTGAATACAGTATTCTGAGCATATTTTGTTCATTTATTTATTTGTCTTTTCAAATTCCCATATTTTTCTGAGTTCATCCAGACATAATTCAACTAATATCTTTTCTTTTAGCTTATCTCTGATATCACTGCCATCTTTTCATCTTCTGGATTCTGGACATGTCTTTTCAAAATACGGGAGGCTTGATGTATTGGTTCCCTAAGTTGCTAATTTTTGGTCAACAAGCTCATTTGTGAGTTTGCTACCTCAACAAAATCTAGAATGGAACAGTTAATAGAAAAAAAGTGATGTTATATACATCATACGAAAACATATGTGTAAAAAAGAAGTTTTTGCCTTTTATTTTTTATTTCTTTTTAAAGTGTGTGTGTGTGTGTGTGTGTGTGTGTGTGTGTGTGTGTAAGCGTTTGCTTTTTGGAGGTAAGGGATGCGATGGTGTTGTGACAGTCACATTTCACACAAGGTTGGCTGATCCAAAGGCATATAAAATCTGTGCCATAAAATAAGTTTTGCCATGAGGTTGCCATCTGTTAGCACCGAGGAAGACAGACTGGGATTTATGTCCGAACAGGCCATTCAGAGCTCCGGAATGTGGCTGTGGGTACAGCTACCCAGCACCAGCTGCCACAATTGCATTGCTCGGTCCTCAGAGCCATTTCCCCCAATATTGCCTCCACATTCCAGGCTAGCCTATGCTGGGAAAAACGTGAATACCAATTGTTCTCTTCTCTGGGAGTCCAGCTCCACCGAGTTGGGAAAGTTTCAGGCCCAATGTGACCGGACTTGAGTGCTAATGTCTTACTTTTCATTCAATAGATTTCAAAAAAGACCAAGGGAAGGGAAATGGAAGGAAGGGAAAGGTGACCAGTAAGAGCAAAGCTATATGCTAAATTCACGAGACAAGAGGATGTCATAAATTAAGCTCATGTTTCTCCTGAGTGTAAATGTAATACGTAAACATAAAACAGAAGAAGTCTGATATTCTCTTCTGTCTCTCCACCCAAAAAGGTAAAAAAAGTATGTTCTGAATGATTATAATACTTATTTACTTCAATATCATAGACCTACATAGACCTAGCTATCAATATATGTACAAACAGAGAGATAGATAGCTCTATTACTTAGTTCTGGTTTAAAGTCTATGCTGTTTTTTAGTACCTGCAGTTACGTGGTTCTCTGACTTGTAATCACAGTGGTCCCAATGCGATCCTAACAGCCTATCCTAGTTTTCTTTACTTCAAGAAAACTGTTGAAGGTCACTTGTTTCATTTTACTGGTACCTAAAAGAAGCATCTTCTAGAATTGAAAATGGAATCTTATTAGTAAGAAGGGCATTGCAAATCCATTTGAAGACTACTGGGATATAATTAAATAGGAACTTCATTCCGAAACTAGGGCACACAAACCCAGGGTTAATAACAGCTGTTCTGGGGCATGCTGAAGAATCTGAAGTTAATCATCCTGATTTCTGAGACCCATACATTTAGACGCTTTCATTTAATTGTGTTAGACAATAACAACAACAACAACAGCAACAGCAACAACATATTTTGCAGAGAAATCTATTGTGCTCTTGGGGACCTGTGGAGTACAAGAATATGCAACGTTAGGCTTCCTCGCTCCTCTGTTTCACCTAAGCCAGGGGATTTGCTGGTACTACAGACATGACTTTATTATTCAAGACGAAGACGTCATGTTGTCCTGGCCATGTGATACCCAAGACATGTGGGGATTGCTTGTACTGAGGGAATCCCAGTCGATGTACTAAAGAATTACGGTGATAAAAAGGTGAGTACAATATGCCTGACTACGTGAGAGGCACACATATCTACAGTTTCAGTGATACTACAAAAAAAGTTGAACAACAGTCTCCCAATTTTACAGAATTGTCTGGGGGGACTTTATGATTGCGGTAGAATTCCTTTTCAAAAGAGTTTGTACTCTATCTTGAAACTCTGTTGCACTAATCACAGCTAAATCAGGTCATGTTTTAAGGAGAGTGGCAGAGACACTTTTAGGAGTTAAATAATCTAATGGATCATCTAGTTTAATAGCACCCTCAAGCAAAATGACGCCGTTTTGAATAAATGCAAATTATTTACTGTTGCTCTGAAATGCACTATTGTGGAAGAGTGACCAAATCTTTCATTTGCAATATTCAAAAACTTACATAGTAAGTATTTGAACTAGAGATTTGCACACAGGGGGCTGATGGTAGCATGCTCTTGGAAATGACACTAAAAGAGAGAGAAGAGCAGAATAAAGTGGAGGTAGAAATTCAATTGAAATGCACTTACAACAGAGGCCTGGGCTGATCCCAGGAGGAGCTATGGAGCTAGGAGGACCCTTGAGAGCTGTC
Organism: Panthera leo; assembly: GCF_018350215.1. NCBI lineage: Eukaryota > Metazoa > Chordata > Mammalia > Carnivora > Felidae > Panthera > Panthera leo. The sequence goes on along the minus strand of NC_056685.1, from coordinate 18,375,758 downwards.
TTCCATGGAGGCACAGAACCCACTTACAAGTGCTCATGGTTGACTAAGCACTACGCGAAGGTTTGGAGATAATGAGAAAGAAGTGGTGCCTGTCCTCAAGAAGCTCAAGTCTAGTGGGGCAGAAAGACACGCAAACAAATGATGGCACAATGCAGAGTGATCACGATGGCAATCACGGTGTGCAGCACTGTGTCGGCAGGGGATGGGGAGTGGGGGGGTGGGGAAGCACCTAGCACAAAACCCACAACTCAGAGGCTTTGTTACAAAGACATTACCAGGATGCTGTGTGTTTCTTTATTTTCCCTTCAGTGATGAGTTTTAACTGCTTTTGGTGTATTGCCCCCTTAGACTTTCTGAGTTACTTCTATGGGGATGAAAGATGGCAAGCCATTTAATACATTCTATGGAAGTGAGAAGCTAAGTAGTTTGGAAACGGTTCCCACACTGGAATATTTTTTGCTCACATAAAGGACTGATATTGAAAACCTGAGGGGGTGCCTGGACGGCTCAGTCCCTTGAGCGTCCGACTGGCTCAGGTCGTGATCTCGCGGTCCGTGAGTTCGAGCCCCGCGTCGGGCTCTGTGCTGACAGCTCGGAGCCTGGAGCCCGCTTTGGATTCTGTGTCTCCCTCTCTCTCTCTGCCCCTAACCCACTCGCATTCTGTCTCTGTCTCTCTCAAAAATAAACACTAAAAAAAATTCAAAAGAAAACCTGAGGATCCTCTTCCTTCTTATCACTATGCTCACTCATCTGAAAACAAACAATAAAGCTGTAAGCCTCTCATGTGCTGAAGCCAGCTCCTCGGAAACAACCTTACACATCTCTTGCCAACTTCCGTCTTCAGTGATGTCCAGTTGGTAGCTTAAAACTGGCCATGGTGGGAGTCTTTACACCAAAGATAAAAGCAAATGCTAGAAATCAGGGCTATTTTCATTCCTCAGAGAGCCGGCTGTTAAAGATTTACTGGCACACCGTTGCTTATAAATGGTATTATTTTGGCAGTAAAGATTTGCTACTTGCCGTAGTCTCCATAATGAATGTACCATTTCTGCATGTAACACACGCCTAGTTTTAGAGTCACTGTCTGTGGAAAGTGAAAAACTACCACCACCTTCCCGAAGAACCAGAGATTAAACTGGTTTTCTGACTCCAGACACAACCTAAAACCGAAAGAAAGAGAAGCTTGGCTCTAATCGGTGACAATCAAAAGGGCTCTTCAGATATTTCCCATATTATCCCTTGAAACCTGTGTCCTTGGGTCAAGTGCATCAAATGTCAGATGGAAATAACAGTAATGAAAAGTGATCACACACTCATAGGGTGTATGGTGTGTTACTTCTGATTTCAGCGGAGAAGAATGTGCTATAAAATACCTTCCCTGTAATATTTATCTCTGTATTATTGCAGACCTGCTGTATGAGGTGAGTTACCAACACACAGTACAGAAGAATTGGTATAAAGAGGTCTCCCAGGGGGCGCCTGGGTGGCGCAGTCGGTTAAGCGTCCGACTTCAGCCAGGTCACGATCTCGCGGTCCGTGAGTTCGAGCCCCGCGTCAGGCTCTGGGCTGATGGCTCGGAGCCTGGAGCCTGTTTCCGATTCTGTGTCTCCCTCTCTCTCTGCCCCTCCCCCGTTCATGCTCTGTCTCTCTCTGTCCCAAAAATAAATAAAAAATGTTGAAAAAAAAAAAAAATTAAAGAGGTCTCCCAGAGAAAGGGGAGGGGAGGGCTCTGAGCCATCATCTATTATACAATCATGAGAGAGAAAAATGTTAAAACAATGCACAACTAAAGATAGCTGAAGATATTTCAGTGAAAATGACAAGAAAAGTTAAAAATGAACGCCCTAGAATATGAATAAATCATATAAGCAAATGGCTTATTAACAGTCCATCACAATCGAGCATAAATTAGACACCATACTTCTCAATATTTAAATCTGCAGTTCGTCGTCTATAGCTTGCTCTCCTTTTGTTCACCAAAAAACATTTTTAAATGTCTAATCAAGAACTGCCCAATTTGGTTAATTATTTAGCTAAGGTATATCATAAAAGCTAAATTAAAAATTTATCAATGTTTTTTCCTTAATGCCACAGTGATGCTGGGCACACAAAATAACACACTTTTTGAAGTTTACTGGAACAGAGACTCTTTTGTGATAGCGTTTATTCAGTGACTTATGTGACCTGTCATTTAATACTCACACCTATCGTCACTCACATTTAAGCAGTTCCTGACCATTTAGAGCTGTGGTTCTTGAAATGTGGTCCCAGACTAGCAGCATCACCTGGGCACCTGTTAGAAATGCAAATTCTTGGGACTCACCTTAGAGCCACTGAATCAAACTATAGTTGATAATACTATTGTATAATCGAAACTTGCAAAGAAAGTAGAATTTATATGTTCTCAAAAAAAGGCAAATATGGGAGGTGATGGATGTGTTAATTAACTTGATGGGAGAGATCCTTTCACAATAACATGTATATCAAACCATCATGTCATATACTTTAAAGATCTTACAATTTTACTTGCCAACTGTAACTCAATAAATCTGGAAAAATGAATAAATCTAGGTATAGAGCCCAGCAATCTGTGGCTTAAAAAGCCCTACAGGTCATTCTGATCTCGATAAAGCTTGAGAAACACTGGCCTAGATATAAAAGATATATTGGGGTAAATTCTAATTTACACAAAGGCCGATTGACACATAGGACACATGAGGGCACAGACTGCATCTAGCTTGGTCAGGTCTATATCATCAGTAGCTGCCACAGTGTCTGGCCCATAGTCAGGGTCAGTAAACATTCCCTGAATGAACAGCCTCCCTTTGCTGTCCTTATCAGTTAAAGAAACAGCATTAACTGGGCACATCAAAAGTCTGCAGGCTCTTTGTTGCCTTGAATGAAATTCAGTTTGGGGCCCTACCCCCAAATTTATTTTGGCCACTATTTTATCATATTACTATTATAGATAATAGAATCCCTGTTTCAATCAAATGATCCTGAATCTATTCCTTTTCTCCATAAGCTCTCCAGAGAAAAATGTTTGGGCATGAAAACACCTAAGTGCTTTAAATGCAACACGATCTCACTTGCAGCGTCCATCCCTTTATTTCCAGAAACAAGTATTTCCGCCACAAAAATGTCTACCGACTTTCAGCTTTATGGCAGGAAATAAAAAACAATTTATTTCTTTCTACATTTAAACAAACAAATAACTAGTCGCACAAAAGTCATCTCATTTTCACACAACGTGTTCAGTACCAATTGCCTTGAAAAAAGGTGTAGCGGAGGTGATAATCAGAGCAGGTTCTCTGTTCCAGTGTGCGGCGATCGCCACAATAGAAATGGTCCTTTAAATTTGTAGACAGCTGCCTCTTAGCAAGTGCATGATACAAGGGACGATATATTATCCTTTCGAGGAGCTTCCTAGCAGAGTAAAGACGGCACCGATGCAAAGCAATCGAGCTTCAACTCACAAATCGAGGAATCAAAAGGACACCTTTCATAAGTCCCTGCAGTGCTTCCCAGAGCAAACATTCCTCCAAGACCTCTCTGTGTTTAATGTACCACCTGAACATCAACTGCTGGCCCTGGGCATCAATGCCATTTGACTCCTTTAGATAAATACCCACATTGCCAGAGTTGGCTTTGATTTCTTCCATAACTTGGGGGAAGTTAACCTCACTTATCTCACAAATTCCAGAACTAATCACGTCAGATGACAAGGATTTCTGTCATCTGACTTTTAATATGTGAGATTTTGCTAATATTTCTTCTCTCCTGAGGTTTCTTTAAAGACCGTACATGCATCGGAAACCTAACAGAATGCTAAGAACAGGGGGTTTTCAAGTTGCACACATTCAAATGTGCTTGGAGCTCCGTAACAGTCCAGTTGTGACCTAACATTGAACATCAGTGTATCACTATCCCGTTTGGTGGGATTGCTAACGCCCTTGTTGACCCACTCGGTGAGAATGAATGGTTTGTATTTTGTTCTTGAAAATCATGAGCTTATATGGTATACATTGCTGCTATTGAGTTTTAACAATCCATAAAACTCAAAAGTAATCATTCCCTATAAGGTTCTTCACCAGTGTGCAAGGAAATTCAGAAGTACTATCCACAAATGCTGCGGAACTGTGTTGTAAAAACAAACAGGGAACATCCTGCTAACAACAGCTAAGTGAGTTCAAACACAATGCCATGCTGTACAGTCATAACCAGCAGCTTCCAGAACTGCCTAGCAATATAGCTGTACAATTTAAGATGAGATATCACAGCTCAGGGCAAGTAGCTTACCGCTGCTCAGCTTTCTAAGGCACAAAAATAACTGGCCCACTCAAGCCTTCGTCGATTTTATATTCTTTAGTCTTTATGGTCAGCGAGCTGCATACATTGATGATTTGTTCTTCAATTGATTATGCAAAACGGCATATGAGGAGGACTAAGTTGGTCATACCCCATGCAAATAGACCTTGTGTAGCTCTCATAGTTTAATATAAAATTTTTATTGCAATGTGGTGGGGGAAAATGTGTGCTCTGGCATCACAATTCCTTGGTCAAACAGTAGAAGGGAATTGTCCGCTTAGAAAAATATCTGAAGTGTTCAAAGGTATGAGCGCCTGTTCTTGGGAGTTGGATACCATTCAACTTTAGAGTATTAGGAAAGGAGTGTTCTACCTTCTTGGAGAAAAGAATTCAAGAGACTAGTGGACAGAATAGGGAAGGAAGGGAGAGAGAAGCTAGCTAGATCATCACCCTTACGAATACTACGTAGCTGGGAGTGCCCAAAAGACACAGCAGACATGACCTCTCTTCCAGTGGCCAGTTTTCGCTGCTGCTGTACAAATCCCTTCTCCAGAACTCCTCTTCTACAAAAAGTAGGAGGAAAATCAGTATGTTTTGTTTAAGTGGCATGTGGTGGAGACCCAAGGACGGTGCTGATTTTCTTATCTACACCACATAGCACAGTACACGGAAAAGATGCAGGAAGTCAAACGCTAAAAGCTAGAGACACAAAAAATTTTCAGAAGTCCTAGCAACAGCTCTGTATTTCTATAGGTCACAGAATTGGAGGTGAAGGTATTGAACGAACTCTTGCTAAATCTTCCAGATATGCAGGTCTAGTCTATCACGTTCTATTTGGTTTATCGGATGCTTTGTATTCTAAAGAAACCTGGTACCCCTCAGGAGAGAGTTTTATAAGAGATATATAGGTCCCAGCTTGTGTCTGGCTTAGGTTTAGAATGATTAATCTAAATTAAGACTTTTGCGATTCACTCTACACCGTGGTACGTTTCAGATATGAATATTACTAAATTTAATTTCAGTAAGCACCAAGGGTACAAGCCTTTTCAAGGTTCATAAATTAAGATGTGAACTCTAACTCACGGATACCATAAATTTAATGAAAGTCTAGACAAGGTCCTCGCTAACAAAGGAACCAAATAGACTCACAGCTATGAGGAAATCACTCTAATGCTCGTTGTTTTCCTTTCATCGATGAATTGGTTTTTAGCAGCTTTTTATCAAAAGGCAAAGTTGGATAAGACTTCCATTCAATCATTTCTAATAACAAGTTCTTGGACTTCATTTTCTTTTTTTTATTAGAAATGTGTTTCTCAGAAACACCGAGATTATCATTTCAGGTATCTTTGTTATCCCTGCCTTAAAAATCATTCAATAATTTTGTAAGAAAAAAAAGGGCCCATAGGATGGATAGCTGAATGCTTTTTATGGAATGGATGGTAATCCTGGGTAACCTGCTTGACATCTCTGGATTCATTTCTTCATTTATAAAATGAGGGTTCAATGGGATGATGGCTAAGGTCCAGATTTAGGTTAATTTCTTCCCCTTGTTCAGGGATCAGAAAGAAAAGCAACTACTCTGCTTTTAGTTCCACTTCTCATAAGAAAATTGTCTGTAACCGGCCACAAGAAGTGGTTCAATGGTCTGCATAGCAGCTGCAGAGTATTCAAAATTTCCTCTGCTGGCCACAAGATTATATGCCTTGACAACTTGGAATACTTCAAGGTACAAGGTCTACAGGCCAGTTTGGGAGCTTAACTTGAAAAACAACAACAACAAAATTTTTACGTGATATTTGTCTGGTCTAGAGTTAAACACAATTTGTTTTTTGGATTATCTATTGTCTCTACCTAATTGGAAAACAAAACAAACAAACAAAAAATCTCCCCTCCCCAGAATAAATTCTGGGCAAAACACAAAAGGCAGCTGTGGAACTAACTTCAAGTACTGGGCTACATCACTGCCTTGGAGAAGATGTACTAAATCCTAAATGCCCTGGCCAATAATATTACACATACAATTCCAATTAAATTTAGAAAGAGACGAGTCTGGTGACAGAGAGACTTGGCTTTACCAGATACTTTACTGAATAGCCAAAGAAGATACATCAGTCTTCTGATTTATGTGTTTAGATGTCAAAGGACAGTATAGTGCATAGGTTGTAATGATTTATTTTAAGTCTTTAGGTTTTATTGCTCATAGAAATAAGCACATAGGGAATGATCAGGAACTCTGTCTTGGTTCAGGAGAAGTCCAACAACAACTCTCCACAATAACATGGGGTAAGCGTGAACGATGCCGTGAAATTAGTCGTCCATGTCTGTCTCAGACAGGAATTGTATAACAGGAGACTTTTGCTGTAAAATCAAGGTTGATTACACCTTCAGATGATAAGGAAGTGGATGCTTAACCTTGTCTGATCTTTTCTACATGACAAACCAGCAATGTACACAGAAACAATAATTGTCATTTAAGCATATGTGTTAATCCAAGATACTAGGTCTAATAAAAAACAAGTTGGACTTCTAGTTAAGAGCTGAGCTAACAAGAATGTTATAATCTAAGTAAGACAATCTAAACAAAATAGTCCAAATATTTGATCTCCAGTAGATAACGATCAGAAAAACGTATGTATAGTTGCTAGTCTTTCTGGTACCACGTAATATACAGAGAACAAGTACCAAAATTACATATCACTCAACCTCTTAAAAAAAATCTTATTGTCCCACTACATTTCATAGCAAAGACTAGGCTTATATTGGTAGGCAATGTAAACATAATATAAACTGGTATGACTTTCCTGAAGATAGTTTGGTAATATATATGAATATTTACTCATACCCTTGATCCAGCAAGGCCATCTGTAGAATTTTTACTCAAGAGCAAATCAGATCAATGCACAAAGAGGAGTGCACAAGTGACTTTATCACCATGTCATTTGTATCAAAAACTGGGAAACAATGTACATTTCCATTATTAGGGTTGTGGTTACATATTTCATATGCAAGAATTTCATGTAATATGATGCTACCATAAAACTCATAATTCCATGTGTTGAGATGGAAACAAGGTATTTCCAGCATAGTATTGAGCCAAAAAAACACAAAAAAACAAAAAAAAAACAAAACAAAAAAAACAACAACCCATGCACAATTAATGCAAATTTTGGAATACAATGTAATCTAAATGTATATGTGAAAAGCTGTTTGGATATTTGTGTATGGAAATATTAAAAATGGCTACCTCAAAGTATCAAATACACAAGTCTTTTCACTTGTATGTGTTATACTTTCTATATTTTACGTGTTCTTACAATGAGCATTTACCATGTTTACAGTCAACAACAAATGATAAGGAGCTCGATATCCCTCTTAAAAAGTGACATGTATCAGTACTGGACCCTATCTGCTCTGAAATCCATTTCCACATAGTCCTACTTGAAAGACTAGAACCAGAGATAGAACTCAATTCGTTCGAGTTTGCTTGTGAGTTCCTTAAGTTCCGATTTTCAAATGAAGCATAGTTCTCTTTTTCATGATTCGTAAAATATCCAAATTGGTGAATTTCATATATTGACTTGCCCTATGAGATAAAGAGGTATTCATGCTGATATTTTATAAAGAATACAAGTGTCCAAAGAGTAGACAGAGATCTAAAACTGCTCTTTAATTAGAGAGGATTGTTCCCAGTAGTTCCTCTTAATTACTAGTATTTCGTAAGGTTTCACTATCTGCACTACAAAATAGGAGTAACCTGATGATAAAAATATGAGTACTAACGAAATCATGTCACTCTAGATACCCTCAAAATGCGCCATGAGGGACAGGATCCTGCAATTTATATGAAGCGTCACCACTTACAGCTCATATACACTTTAAGAGCTGTTAAGTATTCTATTCTAATTTTTTACCATATTCATGACTCTAGAGTCCTTGGACTTTGAGCATTTTACACATGCACACTTTCCCCTAGTGTTAACTCTGAGTTATAATATTAAAGTGTTTTCAGAATAAAATTCTGGGGTTTGAAAGACAACCCAGGAGAGCTACACACTCCAGGAATGGGACTTGGCCTCAGCAAAGAGATGTTTCTACAGCAGAAAAGAAGTCCATTGCTATGAGGGAAGACAGAAAAGCCAAGAGGAAAACTGCTGAAAAGTACTTAAAATTAAAGAATATTTTCAATGAGAGAGGCTTAATGGCATATAACTTAGGGAACAAGGAGCAGCTGTTTACAATACATTTTTTTTAATGTTTTTATTTAATTTTGAGAGAGTGGGGGGTGGGAGGAGGGGCAGGGAGAGCAGAAGACACCGAATCCTAAGCAGGCTCCAGGCTCTGAGCTGTCAGCTCAGAGCCCAATGCAGGGCTCGAACCCACAAACTATGAGATCAAGACCTGAGCCGTGTCAGATGCTTAACCCACTGAGCCACCCAGGTGCCCCATGCACAATACCTTTTTGTGTTGCTATGTTCTGTTTCTGAGAATTTATGAAAAGTATACCAAGCCCTTTAAGAAATAGGGACCTAGGAACTGCTGATTAGCTCATTTAACTTCATCACCCGAAAACACAGTTTGACAATTTTAAGCACGCACAGGAGCGGGGGAGCCTGTTAGGAATAGCCAACAAATCGCCTTTCTGCATTTGGGGCACTGCACCCCGGTAAGCTTTTCCCAGTTCCTCTCATCGGTATCCGCTGTGTCCCCACTGTACCCAGATCTCTATCACACACTCATGTTATATGGTACCAGGTTTCTGATGTGCCCATTTCTGGAAAGGTCACAAACTGGCAGCCAGCTGGAAGCAACGGAATTACAGATACGTTTTGTTTGTCCAGGATGGTGCCTCAGTGAGATGAATTGGGATGCCTTTGTGTGGGGAACACACCGCTTGTTTTCATCCTCCGTTGTCTTATGCTAGGACACCACACACAATCCGCCACCGTTTAGGAACTTGAAGGTCTTTGAACTCATGATAAACTTGAAAGCAAGAACTCTTTCTTAACTCATATTTGGATTTCCGCCACTTAGCACAGTAACTGACTCGCATCAGAAATCTAATAAATTTTTTAAATGAATAACAAAAGTAAGAAATGGTAAATAGATCACAAAAACATAGTGGATGCTGCAGATTTGAAAACTAATTACGTTCTCTCTGCCTGGAATGCTCACTCTCTGAACAGCCACAGGTCAAGCTTTTGTATTGTCCTTCAGAATAAGCTTAAATGTTCACCTTTCAAACAATGCCAAGCCCGAACACATTAATGTAATACCATAAATAGTCTTCACCCCTGCTGCGGCTCTCCCCAGGCTTCATGCCCTGTGCTCCCTGGCCTGTTTTTCTTTTCTTTTCCCCCACGCAAGCTGAAGAGGGACAGAGAGAGAAGGAGACACAGAATCCGAAACAGTCTTCAGGCTCTGAGCTGTCGGCACAGAGCACGACGTGGGGCTCGAACTCATGAACCGTGAGATCTGACCTGGGCCGAAGTCCCAAGTCCGAGGCTCAGCTGACTGAGCCACCCAGGGTCCCCCTTTGCCTGTTTTTCTAAGTGCATGCTTCCTTATTGATTTGCAATTTATAAAAACATTCATGTGTTCCCTTTGTTCTTTGTTGCCTGTCTCCCCAAACCTCCAGCCTCTACACTAGAAATGTAAGCTCTAAAAAAGCAGGAATTTTTCCCTGTCGTGTCCATTGTTGTATTCCAGGCAGCAAGAACTGGGCCTAGCAGATGGTGAGCGCTCAATAAGCATTAGTTGCATTCATCAATGAAGGCGTAAATAATACATGTTGTTGGTGGCAGAGTTTCTTCCTAGGTCTTGAATGTGTTTCTGGAGTCACTCGTTCTAAGGCTGCAAAGAGGAAAAGTGAGAAAAGTGTACCAATGCGTTTCCTCAAATCCAAAGAAAATCACATCCAGACACATGAGAGCCCAATTGTTGAATAGCAAATATTACAAAGAAAAGCTTCAAAACAGAGAAGAGAAAAACAAAAGTCAAATCACTCACATGGGGACAATGGTAAGAATGAGTGGCACCATCACAAACTGAAAATCAGAAGATAATGCAGCAACATCTTCAATGAAAAGGGGGAAAACCCAGCCAAGATGCTCCATCAGAATACTCTAGCTAAAGCAAAAATTAGGCCGTATAAAGACATTTTCAGATAAATGAAAGCTGAGAGAAATGGATACATGTAGAACTACAAAATGATCCTAGATAGAAACTCAGATCTACATGAAAGAAAGAAGAAGGATACCTGAGACACTAAGAATTTTTTCTCCTTGCTTAATTTCTTTAAAAGACAATTTATAGTTAAAGAGAAATAATAAGGTATTATGAGTTTTATAACACATTAAGAAATAAAATATATGACGACAATAGCACAAAGAGGGAAGGGGAAATATAAAATGTATGTTATTGTAAGGTATTTATATCTAAGGTAATATAATAGTCATTCAAATAATTCTACGTAGGCTTTGACAAGTTATGACTGCATATTGTAATTCATAGAACCGATAAAAGAATGAATAAAGAAGAATAGCTAAGAGCAAACAAAGAGGACTAGCTAAGAAAACCACATGCCACAGCATGCAAAATAGAATGCTAAAAATAATACTTAATATGAAAGAAGGCAGAAGATTCATGGGACTATAGAGCAGATGGGACATAGAGAACACTAGCAAGAAGGTAGACTCTAGCCAACCATATTAATAACTGCATTAATTTTAAATATATAAATCTTAAAATTAAAAGGCAGATTGTCAGATTAGATAAGAGAGGCGAGAGTCAATGATATGATGTCTACAGGAGACACTCTTTACATATACAAACACAGATGACTGAAAAGTAAAAGGACTCATAAGGATACACTATACAAACACTAATTTGTTGTAGCTATTTCACTGTCAGACAAAACTGATTTCAGGCCTTGGGAGTATAATCAGGAGTAAATGGAAACAACTGCTTAATGATAATATGGCCAATTCATTCAGAAGATACAACAATCCTAAATGTATATGTCCCAAATAAACAAGCTTGGAAATATATGAAGTTAAAAAAATGACAGAACTGGGAGAAAAAAAATCTAGAATCATAGGTAGACTTTTAGTATCCTTCTTTTAATATTGTTTAGAAAAACTGGACACACATCAATATCATGAAAGATCTGAATAAACTTATTACGCCAACTTAATTGACAATTAAATAACCCTACATTAGCAACTGCAGAATATATATACTTTTCAAATACACATGGGTTATTCAAGACATACTATCTGCTGGATATAAAAAAATCTTAAAAATTTCAGAAATTAAATCATGTGGTATATATTCTTTGACCACAACTGAATTAATTCAGAAATCAAATATCTCAGGGGTCTAAGAAGAACTCTCAAAGGGAATCTGAAATGTTTTAAATGGTATGGTGATGAAAACAGAATGCCAAAATTTATGAAATGCAGTTAACACAGAGGGAAATTTATAGCTTTAAATGCTGATTTAAAAAAAAAAGATGAAATCAATGATGTAAACTTCATCTTAGAAAGCAAGAGAAATTAAAACAAAAGGAAAGGGTATAAAAGAATTCAGTCCCAGGAAAACCGTTTTTATTTCAATAGTCATTTGAGACCTTGCCAATTTGGAGGAATAAGTTCTGTTAAGAAGTTAAGTGGATCTTTCTAGAGTTCAAATAATAATTTAGGGGTATTCAAAATGTGAATGATATAGTGTAATAAGTAAACATTTCCAATTGAAAAGTAATTGTAGCCTTTTTTTTTTTTACCTTCTAAATGTATCCTAAAAAAGAGGAAAAGGCTGAGTTTGTACATATACATGAATAACAAAAACTCAGCCTAGAGAGAAATGCCAGCAGCTATGATTATCATGTTAGAACGAGGAGGAGTGTGGTTATCTAAGGGAAAGCTCTAGTCACCAACTCGTTTCATGAAAATGAAACAAAAAAAATAAAGAAGAGTTTATTCTATGCTTTTCCACTAGTGGGTATTGCAAACCCATATGAGCATAACTTTTGAAAGGATAAAAAAAATAAATTGAAGATTTGTGAGGGTAACCCCGTTTGAAAGAGACCTTAAAATATAAATAAATGTTCCACTGGCAAACTTTCAATCACATGCTTAGTGCGTACCAACAAAAAGGGGATGGAAAGAATATCTCTGATATCCTTTCATGCGGTCACTTTATTTTTAAAAATCTCTTACACTGGGAAAAAAATGAAAACAAGATATGGATGTAAGGCATATCTCTAGTCACAGATGTTACAGAATTGAAGTAGGTCTATATACTAGGGTGAAACTTATCAAAATGTTTATTTATAATTAAATTATAAATTATATATATAAATTATGATCAAAACTATAATTTAACTAGGTTATTCTAGTATGCAGAACACGCACAGAAGAATTCTTAATTGACAGAGAATGTGCTAGATGAGGGGAATACATAAGTGTGTGAGGCTGACATCATCTTTTTTGTCCTTTTGCCTGCACATCTGTTCATCATTTACCTATTAATCTAGGTAATAAAGTAGCTAATGTCTATTATCAATCAGCAATTGGTAAATCCCCAAGTCAATGGGCTTGTTTCACAGCTGACGTGTTCACTGAGCAACGTGAACAGAGATTCAAGGACAGTGTTGCACAAGAGAAATAAAATGGGAGCTATACCTGAAACTGCAAATTTTCTTAAAGGTGCCTTTCAAGGTAAAAAGAAACAAGGTAAATTAATTTTAATAATATAATTTATTAGATCCAACATATCCAAAATGTTATCATTTTAATATGTAGTCAGTATAAAAATGATTGAGATATTTTGCATTGCTTTTAAGAATATTTGTTTCAAGGGGCACCTGGGTGGCTCAGTTGACTAAGCATCCAACTCTGGAATTAGGCTCAGGTCATGATCTCACGGTTAGTAAGATGGAGCCCCACATGGGGGTTCTGTGCTGACAGTGCGGTGACTGCTTGGGATTCTCCCTCTCTCTCTCTCTCTCTCTCTGCCCCTCTGATGCTTGTGCAGGCTTTCTCTCTCTCAAAATAAATAAATAAACATTAAAAAAAAAAGAATATTCAAGTGCTTAGAGCCCCTCTGAGGGTATCACTCAGCATTCATTCACTTCTCCTTCTAGTCAATAAATATTTATTTTCATGTAAAAAGGATTTTATTCTTTGGTGCTGTGGAGATGATGAAAACAAACAAGGCATTCATAGTTTCAAGCAATTTACAGACTAATAGAGTTGACATGCTCAATAATTATTCTAATAGAAAATTATAAAAATTAAAAAAAAAATACTAGGGCAGCTCAAACAAAGTGGGATTACTTCCAGTGTGACAAGAGAAAACGGTTGGGAGTTAAAACAGGAGGGGAAATGATTTTTATTAATCAGCACCCACTGCATACCAGGCATTGTGCATTTTGTATTTTTATTTCATTTAGTCCCCCAAATAATCATATATTTGTATTACCTTCTACAGATGAAGAAACAAAAGCGAAAAAGTAGTTAATGTTTCACTCAACCTGAAGGCAGTCGTCCGAGTGATAGGAATCCTAGGTTTTCTCTCTCCAACCCTGGGTCCTGGTGGCGGGAGAAGCAAGGCACATAGTAGAAAATGAGTAGGATCTATGGATTCCTTGGGGATGGGCTGGGGGTCGTTACTTGGTGGGGGGTGTAGTTCAGCTTGCTATGAAATCAAGAAAGGGAAGAATGAGAAGTAATTACAGAATATCACTGCAGAGAACGCCCACCTAGAGCCCCATCTGGGCTTGATCGAGTTGGTAGTGGAGAATAAGAGATTTCTGAGAGACAACATAATCATGCATTTGCTTTAGGAAAAGTGTCCTGAAGGCAGTTAATGGGATAGTTTATGGGATAGGAAGGGATAGGAGAACAGGGTGATCACTGAGGGCATCCTTTAAGTGACCTACCCCTTAAGGAGGCCAAAATCAGCAGACCTGAGAATTTTCTGACTGCGTAAATTGTGACAGAAACATATTTTTCAATCTTATATCCAACTTAATATAAATAGTTTGAAACAACTTTATAATGCCTACATGTTCTCTATGACAGCAATCTGTATTGAATAACATGCTTGAGTTACAGAAATAAATAACCCAAACAGAATTCCCAAGTGACAGTTTTTCAGTCATTCTAAGCTAATTTCTTTAAGTTAAATTTTAAATAAATCCATGTAAATGAAGTTTTATTGTGAAAACTGAATTAAAGCTCATATGATGTTTTTGTTCTTGCTAACGAAGTCCTATCTAGATAATACAGAATACAGATGGACCATCAGAAATCAGATGTCAAGTGTAAGTAATAAATTATTCCATTCTACAGGATACAAATCATGAAACGTCTGAATGGATATAGTGTGCTACATGTTTGCTCCTAGGTGTTCCCCTCAAATAGCATTTACAATTACCTTAGCTGCCTGTTGTTAAAGATTGGCTTAAAGGAAAATTTCATTCAAAATGTTAGTAAGGGGGCACCTGGGTGGCTCAGTCGGTTAAGCATTCGACTTTGGCTCAGGTCATGATCTCACAGTTTTTGAGTTCGGGCCCGCGTTGGCCTCTGTGCTGACAGCTCAGAGCCTGGAGACTGCTTCGGATTCTGTGTCTCCCTCCCTCTCTGCTCCTCCCCCACTAGTGCTCTCTCTTTCTCTCTCAAAAATAAATAAACATTAAAGAAAAATGTTAGTAAGAGTAATAAAGGATAAAAACAGACCAAGTTTTGCCTTCAGGAAGTAGTGTAAAGGGGCTAATGAAGAAAACCGGTCAATATGCAAGGCTCGGTATACTTTTTATTAACTATCTTCAAAGAATTGCTTTCAAAGATAAACCCACATATTTTGCTTAACTGAATCAATTGTGCTTTCTTAAAATTATTATAATCTCTGCCTGTTTCAATGCCTACCTATTCTGTCCATTTTTCATCGGAGTCATCTGGATTTATATCAGTTGCTATAAATTACTAAGCTTCTAAAGACTCACAGCAAGCTTTTAATATGATTTAAATGCATGCTTCTATCACCCCTCCTACACTTCTCAAAGTTATTAGCTTTCTTTTCTGGACTCCTTGAAATTAAAAGACAATCACCAAGGCTTGTAAGAACATCATTCCATCAACAACACAAAGTGCATTTGCTTTCATATTTAAAAGAAAAAAAATAGGCTGCTTTCTTTTCATTCTATATCAAGGATGACTTCTAATAAAAATTTTAAGTCACTCTTAGCGATTATTTAGAGCATGATGATTATAAAGTCCTTTAAGAAAAATAACTTTGGTGTTCAAGAAAGATACAAGATTGACAGTTCTGAAATTGAAATTTGAAGTATCTTTTCCCCTTCCAATCTTGCCATTTTAAACCAAATCCAGAGGAATCCATTTTCATGCTAACACTTTTAGATTGCTATACGATTGAACTTTGGTCCAGCTGTAAACAAGCTTGGTATTTTTGACAGACCTGTTCCTTGTTCTATTGTTCAAATCAAAAAATAGAATTTATCCTTGATTTCTCCTGCTGCCTCAACCTCCATTTCGCTGCACACCCTTCACCCCTGAGTGCCCGGGGTACATGCACTCACACTCACACACCCACAAGCACACACACTTAATGTTGCAGCAAGTTCTGCCCCCGATATAGATCTCAAATGCTTTCACTTCTCTCCTTCTCCATTCCACAGCCTTTGTCCAAA
This sequence comes from Panthera leo, assembly GCF_018350215.1. Classification (NCBI taxonomy): domain Eukaryota; kingdom Metazoa; phylum Chordata; class Mammalia; order Carnivora; family Felidae; genus Panthera; species Panthera leo. Next base: position 18,359,740 of record NC_056685.1, on the reverse strand, counting down.
TCACCAACACCCTGGCCTGAGCTGCCCATAACAATCTCCATCTCTTTTCTCACAGCTATCTCCCTAAAATTCATTTCCTACACAGTAGTCTAAATGTTTAAAAATGTAAATCTGGGGCACCTGGGTCGCTCAGTCCATTGAGCTTCTGACTCTTGTTTCCAGCTCAGGTCATGATCCCAGGTCATGGTATTGTGTCCCGCATCCAACTCCACCCTAAGCGTGGAGCCTGCTTAAGATTATCTCTTGCTTTCCCTCTGCTGCTCTCTTTCTCAAATAAAAGTTGTTAAAAATGTAAATCTGATCCTGTTATTCTGTCACTTCCATTCACCCTTGACATTTTTCAGTGGTTTCCCATTGGCCTTCAAGGTCTTGAATAAGCTGATCATTGACTCTCTGGCATGACCTAAGACCACTCTCATCCTTCTGTAAGTTCCAGTGATGTTTCTGTTCACAGTGTAGAAGGATCCTTCTGCCTTAAACCCATGCAGATGATTCAGGCCAAGGGTCCTCATCTAGCTCTACCTGGATTTTCATATTGATCATGCATTTCCTTTAGCCCACCCTCATTAGGACAGACAAGAACAGGTTAATCTGTTTAAAATTTGCCCCTATGTCTCACTCCTGTTCCCCTCCTGGAAAATCTGAAGCAAGTGACAACTAGCCAATTCCTCTACAGAATTTACTTACCACTCAGTATTTTTCCAACATAGCTGCTTTTCTAATAGGTGCACACCCACACAGGTCCTTTCAACCCCATCAATAGAAACAGAAAGTCATATAGTGAACATTTCCCTCTATGTTCTCCGAGTCAAACATGGAGGCGATGCTTTCAGTCTGGAATCCTCGGGTTTTTGCCTGCTAAACAGAATTTCCTGTATTTCAACTCCCATTAGTTTCATACAGCCAAAGATTGTTTAATTTGAGCTGAACAGTTTTTGGTTTGGTTTTGAGCTCCTGTGGGAGAATCCATATTGTACTTATTCAATAAAAGTTGAGTAAATTTAGGTAGTTGATTATCATTACTTATATTAGGGTCATAAGAAATCAGTGTCATTTCCTGGAAAATTAGCAGTCAGTCAGCTGGTGGAAAGGCTGGCTTAATAAATAACCCACTTTATGGTCCAAACAACAGCTGCTGTGAAGTACCCAAGCAGGCTGAGGTCTGCTGGACACTCGAGTTTATAGATATGTCCACTTGTGACTCATAAATTCTTCTGTTTGAATCAGAATCTGATACTAAAGAGAATATCAAACAAACTAGGCTCCAATCCCTAGCAGCAGAAGTTACTTAAAGCCATACGAGAAACCTAGAGTATGATATATTTTTTCTGTCAAAGATGGACTAGAAACAAGATTTTTAAAATATCATCTATTATTGACTAGAATTTAAAATCACATGTGTTTGTTTATTTATTTGTTTGCTTTCTAATCTTTATTAATTTTTTAGAGAGACAGAGCATGAGCCGGGATGGGGCAGAGAGAGACACACAGAATCTGAAGCAGGCTCCGGGCTCTGAGCTGTCAGCACAGAGCCCAACGTGGGTCTCGAAACCATGAGCCGTGAGATCATGACCTGAGCCAAAGTCGGACGCTCAACCCACTGAGCCACACAAGGAGCCCCCAAATCACATGTATTTTAAAATAAGATATAAATCCTCAGCAAAAACTCTAGCTCATTAGTCAAAGTTTGTGTTATACTCATTGATCTGTTCAGCCTCCTCCTTCATCAAGGATATTGTAGTGGAGACAAAACTCAAGGCAGTAAAAGTTTAGGGGTGCTTTCACTACTGGCTCCCAAGTTCTCTGAATTGGATAAACCACAAAGAAATTGGCTGTGTGTGTGTGTGTGTGTGTGTGTGTGTGTAATTTCAGTTTAACTATAATAGAGAGTAATAGGAGCATAAATTATCATTTGTCTCTCATACTGTCTACAATTAGCTAAAACTGGCAATTTCTAAATTTGGCGCAAATATTCAATAAGTATTAGATTGTGACCTCTGAAGCACTTGTGTCCAGGGTAAAGTTAAATCTCCCCTTGTAATATCATACACCAGCAAATTCAGCAGACTAATGCCCCAAAGCCTAACTAAAAAAAGTTATCACTATACGGTGCATACATTTTGAGAAATCATAATAAGGCTTGTTCTAACAGGGCAGTATGCGCAGGTAAAGATTCTTATTTTGCTATAAAGGCTGAAGGTCTTGTTAAAGAGTCACTCATTCAACAAAAATTTATGGGGCATTTAATATATGCCAGGTACTAATACTATGCCTTCAAAAGGTATTTTTGAAAAGAACTGGTTACAGAGACGTTTCGTTCTTAATGAAGCCACGCGATTGCGAACCTGGTTCTGAGTCACTGAGTTAGTCTATAAGAGAGATCCGTTCTTACATAGGCAGTACATATTTAGCATACACTCATCTGTATTCAGTTTTGAGGCAGTCTCTTTCTCGTCTATAGTAAAATCGTTTAAAAACTGCAGGTGTGTGGGATTCTGATAGAGACTGTACGAGGTACATGCCACAGCAACAAGACTTCAGTCTGAGTAGTGTTTCCAATGATTTTTACCACTTACTAACTTCAGGGAAGTTAGTAAGTCTTCAGGGAAGAGTCCACTTGTTTTTCCAGATTCACAGTGAAAATATTAGAAGGGTGCTACCCCCATTTTCCCTGTTTGTGGGGTATCTGAATAAGTCAAGATGGGATACACGAAAGCATGTTCCATAAGTTCAGATCAAGGCTGTTGGCAAGGAGGCACAGGATCGTAGAGCCATCTGGATATATAGAAGAGGTTAAGTTCAAGATATTCCTAATATTCAGACAAAAAATTTTAGAAATTTGGCTTTTGCCTTCTGACAAGTTTTTAATTCAACTCTTGGGTTTTTTCCCCCTTTACTTTTAAGCTTATATTTAAAATTAGAGCACTCAGCCTCCTAGCCAGTTTCCTTGCTTTTCAACGTTGTCTCTCATTAATCTCCCGTTAATACATCACCAAAATAATCTATGAAACAAACAAACACACAAAACTCCAGTCATTTATGTCACTCGTCTGCTATAAATCCTCCAGAGGCTCCGGGCTCACTCAGAAAAATGCCTTATTACAAAATTCTCCTGGAAGACCCCTTCAGAGCAATGCCAGTGTCCCCGCTGTTATGGCTGCTGCTGTGTCCCTCATTCACTCTGCCCCAGCCACACTAGCATCTGGCATTTTTTTTAAATTTTTTTTAATATTTATTTCTGAGGCCGAGAGAGACAGAGCATGAGCAGGGGAGGGGCTGAGAGATGGAAAGACACAGAATCTGAAGCAGGCTCCAGGCTCCGAGCTGTCAGCACAGAGCCCGACGTGGGGCTGGAACTCACAAACCGTGAGATCATGACCTGAGCCGAAGTCGGTTTCTCAAAGGACTGGACCACCCAGGCGCCCCGCGTCTTGCATTTCTTGAATAGGCTAGACGCACTCTGTTCCCTCAAGCTTCTGTACTTGCCATTTCCTCATCCTGCGCTTCCCCACATAACCCGAGCTTTCTTCAGGTCTTTCAAAGTCACTTTCGCTGCTCATCTGATCTAAAATTTCCATACTCTGTCCAAGTGCTTAATTTCTCTTCCCTACTTGACTTGTCCTTTGCCTCACCCATAGGACAGATTACTCTTTAAGATACTACTTACTTTCTTTTTTGTCTCGTTTATTTATCTGTCTCTTATTTGTCTAATAGATTATCTTACGAGGTAAACTGCATGAGGGCAAAATTTTTTGCCTGTTTTGATCACTATATTTCCCCAGTACTTAACATATAGGAGGCTTTCAACAGATACGTGTTAGGAAAGAAAGAAGGAAGGAAGGAGGGAGGGAAGGAAGGATGCAAATACCACTTTAAAGAATTTCTCCTTCAATTTCTCACTTTGGTCCCCACAAGTTGAGTTATAAATAATGTTTCTGCCTACTGAACATGGTTAACATTATCAATACATCTTCTATGACTCAGTTAATGATCCTTAAATGATATCATTAGGCTATGGCCAACGGGACACGTATATTGATATATATACTCATTCTTCCATTCATGTGTTCTATAACTGCAGAAAGTGAAATTTATCTATTTACCAAGATTCTATTTAGTAGTCTAATGTGTATGTGGACCCACTTACAGAAAAAACCTCTAGTATCAAATTGAATTGTCATTTTCTATTAGTCACACAGTAAATCAGCATATATTAAGAAATGAAGATTCTTTTCACATCCTAATATAAGTACCATTCCCGTTATTTTATCCTCGTAAATAGTACTGTGAAACATTAATCTCATTTACCACATTTCAACTGAGGTTAAAGGTGCATCTCTGATTTACCCCCTACTG